>NC_056731.1:1146990687-1147290687 GCF_019279795.1 Protopterus annectens
ACCTAAGCCTAAATTTGTTTTTTTTTTTTTTAAAAAAAACCATTTTTTTAATTTCTAAATTTTTTTTTTTGGCAAAAAATGTTTTTTTAAAAGGGGTTTATTTATCCCTTTTTTTGCCTTTTTTTTCAAAAAAAATTTTTTGGAAAAACGGGAAGGGGGTTTTGAAAATTGGGTTTTAACCCCCTTTTTAAAATTTTTTTTCCCCTTTTTTTTTCCCCCAACTAAAAAATTCCAAAAGATTCCTCTTGAAGAGTCAATGAGGGACTCTGCCTAACCTGGACTGGGATTTTATTCCAGAGTGAAGGGAGCCTCTAGGTTATGAATCTGTCCCTCCAGCATGTCCTATTTATTTCAGTGCTGAGGTTCAAGTCTCTCGGTAGCGTGGCTCGATGGGATTGGATTTTCTGAGGTGCAGCATGTCCATTAATTCCAGGTTGGACATGGCTTTATCGTCAGGCACAGATCGCCTCTGAACAGGCTATGCCACTGAGTAGAGCTGGAGTTTCTTTAACCAGGCAGCATATGGCATCTGTTTGAGCTCTTTGATCCTCTTGGTGAGGTACTTTGGGGTCCTTTCAGGTTGCTGAAGGTGTCTGGTAAGGTGCATCCCAAAGGGGCATTGTACTCAATTATGGGCCTGATGAGGGATGAGTAAAGAGGCACAATGACCTCCCTGATCTAGATGTGAATCCCTTCATGATTAGGTGGGCTATATAAAATGTTTTCTAACCACTTTGGCCACGTGGTTGTCAAATGAGAGATTGCTATCAACTTGGGTCCCCAGGTCCCTAATTACTTCTTCTGTACTTAATGGATTACCACCTATGTGGTAATTTGTGGGCACTTGTTTTTGCCAAAGGGGATGACTATACACTTTTGGCATTTAGCTTGGGGCCATGGCTTTGGCACCAGTTGTCTGTTTCTATGAGGCCCTTTTGGAGGATGCTTGTGTCGGCTGGAGAGTCGATTATGGCACCAGTTTGCAGTCATCTGCGAACTTGGTCAGCCACAGTCCTTCCGTGTTGGCCTGTACCTCAGAAATATATACCCGAACAAGAGGTCCCAGGACTGAGCCTTGTGGGACACCACTTGTAACTGGTTTGGAGTCTGACATGGCTCCAGCAATTCTAACCATGTGGGTTCTGTCCTTGAGCCAGTTTGCAATCCATCTAGTGACATAGGGGTTTATATTTAAGCTGGTGAGCTCATCTATAATGCCAGTGGGGTATTGTATGAAGGCTTTGCAAGGTCCAGGTAGGCTGTGTGGACCACCTTCCCTCGTTAATGGCCTTGGTGACTGTTTCAAAGAAATCAACCAGGTTTAAGAGGCAGGATCTGCCTTTAACAAAGCCGAACTGGGTAGGATCCAGTGTTTGTAGGTCCCCAATATCTTTATTTATGAGGTCCATGATGATCCTTTCCATAGCTTTGCAGACCAAGCTAGTCAGGCTTATGGGGCGATAGTTTCCAGGATCCGTTGAGGCACCACCTTTATGGAGAGGGACCACTGTTGCTGTACGCCACTCTTTGGGCACATATCCAGTAGTAAGGCTGAGATTGAACAGTAGTTTTATGTTTGGGTTTAGCTCTTCTTGGAGTTCATGTACGACGCAGCCCGGGACACCATCTGGTCCCATTGATGCTGTGTTTTTGCTTTGGAGGCGGCTCTTACCTGAGCATCTGAGATGTCAGGGGGCAGCACTTTGCTGGGATAGATATTTGCCCTTTTGGTGGGAGGGGAAGTTTCGCTGAACCTGTCAGCTAGGATGTTGGCAATGTCTGTGGGTTGATGTATTTTTGACATTTTGGACTACCTCTGAGCATATCTGGGAATTACCACCCAAGTTCCTACCATAACTAAAGAAAGCCTTGTGTCTATCCTTAGTGTCCTGTGCAATTTTCTCTCGAAGATGGCCTTAGACAATGTTATGAGTGCCCGTAGTTTTTTGCTAATACTGATCAGTGATGCCTTCCCTTTTTGGGATTTTTGCTCTATCATTTAGTAGCTTCCTCCTTCTATTGTATAGTTTGTTTATGGCTGGGGTCCACCAGACAGGACGTCTGCCTTTGGAGGATTGGGTCTTGGTTTTATTTGGGATCGCATGATCCATGCATTCCTGAAGGTGTTCATAGAATGCATTTATAAAGGATTCTGTGGTCTGGGCCGTATTTTCCACAGGCCGGGGCTGAAGGATTCCACCTCAGTTTTGATGAGTGTGAAATTTGCTTTAGAGAAGTTTTTCACTGTGGTTTTCTGGGCAGGGGTGGGGTCGGGATGTGAATATCCAGTGAGATTAGTTTATGGTCTGATCTTACCAGTGAGGGATACACTTCTGGTCTCGAGCATAGAGTCCCCATGTTGGTGATGATCAGGTCCAGTATGTTTTCCCTCTTGTGGGAGTGGTAACAAGTTGTTCCATAGCATTTGAGTTTATAAATTCTAGGAACCTTTGGGCTAGAGTGTTGGAGCTAGAGTAATGCTCCCAGTCTATGTTTGGGTAGTTGAAGTCGCCCAATATAATGGTGTTTGGAGAGACCTTCATATTTTCCAGTGTTCTCAGGAAGGCCGAGTGGGGTTCCTGGGTTTGGGAGGAGTGGTCTGTAGCAGGCTATAAACTGGAAGGCAGTTTTACCCACTGTTAGTTGCACATGGATAGTCTCTGATGCTTCGTGCTTTGCCACCAACCTGGAGGTGTGGGTATCTTTGATGAATATCGATACTCCCCCTCCTTTTGTGGTTCGGTCCAAGTTTTGGGGCCGAAAAGCATGGTATGAGGTATAAAGTACAGTTTTGTACCTACCATAAATGTAGATGTCCGAGAGGTATGCATCTGCAGTCCTAACAAATGGGTTGTCCTGCCTCAGGCAGCCCTTGATCGGCGGATTCCAAAGTCTGGGTCTGGCCTCGGCTGATGTCGCACTTCACCCGACGTCATAGCTGCAGTTCAGCGGGTATAAAAGCATCAGCCAACGCCATTTTCCTCAGTGTTTCTTGCCCCAGATGCCAGGTGCCCTCTAGGAAGGCTAAATTTGGATAAATGCAAATGTTTCCAAACAATAGAGAGCAAATAGAAATAAACATGTATATACATATCTACAAACAAATACACCATAATAGATTCCCCCAGCTAGCTACAAGATGGGCAAATACCCTAGGAGTACCACAGAGGGGAAGGAGGGTGGGTAATCCTGACTGCAGATGCATACCTCTCGGACATCTACATTTATGGTAGGTACAAAACTGTACTATGTCCTTCAAGGATGCATCTGCAGTCCTAACAAATGGGTAGAATACCATAGCCAAACTGGGGGAGGAGGCAATGATAAGATTATGGTGTAGTTAAGATCCCTTGCAAAACAGCAGTGGCAAAACCTGCTCGGGATCTGGAGTATAAGGGTAGATTATAATGCTTGGCAAATGTATGCACGGAGATCCAAGTAGCAGCCTCTAAAATGTCTTTGGTAGCCACTCCTCGTAAAAAAGCTGTAGTAGTGGCTGTAGCCCTTGTGGAGTGAGGTCTGATGTTCTCTGGAGTTGTCTTTCCATGGTAAGAGTAACAAAATCTAATGCAATTTCCTATCCACTTTGAGATTGTCTGTTTTGAAATTGCTTTTCCTTCCATTCCTGTTGCATATGCTACCAGTAGCTGGTCAGTTTTTCTATTGCTCTTGGTTCTGTCCAGGTAGTAGCGCAATTGCCTATGTACATCAAGGTATGTAATAATCTTTCTCCCCTGTTCTGTGGGTTGGGGAAGAATGTAGGTAGGTGGATAGCTTGGTTTAGAGATACCCTGGAGACCACCTTTGGCATAAAAGTAGGATTAGTTCTCATGGACACTCTATCTTGATGGAAGATAAGGAAGGGCTGTACTGCCATTAATGCCTGTAATTCAGAAACCCTTCTTGCTGAAGTGATTGCAAGCAGGAAAGCAGTTTTCCATGATAAGTACTGTAATTCTGCTGTTGCTGCTGGTTCAATCCAAGGGCGTGTCAACTTTTCCAGCACAAAGTTCAAGTCCCATGCGGCAATGGTGGCTTCCTTGGTGGCTTTACATTTTAATTCCTCTCAGAAACTGCCTGAGTAGAGGATAAGAGAAGACTGGAGGGTCCATGTTGTATTCTGCTGAAATAGCTGATGCATGAATCTTAATGGAAGAATAGGACAGGCCATTGTGGAGAAGTTCTGCCAAGTATTCCAGGATGTTAGCTATGTTTACCAGTGACACATCCTCTCCTTTAGCTGCACTCCAAATGAGATATCTTTTCCATTTTGCTGAATAAGTTTTCCTTGTTGAGGGTCTGCGAGCCTCCAAGACAATGGCTTTAACCCTTTGAGATAAATCTGGGTTATTTTGTCTTATGCAATGTTCCAGGCAACTAGCTGCAACGTTTTCAAGTTTGGATGCAGGGTTTTGAAGTTGTTCTGTGTTAGCAGTAAGGGAACTAGGGGCAGAGGCCATATTTGTTCCCGAGACATACTCCTCAGTAATGGGTACCAATGCTGCCTCGGCCAGTCTGGAGCTATCAGGATGATCCTTGGGCGGTCTTCTTTGATCTTCAATAGCACCTTGTGCATCAAAGGAAGAGGTGGGAATGCATATGCTGTCAGGTTTTCCAACTGAAAGATAGGGAGTCCACCTTCAAGCCAGAGGGTGGTATGTCCTTGTGCAGAATTTTTCAATTGGTGGTTGTGTGGGGATGCGAATAAGTCTATTTCTGGTAGTCCCCATTTCCTTGTAATGGATTTGAAGATGTCTGGATGCAGCATCCATTCGTGGGCATCCGTGGTAGTTCTGCTTAGGATGTCTGCTAGTATATTTTCTTTTCCTGGTACAAATATTGCCTGGAGCTGAATGTTGAAGCTCAGGGCCACATTCCAGAGGTCCATTGCCATCCGGCATAGAGGGTATGAATGTGTGCCTCCCTGTTTGTTGATGTACCACATAACTGTGGTGTTGTCCGTCCTTATCAGCAATTGACCCTGTTGAAGAAACGGTCTGAATGTCTGAATTGCCAGTTTTACTGCCAGCATCTCGTTTTGATTTATGTGTAGGTTCAGCTGGTCTTGAGTCCATAAGCCTTGTATGCACTTGTCCAGCATGTGTGCTCCCCAACCGAGGTCTGAGGCGTCCGTAGTGATAGGCTGGCTTGGTTGAGGGCTGTGGAAGGGCAGTCCTTTGTTCAATTGACAGGCCTGAGCCCACCATTGGAATTCTTGCTTCAGGCATGGAATTATTGGAATTTTGGTTTCTAGGCTGTGCTTGTGCTGAGACCATAAATTCCTTAAGTACCATTGCAACTTCCTCATATGTAGTCTCGCATGTGGAATCAATATTATGCAGGATGCCATGTAACCCAGGGCTTGCAGTACTTTCCTTGCTGTTAGCTGGTTCCGCGTTGTTAATGCCCTGAAATAGAGAGGAAGGTGCTTCTGCTTTTCTGCTGTGAGGGATGCCATTTGATTTGATGTGTCCAGTTCTGCACCCAAGAAAGTTATCCTCTGGGATGGTATCAGCCTTGACTTTTTGATATTGACGGTGTATCCCAGGGCTTGAAGCAGATGAATGACCTTTTTCAAATCTGTTGCTAATTTGTTTTTGTTGTCCGCTTGCAACAGGCAGTCATCCAGGTAAGGGTAAATTTGAATTCCCTGAAGCCTGCAATGAGCAATTACTGATGCCAGGCATTTCGTGAATACTCTGGGTGCAGTAGCTAAGCCAAAGGGCAATGCTGAGAATTGATAATGCTCTGATCCTGCAAGAAATCTGAGGTATCTTCTGCAATTTGGTTGTATGTGGAGGTGCAGGTATGCCTCCTTGAGATCTAGAGTTACCAGCCAAGACTCCTTGCCTAGCATGGGAAGAAGCTGCTGTAGGGTCAGCATCTTGAATTTTGGAACAATGAGATATGTGTTCAGAGCGGACAGGTCTAGAATAGGTCTCCATTGGTTTTCTTTTCTTGGCACCAGGAAAAGTCTGGAGTAAAATCCTTGCCCTTGTTCCATAGACGGTACCTTTTCTATAGCTCTCATCCTTATTAAGTTGTCTATTTGTTCTAGTGCTTTTGTCCTTTGATTTGGAGGTAGGTTTGGCATTCCTCTCTTCCTTGGTAGAGTATGGAAGTGAAACCTGTAACCTTTGTCTATTGTCTGTAAAATCCATTTGTCTCCTGTGATGTAATGCCAGTTTACTGAAAATAAGGCTAGCTTTCCGCCTAAGGGTGCATCTAGTTGTTCCCTGGTAGGCGGTCTCAGAGCCAAGTCACTGTGATTGTCCTGTGGAAGTGGTAGTGGCTGGATCTGTGGCAGTACTTCACTGGTTGTTAGGCTGCCACTGACGTCCCCTGTAGGCACCTCTGGATTGACCCCTGCTTCTTGGGCGCCTATTCCTGCCTCTCTGTGCTCTGGTGGGGTCTGGAAAGGACCAATTCTTGGAAGGCCAGTTCCTACTAAACCTTGGAGGCTGGACCTGTAAGAAATCCTTGACTGTCTGGACAGATTTTGCTTTCTCTTCCACCTTCTTCAGCACCTGCTGTGCAGGTGAGCCAAACAAATTGTGCTTATCCATGGGAGCATCTAGGAGCTTTGATTTTACATAGTCTGGTAAGGACTACTCTTTTAACCATGCATGCCTTCTGATCACTGTACCAGTCATTGCTGATCTAAAGGAAGCTTCCAGTGCATCATAGCCGCATTTTAAGGAATGATTACTGACCTGCTGTATGTTATGTACCATTTCCTGAAGAGACTTTTTGTCTAATGGTTCAGGCGAGGACAGTTTTTTAGTTAACTGGTCTAACAAATTCCTGATACTGAATCATGTGGAATTGACAGTTTAAGGCCCTAGCCGAAAGAGTAGCAGAAGTATAAACTTTTTTACCCCATCTCTCTAAGGCCCTAGATTCCCTTTCAGAGGGAGGGTTTTGGCAGAGGTAGCTGCTACAGCCTTGGGTCCCTTGAAATAGTTTCAGGATCTGCAAAAGGAGCCTTATACAAATGATAATGTGTGTCCGAACCCTGTAGTACCTGTCGGGCTTAGCAGGGGCGGAGGAAGTGAATCAGGGGCAGTACAAGCATCATTAAATGCATCATCCACAACAGTAAATACTGGAGGAATGGCTAAAGGCCTATGCTGTGGCAAATGCAAAAAGGTCCTAAGCCTTTTCCTAGAGTCTGAAAAATCCTGGCCCTGCCATTGAAATTGTTCCCTCATAGCATGCAAGGTTCCCCCAAAGAAAATTCCTCAGGGAGAGGCAGAAGGAATGGAGTCTTCTGCATCAGAGTCCTCATAAGGAGAATAAGGGCCTTCTGGAGGGTCTGTATTTTCTGAATCATCAGAAGAGAAATCTGAAGAAACTGGCTCAGGGGGCTCTGCTCTAGGCCTCTTCTCTGGAGGTGGGTGAGAGGCCCTGTCAGGGAGAGGTTGGGATCCCCTGATCAAAGAAATGAGATCCTCTGCTAGACTAAGCATTTGAGTACTGGAGCTAGGCCTGTGAGAGGGGGTCTTAGTAGGCACAGTCTTGGTTGATTTTGCTGCTTTAGCCCTGGCAAAAGCCTTAATCGACAAGGATGCAGGGGGCCTAGCAGCTCCACGTGAAGGAGTGGATATATCTAAAGGGATAGTATCAGATAAATCCTGTGAGCCTGTAAGAGCAGGTGGAATTTCAGTAGCAGATTCAGCCATGCTGGATGAGGCCTCGGTGGGAGGCAAGCTTTCGGCCGAAGGAAGAACCGAGGGCTCAGTTTCAGCCGAAACCGAGACACTCGCGGTTGACAACCGCGGTTTCGGCAGAAACCGCGGACCGCGAGTGTCGGTCCTTTTCCTTGCGCTTTTTAGCTAATTGTGAAGTCGGAGTTTCCGACGGCATGTTGTAAGCAAAAGCGTAGCCGAAAAACTCCTCAGCAAATTCCGACCGACGTCTAAGTGTCCGTCGGTTGAAAGAAGCACAGGCTAGACAGGCTGCTACGTCGTGGTCTGGGCCTAAACAAGGTAGGCAGTAAGAGTGGAAATCTTTATGAGGTATTTGTGTGGAAAATACTGAAATTCAACATTATTTGTATTCTGAACAAGAAAGGGTTAAACAAAATAATATTTTCTGTGTGCTAACTGAAAATGTCTTTCGATGTGCTTATGAAAAGCAGAAGTTAACCTTTAGCTTAGCAAGATAACATTATCTACGTGCTAACTGAGAATGTCTTTCACTGTACTGATAAAAAGCAGAAGTTAATGTTTGACCGTTGATAAGAAGAAGTTAATGCTGTAAAAATAGCTATAGAACAAACTGGTAAAAACAAGTTTTTAAACTGTAATTTCCTCTTGATATCCTGTATGCTACGTGTACCTAAGAACAGCAGGGTCTATAAAAGTAGAACTCAGAGCACGAGTAGTCAGACTGCTAGCATCCTACTGTCATGTAGCAGATCTCCATGCATGTAAAATAAAGCTGTTTTTACTTGCTTACCAAGAACTTGGCATGATTCTTCCAGCATATGTTAGAAGAGTAAAATCCTTTGACATAACTGGCGCCCAACGTGGGGCGGCCCCTACACGGCGCGAATCGAACAAAGAGAGGCTGAAAACCTGCGCAGGTGGAGAGAAATCAGACTCTCCTCGAACGAAAGACCTCCGACTGAAAAAAGTCGAGATCAGAGGCCAGTCACTCTTTCCAGATTCAATCCATGAGGAGGCAGCGAAAACAGGGCAGAGGAATCATAAAGGTAAGCGAAAACGCTTTTTCCCTTTTTTTTTCTCTAGTTTACAATTTTTTGGTTTTTGTTAAGGGACTAGTCAAAGGAGAAAAAGAATTTTTTTCTCATTAAGGGTATATGTGAATAAATTCCATATACAAGAGATCTCAGGAACAGGAATAGTTTCTCGTATAAGAGAAATGGGAACAGGAACTAGTTGCGCCAAAGGCGACGACAAAACTGATGATGAAAAGTTTATGTTTAATTTACATCATAAAAACAAAGCATTTAGACAAGTGCAACTAGGTAATTCCGCAGTTACATGTAGCCTTACCAGGGATATGCAGTTAACACACTAGGTAATTCCGCAGTTACATGTAGCCTTACCAGGGATATGCAGTTACTGTATAAAAACGATTTAACCGTGCATGTTTCGGTCACAAAAGGTAAAGGGATGTCGTGGTACCTCGTGGGTAAAAAAAATCACTGAATGGGTAGGGTAGACACCAGAACAGTTGGCGAGAAAAGGGATTCAAGTTCAAAAACTGAACTGGGTCACGCAAGCCAGACCGACTGTACACCTCTGGGAGGATAAACCATTACAATCCCCTGAGACATTCTGACTATGTCTCCTTACCCCCATGGAGGAATCTCAACTGCTAGCGATTCCGAATTCTTTATGGTCACAGGGTCAGCACGACATCAGATTAATTAAAACGGCAGGGCAGGTAAAAACTACACCCAAATCAGAGTTCAGACCTCACAAACGGCAGTATCCCTTGAGTAAAAAGGCGGAAGAGTGCATCTTACCGGTAATCACAGCACTCTTAAAAGCAGGAGTACTGATTCCATGCACAGACTCACCATGTAATACGCCCTTATTTCCAGTAAAAAAGCCGGATGGGACATGGAGGATGGTACAAGATTTACAGGCAGTCAATGCCACGGTTGTACCTAGGGCCCCCACGGTCCCGGATCCGTCTATTCTACTGAATGATATCCTTCCAACGGATACCTACTTTTCTGTAATTGATATCAGTAATGCCTTTTTCTCTATTCCCTTGCAGGAAGATAGTAGGTTTTGGTTCGCATTTACGTTTATGGGAAAGCGATATACCTATACCAGGTTACCGCAAGGATACTGCGAAAGTCCGACTATCTTCTCACAAGAAATGTCCACAAATCTGGCTCAATTCCAACCTGCTCAAGGGTGCCACCTACTGCTGTACGTGGATGATATTCTCCTGGCTGCAACCACGGAAGACCTCTGTAAGTCCGAAACTGTTCGATTGTTGCACTTCCTGGCACATGAAGGACACAAGGTAAATAAGTCTAAATTACAATTTTGCAAGTTAGAAGTACGTTACCTGGGGTATACTATCTCTGGAAAAGGTAGACGATTAGATGACAGTAGAAAAAATGCTATTTTACAAGCCCCTATGCCAACTACAAAAAAGGAGATGATGTCCTTTTTAGGCATTACAAACTTCTGTCGTAGCTGGATTCCTAACTATGCGGAAGAGGTACACCCACTATCTGACTTAATTTTTGTATTACCAATGGCGGCAAAAGATTTGCTGCATTGGACAGACAAAGCAGTACAGGCATTCACTAGAATCAAACAACTGATAGCTGGGTCAGCAACATTAGGATTTCCAGATTACAGCAAGAATTTTATACAGACTGTAGATTGCAAACAGGGATTTATGACATCTGTTTTAATGCAAATATATGGGGATAAGTTAAGACCTTTAGCATTTTATTCTAGCAAGTTGGACCCCGTAGCGAGAGCATTACCACACTGCGTACAGGCAGTAATTGCAGCCGCCTTGGCAGTGCAAGCTTCTGCTACGTTGGTATTGTTCCACGACCTTACGTTAAAGGTACCACACTCTGTAGCGGTTATCCTTTTGCAGGACAAATTAACATTTTTGTCACCTAGCAGACATTTATCTTGTATGACCACACTGCTATCACAACCTCACATGACAATTGAAAGGTGCACTACCTTAAACCCAGCAACACTGCTGCCCGTTGCTGAAGACGGTACCCCCCACGTATGCTTAGATCTCATACACTCTAACGTATTACCGAGACCGGATCTTAAAGACCAACCATTACCGCATGCGGACTGGACACTGTTTGTAGATGGGTCAGCACGCAAGACAGAAACAGGCACCACGCAGGTAGGGTATGCAGTTACTACTGCTACTCAAATAATAGAGGCGAAACCACTCCCCGGGAACTTATCCGCTCAAGCAGCGGAACTGATTGCTGTTACGCGGGCATGTCTCCTCTCAGAAGGCAAGGAAGTCACTATCTACATGGATAGTCAATACGCCTTCTCTACGGTACATGTCTTTGCCCAGCAATGGAAAAATAAGGGGATGGTTACGACCACGGGAAAAGACATCATACACAAAGAACTCATTCTTGACCTACTACAGGCTGTTCAGCGGCCACGAGGTCTAGCTATCTGTAAGTGTGCTGCCCATACCCATGCCAAAGATCCCGTATCTCTTGGAAACGCTCTAGCAGACAAGGCTGCCAAAGAGGCTGCCATGTCCACTACCTTCTCACTTGAAACCACACCTGCAGAATTGCAGCCATCAGATAAGTTTGATTTACACACCCTACAAGTCATGCAGGAACTTAGCACAGTACAGGAAAAACAACGCTGGACTAGGTATGGTGTTAGGCAAGCAAATGGAATTTATGTGGGACCTGATGATAAATTTGTTTTGCCCTCTAATCTTTTTAGATATGCAGCTCTGGTTGTGCATGGCCCTTCCCATGTGGGCCCTGCAGCTATGGTTACGATTGTCCATAGTATCTTTTGGACCAAAGGTTTTATCGTATATGCGAAATGTTTTTGTCTCTCCTGCATACTGTGTGCAAAGTACCACGGGGGTGGGGTCACAGTTGCCCCAGCATCATTTCCAACACCCCCCTATTCGTTTCATACAATATGCATGGATTTCATTGAGTTGACCCCAGCACAACAGAAAAAATTTGTTCTGGTGATTGTAGATGCATTTACTAAATGGGTGGAGGCTTTTCCGGTGACTCATCCGGATGCTCAAACAGTAGCTAAGATTTTAGTCAATCACATCATTCCTCATTTTGGACTACCCACACGCATCTACTCCGATAACGGCACGCATTTTGTAAATCAAATCATCCAAAAACTATCCACAGTATTTCAAATTAAACTAAAACACCACTGTGCCTACCACCCCCAGTCAGCAGGGTTGGTAGAACGCCATAATGGCATTCTTAAAGGCAAATTGAGAAAACTCATGGCCGAGACTCATCAGTCATGGATCACCTGTCTACCTCTAGCCCTCCTCTCCATGCGTACGACTCCCACCTCGAAAGGAGTTACCCCATTCGAGTTGCTGTATGGCAGACCATATTACGTCCCGCAGTGGCAAAATCTATTGCCTGCGGAACGTGAGGGGGGTGAGGAGATAGCTGAATACATGAGAAAAATGCTGACCAATACTAACAGCTGTTTACAAAATGATTGTTTTTCAGATTCAAAGGACGACAGAATCACGGAAGTTAGACCAGGCGACTGGGTCTGGGTCAAGATCATCAAAAGAAGAAATTGGGCTTCCCCCAAGTGGGAAGGCCCTTATCAAGTGTTAATTGCTACCCCAACAGCTGTCCGAATTAAAGAGAGATCCTCCTGGATTCATTTAACACACTGCAAGATTGTGAGACATTTTAATTTAAGTAAAGATCTGAGTTCCCCTGAGGAACAAACAAACAGCAATAACCATGAAGGACAATGAGAAAAATGAGAGGAAATGGTCTTATTGTAGTTTTTTGCTTGTAATTATTGTGATTGTAATATTCCTGTTTTGGCCATTTCTGTTTGATGATAAAGTTAACTGTTCAAAAAGAGACAAACTCACACACTGGCACCCAAACTTCAATACATACCAAGCTATACAAGTTACATATGCAGTATCTCTAAATGTCTCAAACTGTTGGGTATGCACTGCGATACCTACTGTACATAGTGGATTGATGTTAGAAACGGTCCCATTGGGAATAAATGAGACCTGGATGAGTCTAGTATTTGAAGCAGCAAATGTTAACTCAAAGAGTAAGGTAGCGCTGCAGTTACGCAGCAGAAAAAATGGAACAGTGTGTTTTTCAAAAAATGGTAAAACAAATAAAGTAGGACAAAGCCAGTGCAATGTAACCATAGCTCACAAATGTAATAAAGATAACTCAGGATGTATGACAAACTTTACTCCTATAAAAAAAACTTTTAACAGACCCTAACTTCCATGAGAAAATGGAATCTGTATACAACCTATTATTTCTGGGATTGTTAGAAGAAAATAATCTAATGAACCCCATAAATGTTTCTATCAAAGTAAAAGATTGTTATTTTATCTGTGGTAAAAGAGCCTATAAGTGGCTACCTTATGAATGGTCAGGAAGTTGTTTTTTAGGATATTTAATACCAGCTATTAGACATGTTGAGGTTTTACCTCAGGGTAAAATACGAAATGCACGTTCTCTTAACAAACCTATTAATCCCGTAGGTAAAGTTGATGCGTCATGGATTTATCACCATGACCTGGCGCATGCCAGCAGCAAAGGACTTTCACATATGGACCTTGGTGATGACGTGATTGCTGGGGCAGGTATTTTGCCTGCATATGGAACTGTGAAATCTATCTGGGAGCTGAGAAAGCTGTCAAAACTGTTAAGAGACTCTAAGTAATGCAACCTTTTCAGCGCTAGAATTGGTGACGGACGAGTTGACGGCAATGAGAACAGTAGTGTTGCAGAACCGGATGGCGCTCGATTTCACCCTAGCGGCAAAAGGAGGTACCTGCGCTCTTATCCACGAGGAGTGCTGCTCGTTCATCCCCAATAACGAGCACGAGATTCAAAGTCACATTGACTTAATCCAGCAAATTTCTGAATTGGCTAAACCTGGTCCAAACCCCTTGACTGACTTTTTCCAAAACCTGTTTGGAAATTGGGGTTCTGTGTTAATGAACATTTTAATTGCTGTATGTGTTGGTGCAATCATATTTTGCTGCTTGGCTGCTGTTGCATACCATGTGTAAAGATGATAATATCTAAAGTTATCTCTGCAAACAAAACAAAAGAATATTTCTCACAATATGAAAAGGTACAGCATGCACCTGAATCTGTGTAAAATAAAACAGTATACAAAATGTTGTAAGGGGGGAAATGTGGAAAATACTGAAATTCAACATTATTTGTATTCTGAACAAGAAAGGGTTAAACAAAATAATATTTTCTGTGTGCTAACTGAAAATGTCTTTCGATGTGCTTATGAAAAGCAGAAGTTAACCTTTAGCTTAGCAAGATAACATTATCTACGTGCGAACTGAGAATGTCTTTCACTGTACTGATAAAAAGCAGAAGTTAATGTTTGACCGTTGATAAGAAGAAGTTAATGCTGTAAAAATAGCTATAGAACAAACTGGTAAAAACAAGTTTTTAAACTGTAATTTCCTCTTGATATCCTGTATGCTACGTGTACCCAAGAACAGCAGGGTCTATAAAAGTAGAACTCAGAGCACGAGTAGTCAGACTGCTAGCATCCTACTGTCATGTAGCAGATCTCCATGCATGTAAAATAAAGCTGTTTTTACTTGCTTACCAAGAACTTGGCATGATTCTTCCAGCATATGTTAGAATCGTAAAATCCTTCGACAATTTGTTTCCCACAAGTTAAACAGTTATTCACTTTTTCTGACATCGGCTGAGGCAAGAAAGAGTCCCCAACGGGGTACTTAGCTTTTTAGAAGTCTTCGGTAGTAGCAATCTCTGGTTCTGACCGACCGGCACTTGCGAACAGCTTCTGCTTCGGGCGCCACGCGGCAAGAAAGACTGGGGAAAATGGCATCGGCTGATGCTTTTATACCCACTGAACTGCAGCTATGACGTCGGGTGAAGTGCGACATCAGCCGAGGCCAGACCCAGACTTTGGAATCCGGCCGACCGAAGGGCTGCCTGAGGCAGGACAACCCATTTGTTAGGACTGCAGATGCATCCTTGAAGGACATCCTGGTAGTGCTGGGGTGCTCTCGGGAGCCCTGAACCAGGTTTCTGTTACTGCACAGATATCGATGTTCTCCATGCTAAGGAGAGTTTTGAGTGCGTGCATCTTGTGGTTTAGACTTCTGGCGTTGAGTAGCATTACTCTTAGTTTCTTATCCCTTGTGATACCTATGGAGGTGGGTTTGTCTTTTGAGCCTTGCCTAAAAAAGGCACTATGGGGGTAGCAAGAGCCTTTGCCAATATCCGAAAGCCCAGGGGTGACAGGTGCAAGCCGTCCCTAGCGAAGCATCGTGGCTTGTCGAGCATATCATCCCAAGCTGACAGGCATTGGATCCCCTTTGAATGACACCAGTACTTAAGCCAATTGTTGAAATTGATCATCTTGTCTTCATATTGTGGCATCATTCTTGGTGAGGGTAAGATGCTACTCAAGGTCAGGGTCATACCGGCCTGGGCTACATGCTCAGAGAGCTCCTTTATGTCTCTCTTCATGTAGTCCAGGGAGGTACGTCTCAGGTCATTCACACCAGCATGGACAATGACTGAGTCATATTTGTACTTGCCTTGGAGTGACCTGAGTGCTTGTGTTATGTGGCGGATCCTAGCGCCCGACAGGCTGCTCACCGTGACCCTCTCCTTGTTCAGCCTGGTGAGCGGGACGCCAGTGTGCCTGATGATAGAGTCACCTATTACAAGTGTATCAGGGCTGTGACTGTTTGGCACACTGGCTTTGTGAGATATGTGTTGCACGTGTTTTCTTTTGGGGTAGTGGCTGCTTGGGTGTCTGCTTTGGAGGTCTCTGCTGCTTCGGCAGATCTTTATTTAGAGCCTCCGAGTATGTTTTTGTGTGATTATGTGTTTGGTTTGCTGTCGTGGTAGGTCTATGTGAGACTGGAATTGTAGTGAGTGTGGTTTCCTTCTCCTCCTGACTGGTTATGCCAGTACTGAGTTGAGAGAGTTTAGCCTCCAGTTTGGCTATATGGTTGCATCTCTCACATGTGTTGGAATTTGTTGGGAGGAGGAGAGGGTTGTCTGTGTACATGAGGCAGTTGTAACATTGCCTCAAGATTCCCAGATTCACCAGCTGGACCGGAGAGGAGATTGACAACTGACCTTTGGACATGCTAGAATAATATTGGGAATTCCTTAATAATTGAAAACAAGGTGTGGTGTTATCATGAAACATGTAATGATCACAGGTCTCACAGCTATCTTTAATCTCTATCATAACACCTCCACCTGCTTTTTTGTTAGAATGTCTGTTACAGTAAAAGCATTTATACCCTGACAGAACTGGTTTCCACTTGTTCTTTAACCATGTTTCACAAACAATAACATCAATCTTGTGGGAACGTAGCAAATTTTCCAATAAAACAACTTTCTTATTAATGCTCCTAGCATTAATAACCATCAGAGATGCACCAAATGTTTGTGTGGGCTGTTAAATTTTTGACCTGGCAAAAATCCTGCCTAGTGTTTAACAAATATTGCAAAATATCTGCTGGAAAAATTATCTTCCCTGATCTACACTAATGCACACCATCCTGTCTGAACACGTGTCCCCAAAACCAGACTTGGATACTCTACTCTACACATTTCCATTTTGTAAAAGACATTTTTTCCATGTACGTATTTACCCAAAAAATCTTTTCATTCACAGTGACCTGGCTATCCTTTCTATAGGTGACTTGTGAAAATATGTCCCAACACCAGTACAAACAATACTATCTAAGAGGGATGTCAGTTCCCTACTAACAGTCAGAGAATCCTTACGGGTGACATCATTTTATCAACATGAATAAAAACAGATCCATACTTCCTTACATTAAGGCGTTCCAAGGCTTGTCTCACAGCGTCTATTTTCGCTCCTGGCAAGCATAATACTGTTTGATGTTCATTATGATCTCTGCAAATCTAAGTATCAGTTCCTCTAATAACTGAATCTCCAATTACAAGAATATCTTTGCTGGCCAACTCTGAACAACCGTCAGCTTCTAACACAGTGATATCTGAGCTCTCAATTGTTACAAAGGCTCGATCTTCATCACTATTAGTCTTATTAATCCCACTGTTTTCACTGTGCATTAAATTCTCATCCGGCTTTGGTAATCTACTTGTCCTCCCAGTTCTTTGTTTAGTTTGATGACAGTGCTTTTATCTTGCTGGGTGCAGTATCCCCTAATTTTTGCTGTGATTTTCTTCCTTCTGTTACACAGCTTACTGACTCAGTCATTCCACCAGGGTGGCTTTTTTGAGTTAGTTCTGTACTTTGTGGGTACAGCTGCCTCTAAACAGCTATTAACTTGCTTGAGTAAGGTTTCTGTGAATAGTTCTGCATAGGCTGCAGTGTTCTCAGGGTTTATGGGGCTTGACATTTTGCCAGGATATCATTTAATACTAGGAAGTTAGCCTTAGAGTAGTTCCTAATACTCCAGGGTTAACTGGGATTCCAGGTTTTATTTTTACTTCAAAGGAGACCATTTTGTGGTCTGACCTTTCCAGAGGAGACATTACACTAGGAGGTCTGCAGCACTCTTCCATATTAGTAAGGACCAGATTTAGTACGGTTTCACCCCCGAATGGTATACTGACAATCTGGTCCAGCGAGTTTGTATTTACAAAAGTGATTTTTTATTTTTTTATTTTACTTAACATTTGTTAACCGGGAAAGTCAGACTTGGAACGAGCCAATTTTCAGCGGAGGACTGGGGAGAAATGCTCCTGATGCATGTCTCTGTAACGTGGGAGGAAACCCACACGAACGCAGGGAGGACATGCAGACTCCGCACAGAAGGCACCCAGCCGAGAATCAAACTGGAGAACCATGCTGTGAGGTGACAATGCTAACCGCTGCACCACTGCTCCGTCAAAATCTAGAAATCTCTGTGCCTGTAATTTTGGTGTTGTGTAAGAGTTCCAGTTAATAGTGGGGGTAACTAAAGTCACCTATGAATATGGTATTGGGTTAGATGGAGAGTGCGTCTAATAAATTTAAATACATGGTAAAAGTTTCCTGGGTCATACAGGGAGACCTATAGCTTGGAAGGAAGTGGTAATGGGTTTTGCCTAGGGCGATTTAAATGTGGAAAAGCTCAAGTGCACTGTCCTGTTTGACCAGCCCTGAGGTATATTTTTGATGTAAATCGAGACACCTCCTCTTTTAGTCCCTATCTGTGTAGCAGCTGGTCTAAATGAGTGGAAGGCATCATAACCTTGCACTATCAGTGTGCTCTCAGCAGCTTTAAACCATGTCTCAGTGATCACACAGGTGTCAGCATTCTCTAGGGTGAAGAGAGCTTCTAGGGAGTGGAGTTTTTTATTTAGACTCCTAGCACTGAGCAGTAACATCTTTAAATTTTCTTGGTTTTGATTTGCTATATTGGAAGTATTTTCAGTTTGACACTGCCTAAAAAAGGTTTTATGGTGGAGGACAAAGTTTTAGCTAACATTCAAAAGCCTAGAGGAGAGAGATGCAGATCATCCCTGGCAAAGCAGTATTGTCTGTTGACTATCTCCTTCCATGCTGACAAATACTGCACCCCCACAGAATATCACCACAAACTAATAGTTGGGAGGGTGGCCTAATGGTTAAGTTGTTTGCCTTACAAACACAAGGTGAAGGGTTTGAGTCTCACAAGGGATAACTGGCTAGGCTTAAAATGGCTTGCAAGGGCAGTTAGCCTAGTACTACTCTATGAACCTAAGACAATTATTAAAGTGAGTCATCCTTTGTTCATAATGTGGCATCATCCTTGGAGAAGGAAAAATGCTGCTCAGTGCTACGCTCATACTAACCTGGGACACACATTTCAACAGCTCCATGTCGTCTCTCTTCATATAGTCTAGGGTGGTACATCTCAGATCATTTACACTCACATGGACTAATAACGAGTCATATTAGTACTTGTGGTCCACTGACATAAGTGTAATGTGCTGGATGGATCTATATTACACATTATCAAACATTTAATTAATCAAAAATCTAAACGTTGACACACAAATATCAAAATATCTCAACATCGAAAGCAGCAAATGCCGAAAACAGTACATGTCGAAAAATCATAGTTGGCCACTTTGATTGCAGTGACGTAGAATGTAATTACGAGATCACATACAAATTTAAAACCACCGAAGCAACAAATTTAATATTAAACTATACATTTAAACTATTGTTTTAAAGTGTAGAAAGGTACACCCTACACATTTACTGTGATATTCATTTAAAATAAGGTATATATTCATTAAAATTACGTGATTTACTGATCCGGAACTCATATGAGATCCATCTGTAAATTTCAGCTAAAGTACACAATAGTTGTACAGTTGACTATATGTGATTTCTCAGAATGGCTGGCACTTCGGGTTCAGCTAACGGTACAGTACATAACTGTTATGATGCTGTAATGTCTTAGGAAAATACACACGATGTTACACGTAGATGGTTATCTTTTTTAACATAGAAATCACCATGAAACAAACATTACTGACGATGCAAATTAAAGCAGCTGATGGAAATTAAAGCAGCTGAATAACATGTGGCTAAGGTTAAATATAGGGTTCTTTACTTTACTTTAGTTATTCACAAACAGGACACGATGTTGGCCGAGTATGCTTATTCGATATTTTGATTTTCAACATTTCCTCCTTTCAGTAATATTGCAGCTCGGCCTTAACGTGTCGAGATTTAGGTTGTCGGTTACTTTAACTTTTGATAACGTGATACAGACCTGTGGTGGATTCTGGCTCCTGACAAGTAACTGACTGTGACTTTCTCCTTACTCAGCCTGGTGAGAGGGACATCAGTGTGTCGCACAATGGAGTCTCCAATGACCGGAATGTTTGACTGTGTAGTCGCTTGCCTTATGGGCTTAGAAGTGGAGGTTTCACGAGATGTGGCAGTATGTGTTGGTGTGGGTGCTGTTTTGAAAGAGAGCATTCAGGGCTGCTGAGGGTGTTTATTATGTATACTTTGTCTAGGAGGTCTTTGGGGTTTAGGAAGGTTACGTTTAAGTGCCTCAGCATATGTGGGTCTATGTGTCTTCTTTGAATTATGTGTGATGGGTGCAGTGTGTGTGTACTACTGACAACCTTATTGACATTAGAAGTGCTTTTATGTGAGAGTTTGCCTCCACTGACACTGTGTAAATGCACACAATATCAGTTTGTCTAAGAATTAACTGGTTGTCAGTAAACATGAGACAATTTCTACATTGCCTCAGGATGCCCATATCCACCAAGATGGTAATGGCAATGGTAGGAAAGTTCACATCCATAGCAACATACCCTTTTTTATTTATTAGACAACTGGAGTGATAATATAAAGGAAGGTCAGAAGTATCCGTTTTGCAGCTCTGGAGACAGTGGTTGTCACAGACAACTATTTGTCCTGTGTGCAACTAGGTATTGGTGAAATTTAAATGGTGCTTTTATAGGAAAAATTTCAACTCACGGTGTCTGTGGCTATATAGGGCACTGCCAAACACTTGAGGGGAATGAAGAAGTAGAGCCTGATGATTTACAAATAAAGTATTTTGGGAGATAATCTGAAAGGTAGAAGGAAATCAAGCAGTACTTACTGAAAAGAAAGAATTAGCTTATCAAGAATGATGAAAAGAGGGGAATCATCTGAATGGCTACTGCCACAGTTTCACTCTGCTGGGATACAAAGCTCCTTTGCTTCTTCTCATACCAGAAGCAAAACAGTAGCACCAATCCCAAGATGAGAAGCAGGCCACAGCCTGCTTGGTGATCCACAGTCTTGTCTCAGATGACATAAAGGACTGTAGGCTTTTTGTAGCCTTTTCCTGGTTGATTCCTTGAATAGCAACCAGACCAATCAGGAAGGTAAAGCAGAGACACTCACTTCCCAGCTTCGAAGCTGGGACCTATGAAGCAGTTATTAGGCTTTCCAGTGATCAACAGTCATCAGGAAATAATGTTCATATGCACCTCTCACCAGGAGCAAAACAGAAACACTAATCCCAACTACTTGGAGGCATAATGTGGGCTCTCCAATAACTGGTGGTCTTTGCAGTAGATGTTGCAGATTTTAAAAGTAAGACGGAAAATGGGTTAATATACTAAGAGCTGCAGTGTGCACTAAGCAGGTAGATATGAAAGAGGGGGTAACTTAAGCTTTAGTTATCCAAGTGGAGAGACACTAATTTTAAAAGAACAAGACAGATTGGAGGGGGTGTGCACTTTGTATTCTGGTTCTATGGAATACAGTGAGGTGGCCAATAAATTTAAATAGTTGAAAGGGAGCAATTTCACAAAATGATAATGTTGTGCTTACTCACAATAACCAATGAAAGAGGAGAGGAAAGGAGATATGTGGTCAAATTAATGTAAGATTCAAGCAAGTAGAAAGTTGAGTTTAAAAGCACAACAGCACCAGGGTGAAAAGTGGGGAAAAAATTAACTTCTGTGCGACTCAAACCATAGGCAGCCATAGTCTCTTTCTTAGTTTAAATATGTAATTAAAAACAGAATACAAATAAAACACAGTGTAAAGAAAAGAAATCACAATATACAAAACAGAAGGCAATAAAGCAATACAAAACACAAGAAAGCAAAAACAAACTAACCTTTCCATCACAACAAGTCGTGGCAGAGTGTGTGTGAGCTTTTCCAGTAAAGCCTTGAGTTTTATTTTAGCCCTTAAATAGGAGGTTCAGTTCCTAGCTCCACCCTCAGTTTGGATGTAATTAACCTTAACTGAACTGTTCTAATTTCTGGTTGACTCAAAGGAGAGACAGCTGTGGTGTCTTTCCTAGTTTAGATGCACAATTAAAAGCAGAATACAAGTAAAACAAAGTGTAAAGAAAATAAATTACAATACACAAACAGAAGGCATCAATAAAGCAATACAAGATATAAGAAAGCAAACACAAAAACTAACCTTTCCCTCACAGCAAGTTATGGCAGAGTCGGGGAAAGCTCTTCCAGTAGAGCAGATTCTGCAACAGAATGATTAATGAGGATGGATACTGGGCTGGCTATTGTTTCAACAGCTATTTTCAGATATTCCGCAGGTAGCTTGCCTGGGATAAGGGCTGCAAGTTTTAATTTAGAACGTTTTTTTAACAGTGGAAGTAGGTATGGGCTTACAGAGAAAAGATTTTGTGAGCTCAGTTTTGAGACGGTAATAAAAAAATTGGTGGTGGCTAGTTATTTATTAAATATGAGACAGTCTGGATGAAGTGAGAGCTAAAAAAGATTGGCAGTGCTCTCAAAGTTACTGGGATGATTTTTGTTGTGGGTACTGGCTAAGTGATGTTTCCAGGTAGATTTCTGTGCTGCCTACAGATAGTACAATTGTGTACACTTACCATAAATGGAGATGTTCCAAGTGCATTCACTGTTGCAGTCATCACACTTGGGTTATCCTGCCAGGGGTAGCCCTCAGTCGGCCGAATACCAGAGGCTTAGTATTTCTGCTTTGGTTGCTGTCACTTCAAGACTGACGTCAGGTCGTCAGAGGTATAAAAACAGGCAGCCAACGCCATTACATCAGTTTTTCTTGCCCCAAATGTCAGGAGCCCCCAAATAGGGAGCTAAGCTATGGTGGAAAAACACCACCAGTAAAAAGTAAATAACAATAGCCCAGTAAGGAGTGTGGAAGAGAGATAGAAAGAGAGAAAGAGAGAAACAAGGGGGCTGGAGGGTGGGAAACCAGGACTGCAACAGTGAATACACTCGAACATCTACATTTATGATAAGTGTACACAACTGTACTATGTTCTTCGTGTTTCACTGTTGCAGTTATCACACTTGGGTTTATTTCCAAAGCTGAAGAATGGGTGGAGGCAGTCAAGAAGAGTTGGGGCTTGCTAGTATTCCCTGCAGGACTGCTGTTGCAAAGCCCGCCCTAGATTTGGAAAAGATAGGCAGGTGGTAATGCTTGGTGAAGATATGAACAGAACTCCAAGTAGCAGCTTCCAGAATGTCCCTGGTAGGGACTCCTCTGAGAAAGGCTGTAGAGGGTGAAGTTGCCCTAGTGGAATGCATTCTGACCCCCTGACGGGGTGGTTTCCCATGGTGTTTGTAACAGAAATGGATACATATCCATTTGGATTGGGTTTATTTTGATATGGCCTTGCACTCTGCCCCTGCAGCAAAGCTGACTAGCAGCTGGTCAGATTTTCTGAGAGGCATAGTCCTGTCCAGATGGAACCTAAGGTGCTTGTGCACGTCCAGGGAGTGCAGGATCCTTTTCCCCTTTATTCTGAGGATTAGGGAAAAAAGTTGGCAAATGAATGGATTGGTTTAAAGCCCCACTAGATACCACCTTGAGCATAAATGATGGGTTAGTCCTGAGGGAAACCCTGTCCGCATGGAAGATAATGAAGGGTTCCACGGCCTTAAGGGCCTGCAATTCAGATACTCTTTTTGCTGAGGTGATGGCTAAAACTAAAGTTGTTTTCTATGAGGGGCATTTTAACTCTGCTGTAGCAGCAGGTTCAAAGGGCAGAAGCGTGAGCTTTTCCAATACAAAGTTAAAGTCCCAAGGCTGGGGTGGGAGCTCTCCTGGGGGGGGGGGGTCTTAAATTATTTTTGGCTCCTTTCAGGAACTGTTTGACCAGAGGGTGAGAGAAGAGGGGTAGCTCAGTATTATAATGAGCTGAGATGGCAGAGGCATGAATCTTAATTGAAGAAAAAGATGGGCCTTTGTGGAGCATTTCTGTTAAGTAATCTAGTATATGAGGTAAGCTGGGCACAGTTGTGCCCACTCCCTGAGATTGGCTCCAGGAACAGTATCTTTTCCACTTGTCCGAATAGGATTTTCTAGTATTAGGCCTCCTTGCCTCAAGAATGACATCCAGCAACCTTCTTTTAAGTCTAGGGTTGCTAGCCATGAGTCCTTGGCTAGCATAGGAAGCAGCTGTTGGAGAGTTAGCATTTTGAATTTTGGAACCACCAGAAAGGTGTTGAGAATAGACAGATCCAGGATAGGACGCCAAGAGATTTCTTTTCTGTGTACCAGAGATAGCCTGGAATAAAAGCCTTGTCCCCTTTGTTCTGCTGGGACAGGTTGAATAGCCTTGATACTGAGAAGAGAAAGTACTTTCATTTGGGCCTATGCCCACTGGTTTGGGGGGAGGTCTGGCCATACTCTTAGGGTTGCGAGAGAGTGGAAGTGGAATCTGTATCCCTGGGAAACAATGTTTAAGACCCATCTGTCCTGGGTAATGTACTCCCAGTTAAGTTTCCCTCCTAAAGGTGCAAGTACTTGGGCAAAGCTTGGAAGAGTCATTGTGCAATTTTACCATAGGATGGCAGCTTACTACTCCCTGTTTTGGACGTGGGAGCACTCCATTGCTTAGATCTGTGCATAACCTGAGACTGTAGTCTTGGTGGTCTGCTGCCCCTGGGTTTGGACTGAGAAGGCCAGGAAGGGACTGGAAGAGACCAGTTTTTAGAAGGACAATGCCTACTGAATCTAGGTGGTTGTACTTGTAAGAAACCTTTAACAGTTTACATAGATTTAACTTTCTCCTCCATCTTTTTGAGGACTACTTCTGCTTTATTGCCAAATAGACGCTCTTGGTTTAATTGTGTATCTAGTAATTTTGCTTTGACATGATCTGGCAAGTTTTGTTCCTTAAGTCAAGCATGCCTTCTAAGAACAGACCCAGCGACAGCAGCCCTGCAAGATGCTTCTAAGGCATCAAACCCACATTGCAAAGTATGTTTACCAACTTGGTTAGCAGAATGCATTAACTCTTGTAAATCTTTGTGTTCTGCACAACCAGGAATCAAGATCATTTTCTGTTTAATTAGCTCCATAATATTCTGCTGATACTTTAACATATGAAACTGGCAATTTAAAGCCCTAATGGCAAGAGTAGCAGAGGTGTATACCTTCTTACCCCATCTGTCTAATGCCCTATAATCCCTGTTTAAAGGGGTAGGTTTTTTGGCAGTTGAAGCCTTAATGCCTTTAGGTCCCTGCGAAATGGTCTCTGGATCCGCAGTGGGATTCTTAAAGACGAATTTGTAGGAGTCAGGTACTCTATAGTACCTGTCAGGTTTCCTGGGAACTGGAGGCAAAGTATCAGGGGTAAGACTGGATTCCAAGAAGACATCTACAATTTCCAGAGCAGGAGGGATAGCTAGAGTGCTGAGGCAAGCTTAAAAATTCCCCAAGTCTCTTTTTGGACTGAGAGTAATCCTGGCTCATGCTCTCTAAGGGTATGCAGGGTTACACCAAAAGAAAAACCTTCTGGAGTGGAAGCTGAGGGAATGGAATCCTCTGCATCTGAATCCTCATAGGTAGATAAGGGTATGCTCCTGGTAATCAGAAGTATCAGAGTTATCAGACTCCTATCTGAAGAATCAGAAGGAAAACAGTTCTTGGTCTTTTTGAGGGGGAAGGCTGACTTCCCCTAATTAAAGCAATGAGGTCTTCAGCCATTCTAAAGCATTTGTTTTTGTGGCATGTGGGCCTGAGAATGCGCTTTGGTCGTCGGTTTCCTAGGTGTAGTGCGAACTTTAGGCCTGAGAAATTCGGTATTTTTGATTTGAAACAAAGTTGTCGGTTTAATATGAAAATCGGAAGGCCTGAATACATCCTCTGAAGCCGGTGCCTGCACAGCTGCTCCGGACCCATCCAAAGTGGAGACATCCACAGGTTCCATAGTTGAAAAAGCATCTCACGGCATACCGGACTCCGAATGGGTCTCAGTAGAGGCCTGCGAATCTGTAGTAGTGGGTATCAGGGGCTGCGAAAGAGCCTCACTGAGTACCGGCGGACTGGCGACTAGCTTAATGGTAGCGTCGTTGGCAGTTTTGGACCTATGCAGTCTGTCTCTGTCTTTATCCTTATGTTTTTTCAGATCAGTAGTCAGATGGCTTATCAAAGCCATTTCGGAATATGGAGATAGAGTGTGAAAGAATTTAGCGACAAAAATAGCCCGACGACGAATAGTTCGGGCGTTGAACAATGCACAAAACTGACAGTGAGGGACGTCATGGTCTGGGCCTAGACAGGTGATGCAGTAAGAATGAAAATCTCTGTGAGGTATTTGCTTTCCACAGGCAAGACAATTATTATTTTTTCTGACATCGGATAGAGCAAGAAAAAAAGATCCCCAATGGGGTACTCATCTTTTAGAAGACGTCAGGTCTGAAACTCAAAAAAAAAGAAAATTTCAGGAGACGGGCGACTGGCACTTGCAAACTGCTTCTGCTTCGGGCACTGTACAGCCAGAAAGACTGATGTAATGGCGTCGGCTGCATTTTTTATACCCCTGACGTCCTGATGTCATGGAAGAAGTGGCAGCATCCGATGCAGAAATCCTAAGACTCTGGTATTCAGGCCGACTGAGGGCTACCTGCAAGCAGATAACCCAAATGTGATGACTGCAACAGTGAAATACGAAGAACATCTATCCCTCCTGCTTAGTCAGGAGAGTTGGGATCTGGGGTTGGTGCCATGGGGGCACTGGTGACAGACTGCGCAGTAGTGGGTACCAGTGTTGGTGTGGCCAGTCTGGGGAAATTAGGATTGCTCTTGGTCTTTCCTCCCTTATCTTGAGTAATACACTTGTAAGAAGAGGCAGAGGAGGAAATGCATAGCTTGAGATGTTTGCCCACTGGAAAGATAGGGCATCCACTTTACAGGCTTCGCTGTGAGGTACCCTAGTGCAGAATTTGCTGAGCTGCTGGTTGTAGGAGGAGGCAAATAGGTCCATCTCCGGGGTACTCCATTTCTGGGTCACAAGACTGAAAGTGTTGTGGTTTAATTGCCACTCGTGTGGGTCTAGGAAATTTCTGCTCAAGTCATCTGCCAGAGAGCTTTGGTTGCCTGGCAGGAATTGAGCTTGTAGGTGAATATGCATGGCTGAGGCTGTGTTCCACAGGGTCATGGCTAGCCTGCGTAGTGGCTAAGAGTGGGTTCCCCCCTGCTTGTTGATGTACCACAAATCTGTGGTGGTGTCTTTTTTTAGCAGGTGTCCTGGTGAGACTAGGGATCTGAAAACTGTCAGAGCATGCTGCACAGCTAGCATCTCTTTTTGGTTGATGTGCAGATGAATTTGATTTGGGCTCCAGTGGCCCTGAATGCACCTGCCGTCCAGATGTGCACCCCAGGCATAGTCTGATGCGTCTGTGGTTAGGGTCTGGGCGGCGTGGGGTTGTGTAAAGGGAAGCCCCTTGTTGTGGTTGCATGCTGCTGCCCACCAAAGGAACTCTTTCCTTATTAGACAAGGTATTATAAGAATGATAGTTTCTAGGTCCTGAGAATGTTGGCACCAAAGACTTTTTAAGTACCACTGAAGTTTCCTCATATGCAGTCTGGCACATGGAATTAGTAGAATGCAGGAGGCCATGAACCCTAGAGCCTGCAGGATTTTCCTTGGGGATAGCTGGGTTCTGGTGGCCATTTGAGCAAAGTAGCCTGTCAGATAGGCTTGTTTTTCTGGAGTAAGAAATGCCATCTGGGTTGCTGTGTCCAAGCTTGCTCCCAGGAATACAATTTTTTGACTGGGGACTAGTTCGGATTTCTTTTCGTTGATAGTGTACCCCAGTGAGGTTAGAAAGTCCTTTACAAATGTCAGGTGCTCCAACAGCTTTCCCTGACTGTCCACCTGAATCAGGCAATCTTCCAAGTAAGGGTAAATTTGAATATTTCTCCGTCTGCAGTACGCAATGGCTGGAGCCAGGCATTTGGGGAAAACTCTGGGAGCAGTGGATAAGCGAAAGGGAAGTGCAGAGAACTGATAATGCATAGATCCTGCCCTGAAACGTAGATATTTCCTGCAGGAGTCCCTGATTGGGATGTGCAGATAGGCCTCCTTTAGGTCTAGGGTGGCATCTTTGGACAGCATAGGAAGAAGCTGCTGCAGGGTGAGCATTTTGAATTTTGGTACCACCAGGAAGGTGTTTAGAATGGATAGATCTAAGATTGGGCAACATGTGCCCTCTTTTCTGGGTAACAGGAAAAGACTGGAATAAAAACCTTGGCCTATCTGTTCTGCAGGAACAGGCTGAATTGCCCTTATGTAGAGCAGGGACTGAACTTGGTTTAGTGCCTCTGCCCACTGGTTTGGAGGAAGGTCTGGGAACCCTTTTGGGGTTGGCAGCGTGTGGAAATAAAATTTGTACCCCTGGGATACTATGTTGAGGACCCATTGATCACTGGTGATGGAAGCCCAGTTTTTTGCATGGTGGGCAAGTTTTCCTCCTAGGGGCACAAGCAATTGGGCAAAGGTGAGTAGTGGAGTTGAGAAGTCATTCTGAATTCTTTCTGTAAGGGGGTGGCTTAGCACTTCCTGCTTTAGAAGTGGAGGTACTCCACTGCTTAGATCTCTGCATACTCTGAGACTGTAACCTGGGGAGTCTGTTTCCCATGGGTCTAGTTTGAGTTGGCCCCGAGGGGGCTGGAAAGGACCAATGTTTCGAGGGGCAATGCCTACTGAATCTTGGAGGCTGCACTTGCAAAAAATCTTTGACTGTCTGCATAGACTTAGCCTTTTCTTCCATCTTTTTTAAAACCTCTTCTGCTCTGGTGCCAAACAGATTGTCCTTGTGCAAAGCAGCATCCATTAATTTTAATTTGACATGGTCTGGCAACGTCTGCTCCTTAAGCCAGGCATGCCATCTAAGTACAGAACCTGTGACTGTTGCCCTGCAAGATGCTTCTAGGGCGTCAAACCCACATTGCAGGGTATGCTTGCTGACTTGGCTTGCAGAATGCAGAAGCTCCTGTCATTCTTTATTTTCTGCAGTCAAGAAAGGTAGATCATTTTTGCTTACTAAGTTCCATAGTATGTTGCTGGTATTTCAGCATGTGAAACTGACAATTCTATGCTCTAATGGTGAGAGTTGCAGAGGTGTATACTTTTTCCCCCCATCTGTCTAAAGGTCAGAAATCCCTGTCCAAGGGGTTGGGATTTTTAGCTGTAGTTGTTTTTATTCCTTTAGGTCCTTGGGAGATGACCTCTGGGTCAGCAGTAGGATTTTTGAAGAGAAATTTGTGAGAGTCAGGTACTCTGTAGTACCTATCCGGTTTCCTTGGAGCAGGGGGTAAGGTATCAGGAGTTAGGCTGGATTTCATAAAGACATCATCCAGAACAGGAGGGATAGCTAAGGGTCTGTGTGTTATGGTAAATCTAAAAATTCTTTGAGTTTCTTTTTGGACTGAGGATAATCCTGGCATTCCCAATGGAAATGCTCTCTCAAAGTATGTAAGGTTTCACCAAAAGAAAAGTCCACTGGAGGGGAGGCAGAAGGAATGGATTCCTCTGCATCTGAATCCTCACAGGCAGATAAAGGCATGTCTTCATATTCAGAAACCTCAGAGTCATTAGACTCCTGGTCAGACAAAGCTGCTGGGGACAAGACTTTTTCTTTTAGTAGGGGAAGGTTGACTTCCCCTAATCAGCATGATCAGGTCTTCTGCCATTTTAAGCATCTGAGATTGTGGCAAGGAAGTGTTCGTTTGAGTATGGGTCGTCGGTTTTTTAGGCATAGCTCGTACTTTTGGCCTTAGAAACTCGGGAGTTTTAGAAAGAACTGAAGACGCAAAAGAAGTAGAAGTCAGTTTAAGTCAAATATCAGTAGTGTGAAGAACTTCCTTAAAAGCCGGTGCCTGCACAGCAGCTCCAGACCCATCCAAGGTAGAGACATCTGCAGGTTCCTCAGTCAAAGAAGAGTCTTGCGGCATACCGGACTCTGAACGGGTCTCGGTAGCGGCCTGCAAATCCATCGAAGCGGGCATCAGGGGCTGCGAAAGCGCCTCACTGAGCACCGACGAACTGGCGACTAGTTGAACAGAAGTGTCGTAGTCAGTTTTGGACCTGTGCGGCCTGTCTCTGTCTTTATCCTTACTTTTTTTGGAAGATCAGTAGTCAGCTGGCTTACTGAAGCCATTTCAGAATATGGAGATTGAGAAGAAAAGCATTTACCTACAATAAGAGCCCAACGATGAATAGTTCGGGCATTGAACAAGGCACAAAACCGACAACGAGGTACATCGTGGTCTGGGCCTAAACAGGTGAGGCAGTAAGAATGGAAATCTTGGTGTGGTATTTGCTTTCCACAGGCGAGACAATTGTTAACTTTTTCTGACATCGGTTAGAGAAAGAAAAAAGGATCCCCAACAGGGCACTTAGCATTTGAAGACTTCAGGATGATTCAATATCGGAATGAAAACTAAGGTAGCAGCCGACCGGCACCCCGTGCAAACTGCTTCTGCTTCGGGCTCCTCAGCAAGAAAGACTGATGTAATGACGTTGGCTTCCTGATTTTATACCTCTGACGACGTGACATCAGTCTTGAAGTGACAGCAACCGAAGCAGAAATACTAAGCCTCTGGTATTCAGGCCGACTGAGGGCTACCCCTGGCAGGATAACTCAAGTGTGATGACTGCAACATTGAAACACAAAGAAAAAGAAATTATGTACCTACCATAACTTTCCATGTTAGTTGTCTTCTTCTTGCCTTCTTTCTTGCTGGTTGGGGTTCGGAGCCGATCCTCGGCTCCGACTCTGCCATCTTCAAAAGCTCGAGAGCTGCTTACTGGCTCGAGGCCCCTTATATCCCATGATGCCTGACGCTAGATACCCAGATCTCATTTGGTAAGACTAACTGTAGACATAATAAGAAAGGAATCCTACCCTAGAATGCATAAATCCTACTTGAGAGACTACTAGTCAGAAAGGAAGAGCCGGAGAAGACTCAGCCAGTGAAAAATCAAGAGAAACTCTTCTCGGTCCACTAGGATAGGGGGATGGAGGGTGGGATGCAAGAAAGAAGGCGAGAAGACAACTAACATGGAACGTTATGGTAGGTACATAACTTCTTTATGTTAAGTTGTCTATCTCGCCTTCATTCTTGCTGGTTGGGACAGCGTCCCTAGCACCTAAAGTCCTGGGTGGCTCATCGGAACAGACTCTTCAGAACAGTGGAACCAAAATCAGCTCTGCTCCTAGAAACCACATCCAACTTGTAATGTGAAATGAAAGTATGCGGGTTGGCCCACGTAGCCGCAGCACAAATAGATTCCATGGGCAACCTAGCCTGAAAGGCCGCCGAAGTGGCTAAAGCTCTGGTGGAGTGACCTTTTGGTTTGACTGGCAATTCTTTATTCCTCAGTTGATATACAAATGTGATGATAGAAGTCAACCATCTGGATAAGGTTACTTTGGAGACTGGAAGACCTTGTTTACCCACAGCATAAAACAGGAAAAGTTGGTCCGATTTTCTAATGTCCTTAGTTCTATGCAAATAAAAGCGTAGTTGCCTGTGAACATCTAACTGATGCAACTTATATTCCGCCCTATTGAAGTGGTTAGGAAAAAACACTGGGAGGTCTATGGACTGATTTAAGTTATTCTCTGAAGAGACCTTAGGAAGGAAGGAAGGATTAGTCCTGAGAGCAACCCTGTCATTGTGGAATACGAGGTACGGAGGATGGATAGAAAGAGCCTGAAGTTCCGAAACTCTTCTGGCTGAAGTAATAGCTACCAGAAAAAGGGTTTTCCAAGATAAGAACTTCAAGGAACAAGAAGCTGCAGGTTCAAAAGGGGACAAAATTAGAGAAGCTAAAATCAAATTTAGATCCCACGGTGGTGGAGGATCTCTCACTGGGGGCCTGAGCAGAGTGGTCCCTTTGAGAAAGGCTTTACACAGCTTATGAGACATGATATTGTTTTCCGACAGGCCAATGTGAAAATTTGAAATTGCAGCTAACTGAACTCTAATTGTAGCGGAAGCGGACCCAGCATGGAAGAGTTCCGAAAGAAATTCCAAAATGTGGTGTACAGGGGCTGAAAAGGGGTCTATACTCTTAGCCTCTGCCCAGGAAGAAAAACGTTTCCACTTACTAGCGTAAGTTTTTCTAGTCGTAGACTTGTGCGATGACAGAATGATTTCACCCACAGAGGGGGAGATGTCTGGAAGCCTGGCTAAAGTTGGAGGTGGAGCAACCAAGCTGTGAGTTGGAGAGAATGTAGGGATTGGTGCAGCCCGCCCGACTGATGAATCAGAAGGTCTGGAACTAGGTCCAGAGTCCAAGGCTGCTCGAAAAGATGGTGATGCAGGAACAGGAACCATATTTGTCGAGGCCAGTAAGGAGCAATGAGGATCATTTTGCAGCCCAATACGGTAGCTTTCTGTATTAGCTTCAGGATTATGGGAAAAGGAGGGAATGCATAAAGAAGTCCCTGAGGCCAATCATGGACTAGAGCGTCTCTGGGGGAATGTCCGGGAAGTGGAGAGAAGAAATTGCTGCACTTGCTGTTGAAGGGAGTTGCAAAAAGGTCGCAGCAAGGTTGGCCCCATTTGTGGAAGATTTGGTCCGCAACTACTTGATTCAGAGACCACTCGTGAGGCATGAGAATTGCTCTGCTCAGCCTGTCTGCTATGATGTTGGACCTCCCAGGGATGTGCGTTGTGATCAGAAACCATTGGGAAGAGATTGCCCACTGCCAGAGTCTGAGTGCTTCTCAACATAGGGGGTAGGACCTGGTTCAGCCCTACTTGTTGATGTACCACACTACTGACATATTGTCCCGTTTGAATTGCAATAGTCCCGGTAGGAAGAGAGTCCTGAAGAGCTTGCAACGCTAAGAGCACGGCCCTCATCTCCAAGATGTTTATATGCAGATGGTACTCGTGAGGTTGCCAGGTGCCTTGGACTGTTCTGCCCTGATAATGCTCCCCCCCACCCTATCAGGGAGGCATCCGTGGTCACCGTAGCAATTGGAGGAGAGAGTACAAATGGTCTGCCATGGGACACTGATGTGGAGACCATCCACCATGCAAGGTGCTTCTTGCATGCTTGTGTGATCATAATCATGTAAGACATGGGAAGCTGCTGGAAGGACCATTGGGTGAAAAGAAGCCACTGAAGAATCCTCATGTGAAAACGAGCTAGAGGGACAAGTATGATCGCTGCTGCCATGAGACCCAGAGTTTGGAGGACAAACCTGGCTTGAATTTTTTTGCATGCTAATAAAACCTTCACATGTTGGCGAATCACTAATACCCTATCTGGTGGAAGGCTCGCTGACATGTCTTTGGTATTTAAATTTGCGCCTATAAAGGAGATAGATTGACAGGGTGACAATGCAGACTTTCAAAATTTACTGTGATACCTAGCCTGGAGCAAGTCTCGATAGTGCAGTCTCTGGCTCGCAGAAGGTGATGCCTGGTGGTAGCAGTGAGGAGCCAGTCGTCTAGATATGGAAACACCTGGAATCCTTGCCGTCTCAGGTGAGCGGTAACTACTGCCATGCATTTGGTGAACACCCTGGGGGCTGTGGTGAGACCAAAGGGCAGAGCTCTGAACTGATAATGGCTGGCTCCCAGCCAGAAGTGAAGGAATCTTCTGGAGCATCTGTTCATTTTGATGTGGTAGTACGCATCCTGAAGATCTATAGAGCACATCCAATTGTCCTGACCCAGGAAGGGTAAAATGGACTGTAGCGTGACCATCCGAAACTTCATTCTTTGCACAGACCTGTTCAGTCTGCTGAGATCCAGAATGGGTCTCCAGTCCCCTTGTCTTTTTTGGTACCAAAAAGAACCTTGAGTAAATTCCGGATTCTTGTTGGTCTGCTGTGACTTGCTGGATGGCCCTTTTTCTTAGCAGTTTTGAGACTTCTTGAACTGCTTGGTCCCTTAGATTGGGTGGAACATCTGGAAGGGACTTGTTTAACCTTAAGGGGGTGCGAACAAAGGGAATTCTGTAGCCTCCGGATACAACAGACTGTACTCATCTGTCTTGTGTTATGTCTTGCCAGGCTCTTGGGTACAGCGATAATCTTCCCCCGACTGCCTCCAGAGGTGGGCAGCCGGGCAACCCTTAAGGGATGCTGGAAGGGCTTCTCAGAGAAACATTCTCTGCTGCCCTGATTTTGCGGACCCCCTCTGCCACGAGGGCGGTGTCTATTATTGTTCCCTCCTCTGCCCCTGGATGGGAACTCACCACGTGTGTCCGGCAAGGCTCCCTGGGATTTCTAGAACCACATCTTTCCACTCTTCTGACCCTTGGGATATGGTCTGGAAGAAGTGGAAAAATGGACTCCTATGGCAGAGAGAGTCTTGCCTTCCTGCTCACACCTGGTAAGGGTGTCCTTCACCTGTGATCCAAAGTGAGAGGAACCATCAAAGGGGGTGTTGGTGAAAGACACTCTGAAAGGTTCCGCAAAGTTACATAGCCGCATCCAAGCGTGCCTCCTTAGGGCAACGCCTGTGCCTGCGGCTCTACTCGCACCATCAGCTGCATATGAAATGAGCCTCATGGAGGAGTTTACCACTGAATTAAGAGTCGCCAGCTGGGAGGCTGTCTTAGCCTGGGCCCCCTCAGCTGATGGATCTTGGAGGGTATCTTCAAGCACTTTAAGGAGATCCCTTTGAAGATGGGTAAAGTGGCACAAATAATACAGGGGACCTCATGGAAAAGGTTGCTGAAGAGAACATCTGCTTCCCATATCTGTCCATCGTCCTGGACTCCTTGTTAGGGGGATGGACAGATGAAGAAGTTTCTGCCAACTCCTTCTTTGTGGCCGCCGCTACCACCATGGTATCAATGGGGACACCTTTGGTCAAAAACTGCTTGTCCTGTGGTGCAGTAATGAATTTGGCAGGTCTTCTGGGGGTCGGTTCCACTGTGTCTGGAGCTGACCATGCCTTCAGAGCCACCACAGACATCAGTGGGTCGAAAGGCGGAGACACCCGGGAGGTGGAAGGTCGGGATCCAAACGCATCCAGGAATACAGACTCATCCTCGGAAGGGCTTAGGGCAGTCCAGTTCCCCCTCTGCCTAAGCATCTCAAGGATGTCTGAGAAGGAGACATCTTCAGAGGGGGATCTTGGGGACCTTTCCGAATCTTCTAAGTCGGTATCTGATGTGACAGACTCAGGGGAGTCAACATGCTTCCTCTTGCATTTCCTCTTACGGGGTGGCTCCTCTGAATGATCAGGGGGAGGCCTCGGAAGAGGAAGATACACCCAAAGGGGTGTCCTGGTGCGCTGGATCCCCACACTTGGGATCTGGAAGAGGGGCAGAGGCTGACGCAGGCACCCTAGGGGGAGGAGCCGATGGGGTCGATCGTGGGACTGACTCAGGGGGCCAGTACACTCATCACCTTGAAGGCGTCCCTGCCCGGACGCAGAGAGGGCTCCGGTTCTGAAGAAACCAGAATCCCTCTCCGCACCGTGGGGGACGGCTCCAAGGCAGGAGCCGACGACGGAACCAAAAGAGAAGGTATTGGAGCCGACGGTTCCACGACTCGAACCCCAACGAACTCCGGCTCCGAGCTCAAAGGTTGAGTCAGAGGAGGAATATCTACAGACGTGGATGGAGCAGACACCTGATGAGGGGGGCTGGACAACATTTTGGCTAGGGCCTGCGATTTTAACAGCCTACTGACCACTATTTCCAAGTCATGGTCTGAAAGTCTTGAGGACCGAGAAGAGTGGGATGAGCGATGACTACACTCCGACTGGAGCAGAGGTGATCTCGGAGCCGAACTTATCAACTCCAGAGAAGGAGACCTGGATCTTTTTTGACTCTCAGACGGCTCCGAGGAACGTGTCGGAGCCGAATGGGAGAAAGGAACATCGGTTCCAGCCGGAGCCGAGATGGATGGTATAGCTTCACCCAACAATGGCTCCGAACTGGGAGCCAAAGGTTTAGGTGGCCTGGAAGATTTCACAGGCTGAGCCTTAGCCGGTCAATCTTGGGGCTTAAGCAAACCCCTCAGGATCAACTTATTTTTGCGCTCCTGCAGGACTCTTGGATTGAATGCATGGCAAATGGAGCAAGAGTCCTGCAGGTGCACGGCGTCCAGACAATAAACACGAGAAGTGTGACCATCTGTCAGAGACATCTTCTGACAGCATGAGTCACACTTCCTGAATCCAGACGCCTTAGGATCCTTGGACATCCAGATGGAAAACCAAGGAACAAAAAAACACACACAAAAAAGTTAAGGTAACTAACCACTAAAAATTGCACACTACAGTTACCACAACCAAAAATTACAAGCAAGGTATATACCTGCACTACTACAAACAAAAAACTATAGTTAACTATCACTAAACAACTAACAGTGATAATAAAGGATTTTTTTTTTTTAAAGGAAGGAGATAGAGAGAAAAGGTTATCCTCTAACTTAAACGGAAAACCTTTCCGAGGTAAGGAAAGGGAGAGAAGGGGGGAGGGGAAACTCTCTAATTAAAATGAGTTTCTGAGAAGTAACAAGGATTAGGAAGAGACTAGCTACAATACAACAGTTTTAACTAAATGACTAATTTTACACTAAAACTAACAGTTTTATGACAAGAAAAATGATAATAATAAAGTTTTATATGACCTGAGCCAGTAGAACAACCTCGCAGCAGAAGCGGCAAACGAGATCTGGGTATCTAGTGCCAGGCATCATGGGATATAGGGGGCCTCGAGCCAGTAAGCAGCTCTCGAGCTTTTGAAGATGGCAGAGTTGGAGCCGAGGATCGGCTCCGAACCCCAACCAGTAAGAATGAAGGCGAGATAGACAACTTAACATCATCTGTTAGATGGTTAGGGTTTTATTTGTAGTCCAGGTTTTCCAGGCCATGTCCTTCTGTTTCATGAAAGATTTACTGTTTCTGGACAGCCGGGTGGCTGGAGTGGTCTTTATATGTTTTTTTTCCAGTGTGTGACAAGGTGATTGAGGAAGGTTTTACTGAACTCAAACGGCTTCTTCTGGAGAGAGGCATTTTTGGTTGGTTCAAATTACATAGTTTTAAGTGGAAGATAAATGTATCCTCCTGAAAGTTGGAGGGGATGCACATTTGTAACCTTACAATGAAGGTGGGTAGATGGTCACCTAAAGCATTACATATTGTATTCATGGAGATGTTATTTGGGAAAGGGTGAAGATTCAGTAAAGTTAGTTCTTTCATCAGAATTGTCGGATTACTACGTATGAGTTAACTGGGTGTAGCCCTGCAGGTTAGTGGCATTGAGAGTAGATTCTGAGTAAATGGACAGCCAGTCTAGATTGACATCTCCTAGGATTAATTTTTCTAGGGCAATATTGAAAGAGGCTCATGAAAGGAAGACTTCGGCAGTGCTGCTGTGTTGTTACCAGGAGGAATACAGATGCCAATGAGATAGGGATTCATAATGATTTACTTTAAGGAGAGTACAAAGGACTTCACATTTTCAAAATGTGACAAGGTTAGTTGAGTGTGTTAGGCTGAGATTGTTTTTGAAGATGGGAGCTATACTCTCTCCTTGCTCTTCTGCTACTCTTATCTTTTTTTAGTATATTTTAACCTGGAGAGAGGGCTTCTTTATTGTGACGTGTTGTTTTATCCAAGTTTCTGTAATTATGAGAATATCAGGGGAAAACTGAGATCCCATGCATGCAACTGGGCTATTTAATTATACATGTTCCTGATGTTTACATGGTACTTTACTGGGGTTGTTTTTGCCTGGGCTTGGATGGCATGGAATGAGTGGGAGATGTGGTGTGTATTAGTAGAGGTAGCCGCTGTGGTTGGCCAGGGTTGAGATGAATGCCCCTTCCTAAACATACCTAAACATATACTTTGGGTGGTGAGTTGATAGCGCAGTGGACATTTTGTCTTCATAGACTTTTTGTTTAGGAGTGGGAGTTAAGGAAATGCTTGACTGTATTTTGAGTATGTAGAGGTGCACAGTGGATGTGATGAGCAGTGCAAAGTTATATTGAAGTGGGGTGGTTTTATGGTATTTGATAAAGAAACTGAAGAAGATGGTGAAGTAGACTAAGGTGGATAAGTAAGCTGGAAGTGAACACACTGGGGGAGGGAAGTGAGGTGAGTGAAGGTTAGCAGTAGAATAAGAGTTTATGTAAGTACAGCATAGTGGTAGAGGTGTGGGTTTGACTAGATAAGGGTATTTATGTGGGAGTGGATTAGAGGTGAAGATGGAGTGTGAAAGTGCAGGGATAGGGGGTATGCTATGAGAAGTTGGGGAGAAAAGTGGCTTTAATGATAATAAGAGTACCAGATAGTATTGTGTGTCTGTGTACTAGCTCCAAGGAAGGGATACAGGATCAACTGTACGGGAGGTGTAATATAAAGCTAATTGAATAACAGAGTATGGGAATGTACTGGAAGATGGATAGGGGAGGAGTCCATGTAATGTAAGTGTAGAAAATCTAGGTGAGTGAGAAATGGGGGAAGGCTAGGGAAGAGGAGTGAGCCCGAGCACAGCAAGGGCAAACAATGCAGGGCCTCACTCCCTAATAAATCGCAGGCAAGTGGTAAAAATAAAACAATAATTGAAAATACCTTGTTTTTTTATATACATCACCAGTGTAAAGAAAAGCGACAGCGGTGCTATGACTATGTTAACAAAACTGCTAAACTGGGCCAGGATGCCCTGGGTTTACTGCATGTCTCTGCAGTTTAGAAATCAAACATTAACTGGGGGGTTTGAATATACTTTAATGGGCTTTTAGCAGTTACTACATCCTTCAACAACAGCTCTCCTGATAAATCAGGCTGCTATACTACAATGTGTAAGGAAGTGTCCCCTTAAAAGGTGTATTTATCATTTTATAACATGCACACTGTGCTGCAAATTGACTTGTCACATCTGGCTTTTTTCTTATCCTAGGACTTAGCTGGTTGGAGAGATTCAGAAGATTCCCTTGTGAGATTAATTCTCCACACGGATGCTTCACAGTCAAACAAAAGTCAGGTATGATGGAGAGGGAACTGCTAAGTGTATAAAAAAAAGAATAAAAATAGTAGTGTATGTACAGGTTAGTATGTCACAGGAGAAACGCAAATTCTATATTCTATAGCAGCTAATGAGCAGACAGAAAGTACAGTTTTGTACCTACCATAAATGTAGATGTCCGATAGGTATGCATCTGCAGTCATAACATATGGGTTGTCCTGCCTCAGGCAGCCCTTCGGTCGGCCGGATTCCAAAGTCTGGGTCTGGCCTCGGCTGATGTCGCACTTTCCCCGACGTCAGAGCGTCTGGGGTATAAAAGCATCAGCCGACGCCATTTTCCTCGGTGTTTCTTGCCCCAGATGCCAGGTGCCCTCTAGGAAGGCCAAATTTGGAGGAATGCAATAAATTCCAAAACATTTTCCAAAATATATACATATATATACAAACAAATACACCATAATAGATCCCCCAGCTAGCTAATAGAGAGGTAAGCACCCTAGGAGTACCACAGAGGGAAGGAGGGAGGGTAAACCTGACTGCAGATGCATACCTATCGGACATCTACATTTATGGTAGGTACAAAACTGTACTATGTCCTTCAAGGATGCATCTGCAGTCATAACATATGGGTAGAATACCATAGCCAATCTGGGGGAGGAGGTACTAAGAAAAGGATGGTGTAGTTAAGATATGCTGCAGGACTGCTGTAGCAAAACCTGCTCTGGCCCTGGAGTATAAAGGTAAATTGTAATGTTTGGCAAAAGTATGCACGGAGCTCCATGTAGCAGCTTCTAAAATGTCCTTGGTAGCCACCCCTCTTAGGAAGGCTGTAGTGGTGGCTGTGGCCCTCGTGGAATGAGGCCTAATGTTTGCAGGAACCGTCTTTCCATGAAAGGAGTAACAAAATTGAATGCAATTTCCTATCCACTTTGAAATTGTCTGTTTGGAAATTGCTTTTCCTTGTACCCCAGCAGCATATGCTACAAGGAGTTGGTCAGTCTTTTTGTAACTTTTAGTTCTGTCCAAGTAGTAGCGTAGTTGTCTGTGTATATCCAGAGTGTGTAGAAGTTTTTCCCCTTTATTTTGTGGATTTGGGAAAAAAGTAGGTAAGTGAATAGCTTGGTTTAAGGATACCCTAGATACCACCTTTGGCATAAAAGTAGGGTTGGTTCTCAATGAAACTCTGTCCTGATGGAAGATAAGAAATGGCTGCACTGCCATTAAAGCTTGTAACTCAGATACTCTTCTTGCTGAAGTTATGGCCAGAAGGAATGCAGTTTTCCAAGACAGAAACTGTAGCTCTGCCGATGCTGCTGGTTCAAAGGGAGGAAGTGTTAGTTTCTCCAGCACAAAGTTGAGGTCCCAAGTAGGCAAAGGGGGTTTCCTTGGAGGATTGATGTTTTTGATTCCTCTCAGAAATTGCCTGAGGAGAGGATGCGAGAAGATAGGTGAATCAGCATTGTATTCTGCTGAAATTGCTGAGGCATGAATCTTAATGGAAGAATAGGACAGGCCATTGTGGAACAATTCTGCTAAGTATTCCAGAATATGTGTCATGCTTGCCACTGTCACACTTAAGCCTTTTGTTGTGTTCCAAATGAGAAATCTTTTCCATTTTGCTGAGTATGTCTTCCTTGTGGAAGGTCGGCGAGCTTCCATAATAATGCCCTTTACTCTCTGTGATAAGGTATTTTGAGGGGGGATTATGGAATTTTCCAGGCAGTTAGCTGTAATGTTTTCAAGTTGGGATGCATGATCTTGAAATTGTTCTGCATCAGAAGAAGTGGCCAGAGGGGTAGAGGCCACGGATTCGTCTGTGACATGCTCCTCAGTAGTGGGTACCAGTGCTGTCTTGGCCAGTCTGGAGCTATCAGAATCACTCTTGGCTGTTCTGCCCTGAGCTTCAGTAAAACCTTGGACATTAATGGGAGAGGTGGGAAGGCATAGACCTTTCCAGCTGAAAGAGAGAGAGACCACCCTCCAAGCTTGTGGGCGGTATGTCCTTGAGCAGAATGTTTTAAGTTGATGTTTGTGGGGTGAGGCGAACAGATCTATCTCCAGCTTTCCCCACGCTTGTGTTATGAGTAGAAAGATGTCTGGGTGCAGCATCCATTCGTGTGCATCCATGGTAGTTCTGCTTAAGCTGTCTGCCAGTGCATTTTCTTTCCCTGGCACGAACTGGGCCTGTAGTTGGATATTGAATTTCAAGCATAGTTCCCATAGATTCATGGCCAGCCTGCATAGAGGGTAGGAATGCGTGCCTCCTTGCCTGTTTATGTACCACATGACTGTGGTGTTGTCTGTCCTTATTAACAGGTGGCCTTGGTGGAGGAAAGGTTTGAAGGCCTCGATTGCGTGCATCACTGCCAGCATTTCCTTTTGGTTTATGTGCATGCTCTGCTGTCCTTGAGACCATAGGCCTTGGATACATTCGTCCTCCATGTGTGCTCCCCATCCTCGGTCCGAAGCGTCCGTGGTGATGGTTTGTTTTGTTTTTGGTTTGTTGAAGGGCAACCCTCTGTTGGACTGGCAGGCTTGAGCCCACCACAGGAATTCCTTTTGAAGGCAAGGAATGATTGGTATCAAAGTTTCCAAACTGTGACTGTGCTGAGACCATACACTCCTTAGGTACCATTATAATTTTCTCATATGCAGCCTGGCTTGTGGAATCAGAATTATGCAGGATGCCATGTAACCCAGGGCCTGCAGGATTTTCCTTGCAGTCAGCTGAGTTTGTCTTGTCAGATTCATGAAGTAATCCGGAAGTTGTTTTTGTTTTTCTTCTGTGAGAAAGGCCATTTCGGTGGTTGTATCTAGATCTGCACCCAAGAAAGTTATCCTTTGGGATGGAACAAGTCTTGATTTTTGGATGTTGACTGTGTATCCCAAGGCCTGTAATAGGTGGATGGCATAGTCTAAGTCCTTTATCAAATTTTTCTTGTTGTCCGCTTGTATAAGGCAGTCGTCCAGATAGGGGTAGATTTGAATCCCCTGAAGTCTGCAGTGTGCAATTACTGATGCCAGGCATTTCGTGAATACTCTGGGCGCAGTAGATAAGCCAAAGGGCAATGCTGAGAATTGATAATGCTCTGATCCTGCAAGAAATCTGAGGTGACTTCTGCAACTTTGCCGAATAGGGACATGCAGGTATGCCTCCTTGAGATCAAGAGTCACCAGCCAAGACTCCTTGCCCAGCATGGGAAGAAGTTGCTGTAGGGTCAGCATCTTGAATTTTGGCACAATGAGGAAAGTGTTCAGTGCGGACAGGTCGAGTATAGGCCTCCATTGATTTTGTTTTCTTGGAACAAGGAATAATCTGGAGTAAAATCCTTGACCCTGTTCTGAAAGAGGTACCTTTTCTATGGCTTTCATTTGAATTAAGTTGTTGATCTGCTTTAAAGCCTCTGCTCTTTGATTTGGTGGCAGGTTTGGCATTCCGTTTCTTCTTGGCAGAGTGTGGAAGTGGAACCTGTATCCTTTGTCTATTATTTGCAGTGTCCATGAGTCCCTTGTAATATAATGCCAGTTTTTTGAAAATAAAGAAAGCATTCCGCCCAATGGTGCTTCCAACTGAGTCCTGGTCGGCGGAAGCAAAGTAAAGTCATTGAGTCTGTCCAGGTGTAGTAGTTGTTGTTGCTGTTCCTGCACTACCTCTCTGGTTGGTAGGCTGCCACTGACGGCCTCTGTAGGAGCCTCTAGCTTGCCCTCGACCCCTGGGACGCCTGTTCCTGCCCCTCTGGGATCTGTCCGAGTCTGGAAAGGACCAATTCTTAGTTGGCCAGTTTCTGCTGAATCTCGGTGGTTGTACTTGCAGAAAGTCCTTAACTGTTTGCACAGATTTTGCCTTTTCTTCAAACTTCTTTAAGACCTCCTGAGCCGAGGAACCAAATAATTTTTGTTTTTCCATTGGAGCATCCAGGAGTTTAGCTTTAACATGGTCTGGTAAAGATTGTTCCTTCAACCAGGCATGCCTACGAATAACTGCCCCAGTCATAGCTGACCTACATGAAGCTTCCAGTGCATCATAACCACACTGCAAAAAATGATTACTAACCTGCTGTGAGTTATGAACCAGATCCTGAAGGGATTTACGGTCAAGGGGTTCAGAAGAGGAAAGCTTCTTATGCAATTCATCTAACAAATACTCTTGGCACTGTATCATATGAAATTGACAATTTAATGCCCTCAAGGAAAGAGTTGCAGAAGTATATACCTTCTTTCCCCATCTCTCTAATGCTCTAGACTCCCTTTCAGAAGGTAGAGGATTTTTGGCAGTGGCAGCTGCAACCCCTTTTGGGCCCTGAGGAATAGTATCTGGGTCTGCAGAATGGGCCTTGTACAGATGTAAATGAGAATCCGGGACCCTGTAGTATCTATCAGGTTTGGCAGGAGCCGGAGGGAGAGAATCAGGGGCTGTACTAACATCATTGTACACATCATCAATAACATTCAAAACAGGAGGTATAGCTAAGGGCCTATGCTGAGGTAAATGTAAAAAGGTCCTTAATCTCTTTCTAGAATCAGAAAATTCCTGACCCTGCCACTGAAAATGCTCTCTCATAGAGTGTAGTGTCTCACCAAAGGAAAACTCTTCAGGAGGGGAGGCCGAAGGTATAGATTCTTCAGCATCAGAATCCTCGTAGGCCGAATAAGCCTCCTCCTGGTAATCTGACAACACAGATCCATCTGTAGACTCATCTGAAGACTGTTGGTCAGAGGGCTCAGTCCTGGGCCTTTTGTCTGGTGGTGGTTGAGAGCCCCTGTCCGGGTGAGGCTGAGATCCTCTAATTAAAGAAATAAGATCCTCTGCAAGGCTGAGGATCTGAGAACTAGAAGAAGGTCTCTGAGAAGTAGTCTTGGGAGGCAAAGCTTTAGCAAGTTTAGCAGCTTTAGCCCTGGAAAAAGCCTTAATGGACATGGATGCAGGGGGTCTGGCTGCACCACGTGCAGGAGTAGACTTGTCCAAAGGAATGGTGTCGGACATTTCCTGGACACTGGTTTCAGTAGGTAGCTCAGTAGCCGACTCAGCCAGAGCCTCCAGGGCCGCGGTGGTCGGTTGAGTGGATTCGGCTAAAGGAAGTACCGAGGATTCGGTTTCAGCCGAAACCGAGACACTCGCGGTAGGCCTAACCGTGGTTTCAGCCGAAACCGCGGGCCGCGAGTGTCGGTCCTTTTCCTTCCGTTTTTTCACCAAATGCGAAGTCGGAGTCTCCAACGGCATCTTATATGCGAAATTAGCCCCAAAGAATTCCTCTGCAAACTCCGACTGACGTCTAAGAGTTCGTCGGTTGAAGGAAGCACAGGCTGAACAGGCCGAGACGTCGTGGTCTGGGCCTAAACAAGGGAGGCAGTAAGAGTGAAAATCCTTATGAGGTATTTGTTTCCCACAAGTTAAACAATTATTTACTTTATCTGACATCGGCTGAGGCAAGAAAGAGTCCCCAGCGGGGTACTTAGCTTTTTCGAAGTCTTCGGTAGCTGAATCACAGGATCTGACCGACCGGCACTTGCGAACTGCTTCTGCTTCGGGCACCGCGCGGCAAGAAAGACTGAGGAAAATGGCGTCGGCTGATGCTTTTATACCCCAGACGCTCTGACGTCGGGGAAAGTGCAACATCAGCCGAGGCCAGACCCAGACTTTGGAATCCGGCCGACCAAAAGGCTGCCTGAGGCAGGACAACCCATATGTTATGACTGCAGATGCATCCTTCAAGGACATCAGAGGGTGAGTGCTGAGAGGAAAAATAGGTATGAGAGTAAACTGCGCACATGGCCCCGCTCACTGAACCTCAAAAGACTACTGTATCATTTTTGTGGCACTCTTAGGTTGCTTAATGTAAACAGCAACATGAAACTGATGCAGTACTACAGCAGTGGTCATGACAACATTAAAAAGTCATCTGATAAAAGCCAGCTACATAACACAGCTTGAAGGGTTTCCCCAGAGACAGCAAGTCAACACAGGTAAACATTACACCCGGTAAACAGTAGTGATACAGCTTTGAAAATAATTAGTTGTCAGGAGAAAACAAAACAAATAAGAAGAAATCATTTACCCTGTATTACTAGGTTATCAAACAATGGCTTTAAATGGCACACTTAACCAGTTACTGCTAAAAAGCATGTTTCAGGCAATGGAATAACCTCAAGATACAAATATAACCTGTTCTCCACAATGCCATTTAGCCACTGTTACCTATCAATTACAGGTGATCATAGCAATTTTCAGCTACTGAAGCCTTTAAAATGGAAACAGTAAGAGGCATGTAATAAACCTACACAGCTCTACTAAATACTACCAATACACTATCAATGTCATTTAGCAACAATGCACACGGAAGAAGCACACTTTAGAAGTACTCAGAACAACAGGCACAAATCAGGTAAATTATGAAGCAAAAAATTAAATGCACATCTCCCCAGTTGAGGTCCGAAGGATATCACAGCAGCGTTTTTAGTGGACTGACAACAAAATTGAAGCAGAAGGCTTCAACATAGTGTTTAGGAGACAGTAAGCTGTGGTAGCAAAAGTTACAGCATTCATTTGACTAATTTTGCCCAAGATAAAGTAGAAACTGGACATATTTTAATCAGCTAAAAAAAAAAAAACAGAAGTACAACATGGGCTCCATCTACAGGCCTAGCTATCTGATTAACTGCAAGGTTATTAGCTGTTGAAGGAATCTACCAATTAGGAAAAGCAACATAACACTTTAAAATAATTTTACTCTTTAAAAGGGACTGCATACTTCATACAGCTATAATACAAAGAAAATATGGAAATGCAACTATTTATGCTGTAAGCTACAATTTTAACACAAAATGTGAAAATTAAAAACAAGATAGAGCAGAACAGGTTAGTGAAGCACAGTCAGTAAAATCTATTTATGTCCTCCACCCTTAGTCACAGCCCTGAGATAAAAAAAAAAATCCCACTATTAAATAAATCAGTATGCAATAAACTTTATAGACTTTATCAGACTTCATTAAAGGGACATGCTGGCAATTGACTTAAAAATGAATGCTACTGACCACAGTAGCAAAAGGTTTTGCACAAGTGAAATGCATGCAAAACACTTACCTTAATCCTGGTAACAAAGTGCTTAGCAATATTCAGCTCTCCATTGGGGTTTCCCAGAATGACTTCAAAGCGATACTGCAAACCAAGTTTATCACGGACTTCCTGTAACCTCTCTTTTGCTAACATTGCCAGCTGCAGAGATGGAACCCTAATAATCAGCATGTGACCTTGGCCATTCTTATCTTTTCCAGGGGTGCCAATAAGGTCTTCCATGACAGCCAAAATTTCTGGTGTTGTGTAATTTCTGAGTGAGGGGACACAGGTTAGTGCCATCAGAGCCTCTGAGTACTGCTGAATCAGCAAATAGCAGCGGATTACCATACTGTGCAGTCGAGGGTACCTACAAGACAGAGCAGGATTACTTAAGAGATAGCACAATAGCCATACAGTACAGCAATACAAAACGTCTCCTTTTGGAGTCCCTCAGTGATCACCTCCCTGTATATGCAAACAGACTGAACCCATCATGTCATAAACACTTACAACTTGCTTAGAACTTCCCATAGCCTCACTAAATTTAACCCTGATATACTTAACATAATTCTCCGCTCTTTTAACTGGTGCAGCCTGAAAAATACTCCACTTGATGAAGCTGTACACAAATTTAACTCACTTTTCCTGAAAACCCTCAGTAGTCTAGCTCCAACTAGAAACAAAGAAAAATCATACTCCCTGGTTATCCACTCAAAGCAAGCACCTGATGTATTAAAGAGATACAGCTTGGAAAGAATGGTTAATTTTATATATATATATATATATATATATATATATATATATATCCCCATATTCCCAAAACTTACAATACTTTGAAGAACTCTGTAACTGTATTAAAAGACAGATCACAGACAAGAAAATCTACTTCAGCAACCCCTTACTAAATCAGTCTTCCAACCCTAAAATATTCTGGTCTTCTGTTAATATATACCCCACCCTGGAACATCCACCACTCCTAATCCTGCCTTGAACAACACTCCCTCCAAAATAGCTGCTCAATTTACCATTGATTTTATAGAAAGTATTAAAAACCTTACTAAATATTTTCCTCACAACAATCCTGACATGCCCTCTCCTCAGACAGCAAATACCCCCTATTTCACCCTAAAACCCATCCCAACTGATAGAGATTAAATATTCTTTCCCTAAAGCAATTAATTGCATGTTTCATTGCAAATGATGTATGCTTCTTATTAATACAAGGTTTTGAAATAAATACTTCTCTGTAATAGCAGAAACTGCAAGGCTGACAACTTGCTTAAGCAAGCATGAAAGCAGTTAAGAATAGATAAGTAATAATGGCTACGTGTCTGACACCTGCGAAAATAAAACATGCTTAGTTAGTTTTACTGTAAATATGTTTGTCCAGTTAGCTTGTTTTTATGGGCTAGATGTAACTGTAAATGGCATCCTGTTATTTGGAACATACAAAGAAGGAAGTTGAGTAACAGACTTTTTGTAAAATTCTTCAGATACAGCAAGGAAGAAAATAACCAAAGGAGGACATGAAACAGAAATCAAACATGTAAACCGCAAGAACATTGAAAAACAACATCTGTTGCTTTCAAAAGATATACAAACTGGACATTATTTTTCTCTTTTTCAGAGATGTCTTAATCCAGGGTGCATGGATTTTGAGAGACTATATTCAAGCTATGTTATAATAGAATTGAAATGATCTCAGACAGTGTAACTGTTTGGACAGAATAAACTATAACGGAAGCAGCAACATGGTGCAAGTCTGGTGATTCTGACATTTTCACAACAATTTAACACCAACCTCCTACATCAAAATCACTACTTCTTAAACTGAAACCTTGATCTCCTTCAGTAGATAATCTCCCAATATAAGACCTCAAAGCAGGCAGCCAATTTCATAGCCTATACTGTGACTCTTTCTACTTAACAGATCTATCAAGGAATCATACATTCCTTCTCTATGAAAAAAATTCATCATCCACCTTCATAAAGGGGGACGCTCATCTGATATAACCAATTCCAATCGCCATATTATCCTCTCATAAAAAAGTATATTCATAGGCAACTTCAATATATTCTTCAGGAAAAGCTCCTCCCTACAGCACTACCACAGCCTTATTAACTTTTACAGATAACATTAAATCCAGAAATGAAGGCAAACTTGTTTTCCTCTATATTCCTTGATTTCTCTAAAGCTTTTGATCTAGTCTCTCATTAAGAATTCCTCTACAAATTTTCTTCCCTTGACCTATCACAGCTCACACAAACATGGTTTAAGAAATACTTAACCGATAGATACCAGTCTGTTAAATGTCGCTCTACTTTATCTACCTCCCTTCTTGTCAACACTGGTGTGCTATAGAGCACCATTCTTGGCCCTCTACTCTAATATATATCTAACAATTTACATAATCATCTCAGCAACTTTCCCTCATACAGTACGCTGATAATTCCACCCTAACATGCATTTCTGACAAACTAATACATCTTCAGAGAAATATTCCAGAAGGCTTTAATTCTGTTGAAATTAGCTACAGGATAATCACCTGCTATTAAATCCCCCAAAAAACAAATTACTTCTCTTTTTTTCTAAAATCCCATTTCCATGGAAAAAAAAAAATGTATTCCTTAAATAATACCATGATTGAAGTTACTCCATATACAAAACTACTCGACAAGACAATCAATGACACTACTAGTGCACAAGTCCAGAAATTCCTGGACTTTGTCAATAAAGACGTCCCAGAACAAATCACTCAAAGGTCAAAATACCCACTTGTCCTTATTAATATGAGGGCATCCTGCACTATCCCTTTGCACATCAGCAAATCAAACTTCATCAGAAATACCTGGCTTAAAAGATAAAAACTCTCCTGCAGCATCAACAGAACAGTTTGGAGGGACAGATATACCTTGCAGAGGATACTGATGCTCTGGAACAGACTTCCTATCTATGTAAAACAAAGCTCATCCTTGCCCACATTCAAGCACAACTTGGATCTATGGATGGGAAACAGGAAACTTACTCAGTGACTACTGCTGTACTATTAATAGATATAGGCAGCTCCTAAATGTTTTTGCCATGTATGAGTCCCCTCAATTTATCTATGGCATGATCCCAGGTCCTCTGACTAGAGATAACATATACTTATCAATCATTGGATGGGTAAGATCAATTTAATACCAAATGGGATTGGTTAATTCAAGCACCATAAAGAGACACTGTACCTGCAAGGGCAGCTAATGTAGTATTTACCTAAGGAAAAAAAAGTGGTATTAATATTTTACAAATGCTGCTAAAAAAAAAAAAAATAAAGAGGCTGGGTTCAAAGTGGATAAACTCAGCTATCGGAGTTAGACCATGGGGCCCAAGCAATAAAAATGTTTATCCTCCTGCTTTTCTTATATTTATTTTAAATAACCACTTCACTTACTACATTTCTCTTTGCCAACTTTAGATATAGTGTTACTCAATTTAAAAGTTTGAAAACAAAGCCTAGGATACGGTTATATAAATCAAGCCTTTCTCAGAGTTGGGGGGGGGGGTTAACGATGCCTGATTTGCATCTCTTATTTGGCAACTTGGTAAACACAGCAATTTAAATGATATGATTTGGAAGACTATGCTGCAGGAATGGGATGAACAGGTGGCCTTTTATTCTTCATTATTGCGACAGTTAAAGGTGCTGATAAAATTGAAATAGGTAACGAAATAAGGAAAACTTGATCATTTGTTCATGGCAATAGGCTAATCAAAGGTGATCAGTTCACTCACTAAGGTATGCATGGCTCAAGGTGTGTGTCACATGACAGACTGAGGTGTGGTTGTATAAATGGCCAAAGACTAATTATTAGAGTCAGGTGTTGCAGGGGAGCGGTTTTCCTCCAAGCAAAGAATTATACAACAGGATTAACAGGGGGAAGGGAGACAGTTTGCTGTTTGGAAGGTTAAAATCTACTTACACAGTGTTCACAAAACATGGGTAAGGCACAGCAGAGGTACTGGTCTTACTACTGAAGTGAGAAAATTCTTAATGGCTATACTGTTTAACTTAACTATTTTGGTACAAACCACAACACAAACGCACACACACACACTGACATGTACAGTGTCTAAAATAGTGGAGGCTTAAGACCCAAGTTTTGTGAACTTTACAGTAATAAATCGAAAGCAAATGAAAGCAAATCTGTACTTTGGAACAGAAAACACAATGTATTAAAAGGCCCAATAGAGGTCTTCACTTTCAGCATGTCCTTGAAATGGAAAACAGCAAGTCTTCACTCCTGCAAAGGCTCTTCCACTGTACCAAGAGACCAGTGTCCCTTCCATGCAACACTTGCTCATTATGTGTTAAATGGCAAACGTCTCTTCCAGGCAACTCTCCTGTGTACTGACAGGCAAACATCTCTTCCAAAAAATTCACTTTCTTCCACACAAGTCAACCCTTTGCACTGACGGACAATATCTCTGATTTGTACCATAACAACCACATCTTGGGTTACTGCTAGTACACCTTTTCACTTGATTGCCTTAATGGCAGGTACAACTCTCCTAGCTCATAAATTACAGACAAGCACTCAAACAACACATCGCATCAGAACAGCACTATATACACACATGTACTTATATTATTAAACCGCTACTAAGTCACAATACATGAAATGCTTGGCTCCATACTTTCACTGGTTATGACAACTGGATAATTTATCCACATTGGCATTCTTTGTAAAAAGTCTGCATTTGACTGCGAATTTAAAGGGATGTAGGGAAAAAGCCAACCTGTTCATCTTACTATTGGCATCCTTTTGTTTGTGTAGCCATTGTAAGGATGCATAATCAGAGATTAGCATAAAACTGTGACATAAGTAGTAGTAGTATAGTGACGCGAGTGCTCATTTAATGCCAGGGCACTCATGTTCAACAGCAGAGTACTTCACAAATAACCTACTTACTGCTAAAAGTGTAGACTGAGTGCTTGTTAACATATATTTCTTGTGAAAGTACAATCTATTTCCACTTCAGAGGCACCCCTATAAACAATAAATATTTTGTCAAAGTCAGGATAAATAGCATGGGCTTTAAACATGGGATATCTTTTTAGTTGATTAAATACCTTGTCTTTTTCCACAGTCCATCTGACTTGAATGATGCTTTCCACTTTTTAAGGTCACTTACAGGACAGACTAACAATAATCTTATTTTTTTAACCAGGGAGGTCCACTGGACAGCCGGTCCTTTTTAGGGGTAACCTGGAAGCACAGTGTCTGGTTAAGTGACATGCTCAAGGTGTCACAGGAGGCAAATGAGAGCGCTGAGGGACTCGCACCCTGTATCACAGGAACTATACCTCACAGCCTGAAACTCTTTATCAAATGCCAGACTTAAGACAGACTACAGAAGCAACACTGGACAGAAACTTCTTATAACAGCCCATTGTCTCTTGGATAGAGTATTGGCCAATTCTTCATGGCTAGTATCTTATTTGTTTGGGGATTAATTTCCCCTCTCCCAATCACGTAATATTAATATCTTGGATCTGGCTTTTGTCAATCACAACATACCTTTCTGTATGCTACCACCAAAAGGGATAGGTTAATTCAAGCACTAAAAAGGAAAGCGGCTAGTCTTAAAGTAACAAACAAGAACACGATAAGATAATGCTACTGCAGTGTGTGGTGGTTTTTAGCAGAACAGTTAAAGTAAACAGTACACCCGCTAAAAATTTTCCCACTTCAGTATTAAGACAGTACAGTTGTGTACACTTACCATAAATGTAGATGTTCGAGTGTATTCACTGTTGCAGTCATTACATTTGGGTAATCCTGCTGGCAGGTTGCCCGCAGCCGGCCTGAATTCCAAAGTCTTGGGTCCTGTGTCAGCTGCTGTCGCCCCTTCCCTGACGTCAGGTCATCAGGGGTATAAAAGAAGCAGCCAACACCATTTTCATCAGTTTTTCTTGCCCCAGATGTCAGGTGCCCCCAAAAAGAGTAGCCAAACTTTATATATATATATATATATATATATATATATATATATATATATATATATACACCAATATAAATTTTACCTTCATCTATAAGCAAATACACCACATATGTAGTATAGAGAAGGAAAGATAAGATCCAAAAGAAAAAAGGGGGAAGGCGGGTGGGTAACCTGGACTGCAACAATGAATACACTCGAACATCTACATTTATGGTAAGTGTACACAACTGTATGTTCTTCGTGTTTCACTGTTGCACTCATTACATTTGGGTAGAATCCCAAAGCTATGGTTGGGTGGCTGGAGCTAAACAGCATTAGGTGCGGCTATAAGGCCCTGCAGAACTGCAGTGGCAAAGCCTGTCCTGGACTTAGAGAGGCAAATGATAATGCATTGTAAAGGTGTGAACAGAACTCCAAGTAGCAGCCTCTAGAATGTCTTTGGTTGGTACTCCTCTGAGGAAGACTGCCAAAGTAGCTGCAGCTCTGGTGGAATGAGACTTAATGCCCTTGGGCACAGGTTTACCGTGGTGTAAGTAGCAGAAACGAATGCAGTGGCTTATCCACTTTATAATAGTCTGCTTTGAAATAGCCTTTCCTTCTGATCCTGCAGCATATGCCACTAGTAATTGCTCAGTTTTTCTTAGAGCTTTAGTCCTGCTCAAGTAGAATCTTAGCTGTCTGTGCACGTCCAAGGAATGCAGAATTATTTCCCCCTTGTTCTGCAGATTTGGATAAAAGGCTGGCAGATGAATAGTCTGGTAAAGAGCCACACTGGAAACCACCTTAGGCATAAATGTTGGATTTGTCCTCAGAGACACCCTATCTGGGTAAAATATGATAAAAGGTTCTACAGCCATGAGGGCCTGTAACTCTGAAACTCTTCTTGCTGTAGTAATTGCTAGTAGCAGAGCTGTTTTCCATGATAAGAACTTTATATCAGTGGTGGCAGCTGGTTCAAATGGAGGCAGGGTGAGCTTTTCCAACACATAATTGAGGTCCCATGCAGGTATTGGTGATCTTCTAGGAGGCCTTAAATTTTTTGCTCCTCTAAGATACTGCTTTAGTAAAGGATGAGAAAAGATCGGTGGCTCTGTACTGTAATGAGCCGAAATGGCAGAGGCATGAATTTTAATTGATGAAAAAGATAGGCCCTTGTCAAGCATCTCAGTTAAATATTGTAATATCTGAGGAATATTTGGTTCTGCTGTATCAGTCCTTGTGCTTGATTCCAAGCATAGAATCTCTTCCATTTATCAGCATAAGATTTTCTAGTACTAGGCCTTCTGGCTTCCAATATGACATCCATCACAGCTTTACTGAGAGGTGTTGCTTGTATAACTATATGATCAGCCATGCTGCCAGGTTCAGTGTCTGTAGTTGATTGTGCAGGATCTGATTGTTTTGCTGGGACAGTAGTTGAGGTCTTTGAGGTAAGGTCCAAGTTGGGTATTGAGACACGTTCCTTAGGATTAGGTACCAGTATTGGCAGGGCCAGTCAGGGGCAATTAGTATCATTTTTGGTTTTTCACGTCTGACTTTTAGGAGGACCTTGGGAAGAAGAGGCAGAGGAGGAAAGGCGTAAACTGATAGGTTTTTCCAACTGAAGGATAGGGCAGCCACTTTCCATGCTTGTCTGTGATAAGTCCTTGTGCAGAATCTTTTCAATTGATAATTTTGAGGAGAGGCAAATAGATCTATGTCTGGGCTCCCCCATTTCTTTGTTATCATGCTGAAGACTTGTGGATCTAGTTTCCACTCGTGAGGATCCATAAGGTTTCTGCTTAAATCGTCTGCCAGAGTATTTTGCTTTCCTGGCAGGAATTGAGCTTGAAGATGTATTTGTTAAGTCAAAGCTGTGTCCCACAGTGTCATGGCTAATCTGCAAAGGGGGTATGAGTGTGTGCCCCCCTGCTTGTTTATATACATGACCGTGGTGTTGTCCGTCTTTATCAGTAATTGTCCTGGATGAAGTAAGTCCTTGAAGGCTGTTAGGGCATTTTGAACAGCTAGCATCTCTTTCTGGTTGATGAGTAGATGCATTTGTTTTGGTGCCCATAAGCCATGAATGCATCTTCCTGCCATGTGGGCCCCCCAGACATAATCTGATGCATTTGTTAAGGTTTGGCTGGCAGTGGGTAAAGTGAAGGTCAGTTCCATGTTTTGGTGACATGCCTTTGCCCACCATAGAAACTCCTGTTGTAGGCAGGGAATGAGAGGAATCAATGTTTCTAGACAGTGACAATGTTGACTCCATAAACTTTTTAGGTACTATTGCAGTTTTCTCATGTGCAGTCTTGCATATGCAATCAGTAGGATGCAGGATGCCATGAAGCCCAAAGCCTGCAGAATTTGTCTTGCAGATAACTGGGTTTTTGCTGCCATCAGTATGAAGTAAGTAGTCAGTTGCCTTTGCTTGTCTGGTGTGAGGTAAGCCATCTGGACAGTTGTATTCAAGCTTGCACCCAGGAATGTTATCTTTTGAGAGGGTACCAGTTGTGACTTCTTTTCATTTATTGTGTACCCTAGGCATGTTAGAAGCCTTTTCACAAACGCCAGGTGTTGAAGAAGAATGTCCTTGTTCTCTCTGTTTGAATGAGACAGTCGTCCAAGTAAGGATATATTTGAATACTTCTTTGTCTACAAAATGCAATTACTGGTGCCAGGCATACTGTAAAGACCCTGGGCGCAGTAGATAAGCCAAAGGGCAGTGCAGAGAATTGGTAATGCATTAAGCCAGCCTTGAATCTGAGGTATCTTCTGCACGATTGTCTTATTGGGACATGCAGGTATGCCTCTTTCAGGTCTAATGTCACCAGCCAAGCATTCCTGCCCAGCATGGGCAGAAGCTGCTGCAAAGTCAGCATTTTGAATTTTGGAATGTCCAGGTATGTGTTCAAAATCGATAAATCCAGTATTTGCCGCCAAGCCTTGTCCTTTCGGGGTACCAAGAACAGTCCTGAGTAAAAACCTTGTCCTTTTTCCTGTTCTGGTACTGGCTGAATGGCCCCCATATCCATGAGGGACGTAACCTGTTTCTGTGCCTCTGCCCATTGATGTTTTGGCAGATCTGGACAACTGTTTGCCATTGGCAGAGTATGGAAATGGAATCTGTATCCATGTGATACTATGTTTAGCACCCACTTGTCCTGGGTTATTAACTGCCAATTCTGAGCGAAACGTGCTAATTTCCCCCCTAAGGGTGCTGCCAAAAGATAAGTGCTTGGTGCAGGTAGAGGGAAGTCATTGCGACTATTTTCTGTAGGTTTGTGCTTTATCTCTTCCAGATTTGGAAGTAGAAGCGCAGCATTGCTTTGACCTGTATGAATCTTGCGCCTGGTATCTGGAACCCTTAGGGCATCTGGATTTGCCCCTTTGAGCTCTATCTGACACAGGAAAGGACCAATTGTTTTGTAGGCCAGTGTCTACTGAATCTTGGTGGCTGCACTTGTAAGAAGTCTTTTACAGTTTGCATAGACTTAGCTTTGTCTTCCATTTTCTTTAAAACCTCTTCTGCCTTAATTCCAAACAGAGTATCATGCTGTAAAGGTGCATCTAACAATTTAGCTTTTACATGATCAGGCAAATTTTGTTCCTTTAGCCAGGCATGCCTCCTAATCACAGATCCAGTAACTGCGGCTCTGCAGGAGGCCTCTAAGGAATCAAAACCACATTGCAAAGTATGCTTTCCAACCTGTTCAGCTGCATGCAATAATTCCTGCATTTCTTTATTTTCTGCACATTCAGAAATCATCATTTTCTGTTTTAGAAATCCCATAAAGTACAGTTTTGAGCCTACCATAAATGTAGATGTTCGAGTGTCTTCACTGCTGCAGTTATTACACTTGGGTTATCCTGCCATCAGGCAGGCCCCGCAGTCTGCCTGAGTTCCAAAGTCTTGGTCCGGCGTCGGTTGCTGTCACCTCTTCCCTGATGTCAGTGCGCCAGGGGTATACAAGCAGCAGCCGACGCCATTTTCTTCAGTCTTTCTTGCCTAGATGTCAGGTGCCCTCAAAATGGTAGGCAATGCATATTGCTAATAAAACATACAAAAAGGAAAAAAATAAAACCTTCAGTAACCAGCAAATACACCACATAGGCAGTATAGGTTAGTCCCAGATAAGAAAGAGGGGCTGGCGGGTGGGTAACCTGGACTGCAGCAGTGAAGACACTCGAAGATCTACATTTATGGTAGGTACAAAACTGTACTATATTCATCATGTTTCATTGCTGCAGTCATTACACTTGGGTAGAATCCCAAAGCTGAGTTTGGGTGGCTGGCTCTATAGAGGATTTGTTGTGGCTATGAGGCCCTGCAGCACTGCAGTGGCAAAGCCAGCTCTGGATCTAGAATAAAGAGGCAAATGGTAATGCTTGGTAAAGGTGTGCACTGAACTCCAAGTTGCAGCTTCCAAGATATCTTTGGTAGGTACTCATCTAGGGTAGGCAGTAGAAGTGGCGGTTGCCCTGGTGGAATGTGGTCTAATGTTACTAGGTACAGGTTTCCCATATTGTGTGTAGCAGAACCGGATACAGTGTCCTATCCATTTTGAAATGGTCTACTTTGAAATAGTCTTTCCTTGTGATCTTACAGCAAATGATACAAACAATTGTTCAGATTTTCTGAAAGCTTTTGTTTTCTCCAAGTAGCGCAATTGCCTGTGTATGTCCAAGGAATGCAGAAGTCTCTCCCCTTTATTCTGGGGATTTGGATAAAATGTTGGCAAGTGAATAGTTTGGTTAAGAGCCACACTGGATACCACCTTAGGCATAAAGGTAGGGTTTGTTCTTAAAGAAACCCTGTCTTGGTGGAAAATGATGAAAGGCTCCACTGCCATTAGTGCCTGCAGTTCTGAGACTTTTCGTGCTGAGGTTATTGCCAGAAGCAGAGCAGTTTTCCACGATATATATTTTAACTCTGCTGAATTGGCTGGTTCAAAAGGAGGCAAAGTGAGCTTTTCCAAAACAAAATTGAGGTCTCAAGTTGGTGTTGGTGCTGTCCGGGGCGGTCTTATGTTTTTAGCCCCTCTGAGGTACTGCTTTAGCAATGGGTGAGAGAAAATAGGAGGATCTGTGTTATAATGAGCCGAGGTGGCAGAAGCGTGAATCTTAATGGATGAGAAGGATAGTCCTTTGTCCAGCATCTCAGTCAAGTATTGTAGTATCTGAGGAATGTTGGGAACCAGAGGATCAAGGTTTTGAGCCTGGTTCCAGGCACAGAATCTCTTCCACTTTTCTGAATAAGATTTCCTGGTGCTAGGCCTCCTGGCCTCCAAAATGACATCCATAACAGCTTTAGAGAGAGAAGTTGTCTGTTTGGCTAATGAATCTGCCATGCAGCAAGGTTTAAGGTTTTGAGCTGACTGTGCAGTATCTGATTGTTTTGCTGAGTCAGAAGGTGTGGAATTTGAGGCAAACTCCAAGGTGGGCCTTGAGCTAAGTTCTTTAAGATTGGGTACTAATGCTGGTGTGGCCAGTCTGGAGCAATCAGAATCATCTGTGGTTTTTCTTGTCTGGCTTTTAGGAGTACCTTTGAAAGGAGAGGCAGAGGTGGGAAGGCATAAACATTTAGACTTTTCCAGCTGAACGAAAAAGCATCCACTTTCCATGCTTCTGTGTGATTAGTCCTTGTGCAGAATTTTTGTAGTTGGTAATTCAGTGGTGAGGCAAAATGATCTATATCCAGGCAACCCCATTTTTGCATTATCATGCTGAAAACTGGTGGATTTAATTTCTTCACGTGAGGATCCATGATGTTTCTGCTTAAGTCGTCTGCCAGAGTGTTTTTCTTTCCTGGCAGGAATTATGCTTGCAGATGAACTTGATAGGTTATAGCTGTGTTCCACGAGGTCATGGCTTGTCTGCATAGGGGGTAAAATGAGTGCCCCCTTGTTTGTTTATGTACCACATTACTGTGGTGTTGTCTGTCTTTAATAGTAATTGTCCTGGATGCAGAAGATCCTTGAAAGCTGTAAGGGCATTTTGTACAGCCAACATCTCTTTTTGTTTGATGTGAAGATGCATTTAGTCTGTGGTCCATTTGCCCTGAATACATTTTCCTGCCATGTGTGCTCCCCAGGCGTAATCCGAGGCGTCTGTTGTTAAAGTCTGCCTGGCTGTGGGAAGTGTAAAAGACTGACCCTTGTTAAGGTGACATGCCTGTGCCCACCATCGAAACTCCTGTTGTAGGCAGGGAATTAGTGGTATTACTGTCTCCAAGCTGTGAGAATGTTGAGACCAAACATTTTTTAGGTACCATTGTAATTTCCTCATATGCAGTCTTGCATATGGAATTAGTAGTATGCAGGATGCCATGAATCCCAAGGCCTGCAGAATTTTTCTTGCAGGGAGTTGGGACTTTGTTGCCATCAATTGAAAATACTGAGTCAGTTGTCCTTGTTTGTCTGGCATGAGATAGCCATCTGGACCATTGTATTTAAGCTGGCACCCAGGAATATTATCTCTTGTGAGGGCACAAGTTTTGATTTCTTTTCATTTACTGTGTACCCTATGCAACTTAATTTTTTTTACGAACACCAGATGCTGTAGAAGAATGTCCTTGCTCTCTGCTTGAATCAGGCAGTCGTCCAGATATGGATATATTTGAATTCCTTTTTGTCTACAAAATGCAATTACTGGTGCCAAGCACTTGGTAAAGACCCTGGGCGCGGTAGATAAGCCAAACGGCAGTGCAGAGAATTGGTAGTGCATTGAACCAGCTACGAATCTGAGGTATCTTCTGCAACTTTGTCTGATAGGGACATGCAGGTATGCCTCTGAGGTCCAAAGTAACAAGCCAAGCTTTCTTGCCCAACATGGGAAGGAGCTGTTGTAGTGTCAGCATTTTGAATTTCGGAACATCCAGGTAAGTATTTAAAGTGGAAAGGTCCAGAATGGGTCTCCAGGCTTTGTCCTGTGTACCAGTAAGAATCTTGAGTAAAATCCTTGTACTTTTTCCTGCTGTAGTACTTTTTGAATAGCTCTCATGTCCATGAGAGCTGTAATTTGTTTTTGTGCCTCTGCCCACTGATTTTGTGGCAGGTCTGGCATTCCTTTTAGCCTTGGAAAAGTGTGAAAGTGGAACCTGTAACCTTGAGACACAATATTTAGCACCCATTTGTCTTGGGTGATTGCTTGCCAGTTTTGAGAAAAAAAGTGCTAGTTTCCCCCCTAAGGGAGCTGCCAAAAGGGAAGAGTTTGGCATTGGAAGGGGGAAGTCATTGGGACTGTTTCCTGTAAGGTTGTGACTTGTCCTCACCTCCTTTTGGGTTTGAAGCACCCCACTGTCGTGGTCTGTAAGAGCCTTATGGCTGAGATCTGTCTCTTGGGCGTCTGTATCTGCCTCTTTGTGGCCTGTCTGACACTGGAAAGGACCAATTCTTTGTAGGCCAATTTCTGCTAAATCGTGGTGGCTGTACCTGTAAGAAATCCTTCACTGTTTGCATAGATTTTGCCTTATCCTCCATTTTCTTTAATACCTCTTCTGCCTTAATACCAAATAAATTATCTTGCTGCAAAGGAGCATCCAATAATTTTGCCTTAACATGATCTGGTAAACTTTGTTCTTTTAACCAAGCATGCCTTCGAATCACAGATCCAGTAACTGCTGCTCTACAAGAAGCTTCTAATGAATCAAAACCACATTGCAAAGTATGCTTTCCCACTTGTTCAGCTCCATACAATAAATCCTGCATTTCCTTAGTCAGGTTGTTCTGCATTTGTACTCATTTTCTGTTTTAATTGAGACAGTAAGTATTGTTGATATTTAAGCATGTGAAACTGGCAATTAAGAGCCCTCACTGCTAAAGTTGCAGAGGTGTAAACTTTCTTTCCCCATCTGTCTAATGATCTAGAGTCCCCTATCCGAGGGAACTGGATTCTTAGCCGTGGAAGCCTTAACCCCTTTGGGACCCTGGGAAATAGTTTCTGGGTCAGCAACAGGGTTTTTATAAAGAAATTTGTGAGTCAGGGACTCTGTAGTACCTTTCTGGCTTGACTGGAGCTGGGGGTAAAGAATCAGGATTTAAACTAGATTCAGAGAACACATCATCTACAATGTCCAATACTGGCGAAATAGCAAGGGGCCTGTGCTGAGGCAGTAAAAGAAAGTCTCTGAGCCTTTTCTTGGATTCTGAGTAATCCTGGCCCTCCCAATGGAAATGATCCCTCATGGTATGTAAAGTTTCCCCAAAAGAGAATCCTCAGGAGGAGAGGCTGAAGGAATTGATTCTTCAGCATCAGAATCCTCAAAGGGGGGTAAAGAATATCCCTGGTCTAAAGAGGAATCAGAATATATTGAAACCTGGTCAGAGGAATCATAGTCTGTATCCTGCCTAGGCCTTTTATCAGGAGGGGGATGGGAACCCCTGAACAGAGTTATCAAGTCTTCGGACATTTTGAGCATCTGTTTTTTTAGGCATGGAGGCCTGTCCAGGTGAATGCTGTACTTGCATCTTTGTCTTTAATGTAGGTTTAGTCTTGGCTGTAGTTGCAATGGTAAGTTGAGTAGGCCTGAAAACACAATCAGAAGCCGATGCCTGCTCAGCGGCTCCGGACCCATCTGAAGGGTTAATCTCCGTTGGCCCAACACCTTGAGTATCCAGAGGCCTAGGCACGTCCACGTGGGAGTCGGTCGCGGCCTGGGGTTCTGAGGTAGTGGGTGTCAGGGGCTGTGAAAGCGCCTCACTGAAAACTGGCGACTGGCCTAGAAGAGGCTTCATCGTCAGTTTTGGGCCTCGGATGCCGGTCCTTATCTTTATCTTTGTGTTTTTTGTGCATTCCGATTGTCGGTTGTTCCGACGGCATTGTATAATTAAACCTTCGGCCAAAGTAATGGCGAGCAAAATCAAACCGACGTTTAATAGTGCGTTTGTTAAATTTAGCACAAAACTGACAACTAGTGACGTCGTGATCTGGGCCTAGGCATGGAATACCGTAAGAATGAAAATCCTTATGAGGTATTTGCTTCCCACAAGAAATACAATTATTAACTTTTACTGACATCTGTCTGAGGTAAGGAAAAAGTTTCCCCAATGGGGTACTTAAGCTTTATTGAAGACTTCGGTTCTGAAATCAAACTTGAAATCTCAGGAGTCGGCCAAGCGGCACTTGCGAAAGTACAGTTTTGCAACTACCATAAATGTAGATGTTCGAGTGTATACACTGCTGCAGTCATTACACTTGGGTTATCCTGCCGTCAGGTGGTCCCCCAGTTGGCCTAAGTTTCAAAGTCTTGGTCCGGCATCGGTTGCTGTTGCCTCCTCCCTGACATCAGTGTGACAGGGGTATATAAAATGCAGCAGACGCCATTTTCTTCAGTTTTTCTTGCCCCAGATGTCAGGTGCCTCTAAATAGTAGGCAATTCCAATTGCTAATAAAACATACATAAGAAAAGCAAAAAACAACTTACAGCTACCAGCACATACTCCCCATAGGTAAGGGTAGAAGAGATAGGTATGTACCAGCCAGTAAGAGGGGAAGGAGGGAGGGTAACCTGGACTGCAGCAGTCTATACATTCGAACATCTACATTTATGGTAGGTACAAAACTGTACAATGTTCATCGTGTTACACTGCTGCAGTCATTACACTTGGGTAGAATCCCAAAGCTGAGGTGGGGTGGCTGGTTCTATAAGGCATTAGGGGTGGCTACAAGGCCCTGCAGCACTGCAGTGGCGAAGCCAGCTCTGGATTTAGAGTATAGAGGCAGATGGTAATGCTTAGTGAAGGTATGTACAGAACTCCAAGTTGCTGCTTCCAAAATATCCTTGGTAGGTACTCCCCTGAGGTAGGCAGTTGAAGTGGCTGTTGCCCTGGTGGAGTGAGATCTAATGCTGCTAGGTACAGGTGTTCTATGGTATGTGTAGCAGAAACGTATACAATGTCCTATCCATTTTGAAATAGTCTGTTTTGAAATGGCTTTTCCCTGTGCTCCTGCAGCATATGCTACCAATAATTGCTCAGATTTTCTGAAAGCTTTGGTTTTGTCCAAGTAGAAGCATAACTGCCTGTGAATGTCCAAAGAGTGCAGTAGTCTCTCTCCTTTATTCTGTGGTTTAGGATAAAAAGTTGGCAGGTGAATAGTTTGGTTTAGAGCCACACTGGAAACCACCTTTGGCATAAACGTAGGGTTAGTTCTTAAAGACACCCTGTCCTGGTGGAAAATGAGGAAAGGTTCCACTGCCATTAGTGCCTGTAATTCTGAAACTCTTCGTGCTGATGTTATTGCCAGGAGCAGAGCAGTTTTCCAAGAGATATATTTTAATTCTGCTGTGTTAGCTAGCTCAAAAGGAGGTAAAGTTAGTTTTTCCAAAACAAAGTTGAGGTCCCAAGTTGGAGTTGGTGCTCTACGGGGTGGTCTTATGTTTTTAGCCCCTCTGAGGTACTGTTTTAACAGAGGATTAGAGAAAATTGGTGGAGCCATGTTGTAATGAGCAGAGATGGGAGAAGAGTGGATCTTGATGGATGAGAAGGAGAGGCCTTTGTCCAGCATCTCAATTAAGTATTGTAGTATCTGAGGAATGTTTGGGACAAGAGGGTCAAGGCTGTGAGCTTGGTTCCAGGCACAGAATCTCTTCCATTTATCCGAATAGGCTTTCCTGGTACTAGGCCTTCTGGCCTCCAGAATGACATCCATAACAGCTTTGGAGAGAGGCATTGCTTGCTTGACTAAGGAATCTTCCATGCAGCTAGATTTAAGGTCTTTAGCTGGCTGTGTAGTATTTGATTGTTGTACTAAGTCAGCAGATGTGGGATTTGAGGCAAAAACCAGGGTGGTTCTTGTGCTAAGCTTCTTAAGATTGGGTACCAGTGCTGGCGTGGCCAGTCTGGTGCAATCAGGACCATCTTTGGCTCTTCTTGCCTGGCTTTTATGAGCGCATTTGGCAGGAGAGGTAGTGGTGGGAAAGCGTATACTTGTAGGTTCTCCCAGCTGAATGAGAGGGCATCCACTTTCCATGCTTGTGGATGGTAACTCCTTGTGCAGAATTTTTGTAGCTGGTAGTTTATTGGGGATGCAAACAGATCTATGTCCGGGCTCCACCATTTCTGTGTTACCATTCTGAATATTTGTGGATTCAATTCTCATTTGTGGGGATCCATGATGATTCTGTTTAAGTCGTCTGCCAGTGTGTTTTTCTCTCCTGGCAGGAATTGTGCTTGCAGATGAACTTGAAGGTTTATAGCTGTGTTCCACAAAGTCATGGCTTGTCTGCATAGGGGGTAGGATTGACTGCCCCCTTGCTTGTTTATGTACCACATAACTGTAGTGTTGTCTGTCTTTAGCAGTAGTTGTCCTGGATGCAGCAGGTCCTTGGAAGCTATAAGGGCATTTGTACAGCTAGCATCTCTTTTTGATTGATGTGAAGATGCCTTTGTTCTGCGGGCCACGTGCCCTGAATACATTTGCCTGCCATGTGTGCTCCCCAGGCGTAATCCAATGCATCTGTTGTCAGTGTTTGACTGGCTGTGGGTTGTGTAAAAGGCTGTCCCTTGTTGAGGTGACAAGCTTGAGCCCACCATTGAAACTCCTGCTGAAGGCAAGGGTTTAGTGGTATAACTGTTTCCAAACTTTGACAGTGTTGAGACCATACATTCTTTAGGTACCATTGTAGTTTCCTCATACGCAGTCTGGCATATGGAATTAGTAGTATGCAGGATGCCATGTAACCCAAGGCCTGCAGAATCTTTCTTGCAGGGAGTTGGGTCTTTGTTGCCATCAATTGAAAGTATTGAGTCAGTTGTCCTTGCTTGTCTGGCGTGAGATAAGCCATCTGGGCCATTGTGTTCAAGCTGGCACCCAGGAATATAATCTCTTGTGAGGGCACTAGTTTTGATTTCTTTTCGTTTACTGTGTACCCCAGGCAACTTAATAACTTTTTTACATACACCAGATGCTTTAGAAAAATGTCCTTGCTCTTTGCTTGAATCAGGCAGTTGTCCAGGTACTGATAAATTTGAATTCCTTTCTGTCTGCAAAATGCAATTACTGGTGCCAGGCACTTTGTGAGGACCCTGGGTGCAGTAGATAAGCCAAAGGGCAGTGCAGAGAATTGGTAGTGCATTGAACCCGCTATGAATCTGAGGTATCTTCTGCAGTTTTGTCTGATAGGGACATGCAGGTATGCCTCCTTGAGGTCCAAAGTCACGAGCCAAGCTTTCTTGCCCAGCATGGGAAGAAGCTGCTGTAGTGTCAACATTTAGAATTTCGGAACATCCGGGTAAGTGTTTAGAGATGAAAGATCCAGAATGGGCCTCGAGGCTTTGTCCTTTCTGGGTACCAGAAAGAGTCTTGAGTAAAATCCTTGTCCTTGCTCCTGTGATGGTACCTTTTGAATAGCTCTCATATCCATGAGTGCTGTAATTTGTTTTGAGCCTCTGCCCATTGATTTGGTGGCAGATTTGGCATTTCTTTTAACCTTGGCAGAGTGTGAAAGTGGAACCTGTAACCTTGAAATACAATGTTGAGAACCCATTTATCTTTGGTGATCATTTGCCAATTGTGGTAGAAGAGTACCAGTTTTCCTCCCAAGGGGGCTGCCAAGAGGGATTTGTTTGGCAGCTGTAGTGGGAAGTCACTGGAGCTGATTTTTATATGGTTGGGGCCCGTCTTCCCCTTCTTTCTGGCCTGATGCAACCCATTGTTGAGGCCTGTAAGGACCTTGTGTTGGACCTCTACCTCTTGGATGTCTGTATCTTCCCCTTTGAGGTCTGTCTGTAATTGGAAAGGACCAATTCTTAGTTGGCCAGTTTCTGCTAAATCTAGGAGGCTGAACCTGTAAGAAATCCTTCACCGTTTGCATATATTTTGCCTTATCCTCTATTTTCTTTAATACCTCTTCTGCCTTAACTCCAAATAACACATCCTGCTGCAAAGGTGCATCCAATAATTTTGCTTTAACATGATCTGGTAACATATGTTCTTTTAACCAATAATGTCTTCTAATGACAGAGCCTGTAACTGCTGCTCTGCAGGAGGCCTCTAGAGAATCAAAACCACATTGCAAAGTATGCTTTCCCACTTGTTCAGCTGCATGCAATAAATCCTGCATCTCTTTAAAATTAGGAGGATCTGATTCTGGTAGCATTTGTTGTTTTAACTGAGACAGTAAAAATTGCTGATATTTTAGCATGTGAAACTGGCAATTTAAGGCTCTCATTGCTAAAGTTGCAGACGTATATACTTTCTTTCCCCATCTGTCTAATGCTCTGGAATCTCTGTCAGAGGGAACTGGATTCTTGGCTGATGAGGCCTTAACTCCTTTGGGTCCCTGAGAAATAGTTTCAGGGTCAGCTACAGGGCTTTTATACAGAAATTTATGTGAGTCAGGGACTCTGTAGTATCTGTCAGATTTAACAGGGGCTGGAGGTAGGGAATCAGGATTTAAGCTGGATTCAGTATACACATCATCCACAATATCTAACAATGGCGGAATAGCAAGGGGTCTGTGTTGAGGTAATAAAAGTAAGTCTCTGAGCCTTTTCTTGGATTCTGAGTAATCCTGGCCTTCCCAGTGGAAATGCTCCATCATGGTATGTAGGGTTTCCCCAAAGGAGTAGTCCTCAGGCGGTGAGGCTGATGGAATTGATTCCTCAGCATCAGAATCCTCATAAGGGGGTAAAGAGTATCCTAAGGGGTAAAGAGTATCCTAGGTCTGAGGGTGAATCAGAAGAGATGGACACCTAGTCGGATGAGTCATAGTCTGCATCATGTCTAGGCTTTTTATCACGAGGGGGATGGGACCCCCTGATCAGACTGATTAGGTCTTGGGTCATTTTGAGCATTTGTTTCTTAGGCATGGAGGCCTGTCCTGGAGAATGCTGTATTTGTTTATTTGATTTTAAAGGAGGCTTAGACTTAGCTGAGGGTTTAATGCTTAACTGAGTAGGTCTGAAGGCACCCTCTGAAGCTATGGGTTGCTCAGCTACTCCAGATCCCTCTGAAAGATTAGTCTCGGTAGGCTGAATAACTTGTACATCCGAAGGCCCAGCCATCTCCAAGTGGGAGTCAGAGGCGGCCTGTGGTTCTACAGAATCGGTCATCAGGGGCTGCGAAGGCACCTTGCTGAAAACCAGAGAACCGGCGACTGGCCTAGAAGACGCTTCGTCATCAGTTTTGGGCCTCGGATGCCTATCCTTGTCTTTGCGCTTTTTGTGTATTCCGGTCATCGGAAGTTCCGACGGCATGGTATAACTGAATTTTCTACCAAAATAATGTCGGGCAAAATCAAACCAACGTTTAATAGTGCGCTTGTTAAACCTAGCACAAAACCGACAACCAGTGACATCGTGGTCTGGGCCTAGGCATGGGATACAATAGGAATGGAAATCCTTATGAGGTATTTTCTTCCCACAAGAAATACAGTTATTAACTTTTACTGACATCGGTCTGAGGCAAGAAAAAGTTTCCCCAACGGGGTACTTAGCTTTGTAGAAGACTTCGGTTCTGGATTCGGAATGAAAATCTCAGGAGACGGCCGACCGGCACTTGCGAACTGCTTTTGCTTCGGGCACCGCACAGCAAGAAAGACTGAAGAAAATGGCATCGGCTGCATCTTATATACCCCTGTTGCACTGACATCAGGGAGGAGGTGACAGCAACCGACGCCGGACCAAGACTTTAGAACTCAGGCCGACTGGAGAACCACCTGACGGCAGGATAACCCAAGTGTAATGACTGCAGTAACACGATGAACATCTGCTTTTGCTTCGGGCACCATGCGGCAAGAAAGACTGAAGAAAATTGTGTCGGCTGCTTTTTATATACCCCTGGCACACTGACGTCAGGGAAGAGGCGACAGCAATCGACGCCGGACCAAGACTTTGGAACTCAGGCCGACTGCGGGCCTGCCTGACGGCAGGATAACCCGAGTGTAATGACTGCAGCAGTGAAACACGATGAACATCATGTTATTGATACATGAGCATATGAAATTGACAGTCTAAGGCCCTTCTTGCCAATGCAGCAGATGTATAAACCTTTTTACCCCATTTATCCAGTGCTCTTGAATCTGTCCGAGGGGGTAGGGTTTTTTTGCTGTTGAGGCCCTTAACTCCCTTTGGACCCTGTGAAATAGTTTCAAGATCAGCAGCAGGGTTTCTAAATAAGAATTTATGTGAGTCAGGGAACCTGTAATATCTGTCAGGCTTGCTGGGAGCCAGAGGTAAGGAGTCAGGGGTCAAGCCTGACTCCAAAAACACATCATCCACAATGTCTAAAACAGGGGGTATGGCTAAAGGCTTATGCTGAGGGAGAAAAAGGAAATCCCCGAGCCTTTTTTTTGATTCTGAGAAATCTTGACTCTCCCAGTGAAAATGCTCCCTCAAAGTATGCAAGGTTTCTCCAAATGAATAATCCTCAGGAGGTGATGCAGATGGTATAGACTCCTCTGCATCTGAATCCTCACAGGGAGGTATGGATAATTCCTGATCAGAAGAGGAATCAGAAGAAATAGAAACCTGATCTGAAGATTCATAACCAGGGTCTTGCCTAGGCCTCTTATCTGGAGGGGGATGGGTACCCCTGATCAAGGTAATAAGGTCTTCAGCCATTTTGATCATCTGTTTTTTAGGCATAGATGCCTGTGCACATGGCTCATGCATCATTTTTTTAGTTTTAGAAGTTGCTTTTGTCTTTGGTTTTGCAGCTGTCGTCAGTTTTATATACAAATGTTGAGGTCTGAATACACCATCAGAAGCCGGTGCCTGCTCAGCAGCTCCGGACCCATCCGAAGGAGATACATCCGTCGGTCCAATACCTTGAGTATCTCGCGGCATGCCAGAATCCATATGGGTGTCAGTAGAGGCCTGCAACTCGAAAGTAGTGGGTATCAGGGACTGCGAAAGCGCCTCACTGAGTACTGGTGAACTGGTGACTGGCTTAGGAGAAGCTTCGTCATCTGTTTTGGATCTCAACTGCCTTTCTCTGTCCTTTTCTTTGCCTTTTTTATGTACTCCGGTAGTTGGATTGCTATCCGACGACATTTCTGGGTAGTTAAATCTGTTTCCAAAATACTTTGAGGCAAAAATATACTGACGCTTAATAGTGCGTTGGTTAAATCTAGCACAAAACCGACAGCCAGGCAAGTTGTGATCAGGGCCTAGGCAAGGAATACAGTATAAATGGAAATTCTTATGAGGTATTTGCTTTCCACAAGTAATACAATTATTAAATTTTTCTGACATTGGTATGGAGCAAGAAAAAAACTTCCCCAACGGGGTACTTAGCTTTAGTGAAGACTTTGGTTCTGAAACTCAAATTCGAATATTTCAGTAGTCGGCCGACCGGCACTTGCGAAATGCTTCTGCTTCTGGCACCGCGCGGCAAGAAAGACTAAAGAAAATGGCATTGGCTGCATGTTTTATACCCCTGACAACCTGACGTCATGGAAGAGGAGACAGCAACTGACGCAGGACCCAAGACTTTGGAATTCAGGCCGACTGAGGGCAACCTGCCAGCAGATTACCCAAATGTAATGACTGCAACAGTGAAAAACGAAGAACATCTATATTGATCACATTATATACAGAATTAAATATTTTCCCTTTTTCACAGGTGTGGAAGTCTGGACTGATGTCACTGGCTTGAGCTATGGACAGTTCTATTTTTTTAAGAAAATAGACTTGCAAAATAAGACAAAATGATGAAAGGAGCGAAAAATGCCAAGTTTTTCAATTCTGCCATCATTAGCTTGCTGTTTTCTATCAGCAAATGCTCTCAATGGGAAACAACGTCTGCAGCTGAAGGTAACTGGCCAGGAGAAGTCTGTACATTGTAGATGTTTTAGGGAATCATTGTACATTTCACTCAGAACACAAAGTTTTTTTCAAAAAACATCTTTATTAAATTTTTACATATGACACTGGTAATCTTACATTTATATACATGATAAACAAACAAAATTACACCACTTTAGTTGCAAACATTATACATCACAGACACCATTCAAACAACTGCAGTTGCAAACATTATACATAACTTATAATCTATCCAATCACTGTCAGTTAAGCATTATATAGCTCATTCAAAGCCTACCTCTTAAACCTTGTTCCTTCTCTGCATATATTGTTCCCACAATTCCCATTTATTCCAATGTAGTTTGCTCCTTCCCTTTTCTAAAGATCCCAGTTCCAGTTGCTTTATCTCTGTTACTATATTCACTACTTCTAGTAAAGTTGGTCTAGACTTTGATTTCCATTTTCTAGTAATTGCTTTTTTGGCAGCCACCATAATTAGATTTAGCAAGGCTTTACTATGTCTAGGCAATTCAATTCAGATTTTGCATCGTAGCTCAATAAACTCATCTCCCCAGTCAATCCAATCCACTCACCCAGCATCTCCGACAGAGCGGTCTGCAGGGAATCCCTAAAGTCTGCCAGCTCATTACACTCCCAAAAACATGTTCCCAGCCACCTCTTTCTTCCTCGTCATACCTCTAACATTTGCTATCCACCTGAGGAAAAATTCTTTGGAGTCTATTTGGGGTATAAAAATACCTATGTAAAAACTTTGAGGTAAAGATCCTAAATCTTCTAGACTTTGTTGCATATTTGAAAGATATACATATATTCCCCATTGTCTATTTGTGAATTGCTTATCCAATCTCGCTTCCCAATCCTTTCTAAGCTCCTCTGACTGATTCTTATAATTATCATGCAATATTTTATATTTAGAAGTTATGTACCTACCATAACGTTCCATGTTAGTTGTCTTTTCTCGCCTTCTTTCTTGCTGGATGGGTTCGGAGCCGATCCTCGGCTCCGACTCGGCACTTGCTAAGCTCGAGAGTCACTTTTACCAGCTCGAGGCAGCCCCATATCCCATGATGCAAGGAGGTGATTACCCAGATCTCGTTTGGTAACTAGAGGAAAAAAATGCCCATAATCTTTCCACAAAGGAAAGAAGAACAACTAACCTGAGAAGGCTGTAAGGGGAACCCAGGTAATTAAGGTCCAGAGCTAACTGGTGTCCAAGGAAGAACAATCTCCCAGAGAAAAAGGAAGTTCAAGGTCTGTCCAGGCTAGGGGGACAGGAGGGAGGGACGCAAGAAAGAAGGCGAGAGAAGACCACTAACATGGAACGTTATGGTAGGTACATAACTTCTAAATGTTAAGTTGTCAATCTCGCCTTCATTCTTGCTGGATGGGACCGCATCCCTAGCACCTCTATCCTGGGTGGCTCAATGGAACAGACTCTTGAGAACTGTGGAACCAAAACTTGCCCTGTCCCTGGAGGCCAAATCCAATTTGTAATGAAAAACGAAGGTATGAGGAGTGGCCCAAGTGGCTGCTGCACAAATAGTGTCTAAGGGTAGTCTAGCCTGAAAAGCTGTAGATGTGGCTAGACCTCTTGTAGAATGTGCTTTAGGTTTTGAGATCAGTTGTTTGCCCCTAAGCTGATCAATGTCAGAAATGGTGGAAGACAGCCATCTGGATAAGGTCACTTTAGAAACAGGGAGACCTTTCTTATTTTCAGCATAAGAAAGAAAAAGCTGATCAGACTTCCTAAATTGCTTCGTTCTGTCCAAGTATATCTGAGTTGGCGATGAACATCTAGGTAATGCAATCTTTGTTCCGCCCTGTTAGAATGATTGGGAAAAAATACAGGAAGATCAATGGATTGGTTTAAATTTGTTTTAGAAGCAACCTTGGGCAAAAAGGATGGATTGGTTCTTAAGGATACTCTATCCTTGTGGAAGACCAAGTAAGGGGGACGAACACAGAGAGCATGAAGTTCAGACACTCTCCTAGCCGAGGTAATAGCAACTAGAAAGAGTGTCTTCCAAGAAAGAAATTTTAATGAGCATGTAGCAGCCGGTTCGAAAGGGGGAAGTATCAAGGATGCCAGCACTATATTTAGGTCCCACTGTGGTGGAGGATCCCTAACAGGGGGTTTAAGTAGGAACACCCCTCTGAGAAAGGCTTTACAAAGTTTGTGAGACATAATGTTCTGGTCTGCAAATCCGACATGGAAATTCGAGATTGCTGCCAACTGGACTTTAACTGTGGAAGAAGAAGAACCGGAGTGAAAAATTTCAGCTAGAAAGTCCAAGACTGACTGAATAGGGGCAGTAAAAGGGTCTATGTTCTTAGATTTGCCCAAAAGGAGAAACGTTTCCATTTGCTAGAGTAAATCCTCCTGGTAGAGGACTTTAGAGAAGCTACTATGATATCTCTAACGGGGCTAGAGATGAAAGGAAGCCTGGCTAAGGAAGGAAGTGGAGCAACCAAGTGGTGAGGTTGAGGGAACGAATGGATCGGTGCAGTTGACCCGACTGGTGGGTCAGAAGATCTGGAACTGGGTCCAGATGCCAAGGCTGCACCAAGAGATGGCGATGAAGGAATGGGAACCAAATTTGTCGAGGCTAGTAAGGGGCAATGAGAATCAGTTTGGCTCTCAAGACGGTAGCTTTCTGGAGTACTTGAGGTATTAACGGAAAAGGGGGGAAAGCATAAAGAAGTCCCCGGGGCCAATCCTGGGTTAGAGCGTCTCTGGGGGGATGGCCCGGAAGTGGAAAGAGAGAGAAGAAGTCTGGGCATTTGCTGTTTTGGGGTGTAGCAAAAAGGTCGCAGCATGGGCGGCCCCACTCCTGAAAAATCTTCTCCACTATAGATTGTTTGAGAGACCACTCGTGAGGCATGAGTATAGCTCTGCTCAATCTGTCCGCTATTATGTTGGTTTTCCCGGGGATATGCGTTGCTACCAGAAACCGATGAGAGGAGATCACCCATTGCCAAAGTCTGAGAGCTTCTCGACACAAAGGATAGGACTTGGTCCCACCCTGCTTGTTGATGTACCATACCACGGACATGTTGTCCTTGTGAACTGCAATAGTTCCTAAGGGAAGAAAGTCGTTGAGGGCTTGCAACGTTAAAAGCACTGCTCTCATCTCTAGGACATTTATATGCAGGTGGTATTCGAAAGGTTGCCACGTGCCATGGACCATCCTGCCCTGATAATGCCCCCCCCCACCCGATCAGGGAGGCATCCGAAGTGACCGTGGCTACCGGGGCCGGGGGGACAAATGGTCTGCCCTGATGGACTAGGGGGGAAGAAGTCCACCAGGATAGATGGGTTTTGCAGGTCTGTATCACCAGGATCTTGTGACGCATGGGTAACTGCTGGAAGGACCATTGGGTAAACAACATCCACTGTAGGAGACGCATGTAAAAACGGGCCAGAGGAAGAAGTGTGATGGCAGCTGCCATAAGGCCTAGCACTTTCAGGACCAACCTGGCTTGTACCTTTTTGCTGGATAGGATGATCCGAACATGGTTTTGGATATCCAGGATTCTTTGGTTTGTTAGGTTTGCTGACATCTGAGTAGTGTCTAGATCTGCGCCTATAAAGGTAATAGACTGGCAAGGCGATAAAGAAGACTTTTCGAAGTTGACTGAAATTCCTAACTGACCGCAGAGACGTAGAGTATAATCTCTGGCTTGGAGAAGTTGATGCCTGGTGGTGGCTGAAAGGAACCAGTCGTCTAGGTACGGAAACACCTGGAATCCTTGACATCTCAGGTGAGCCGTGACTGCTGCCATGCATTTGGTGAACACTCTGGGGGCTATAGTGAGACCAAAGGGCAGGGCTCTGAATTGAAAATGACTGGTCCCCAGCCGAAAGCAAAGAAACCTTCTGGAGCGTCTGTGGATTTTTATGTGACAGTACGCATCTTGAAGGTCTATGGAGCACATCCAGTTGTTTTTGTCCAGAAAGGGCAAAATCGATTGAAGTGTGACCATCCGAAATCTTGCCTTTTTGACAGACTCGTTTAGCCTGCTGAGGTCTAACATTGGTCTCCAGTCTCCCGTCTTTTTGGGAACCAAAAAGAACCTTGAGTAGATTCCGGACTCTAAATGATCTGTTGGAACTGGCTGGATGGCCCTTTTCCTCTAGAAGCTTTGAAACCTCTAGCTTTGCAATTTCCCTTAGACCGGGTGGAACATCTGGAAGGGAACCTTTTTGAGGGAAGGGGCTTTTCTCGAAAGGTATTTTGTAACCCTCGGATATGATCGACTGTACCCATTTGTCTTGAGAGAGGGAAAGCCAGGCTTCTGGGTACAGCGACAATCTCCCCCCGACTGCCTCCAAGGGTGGGCAGTCGGGCAACACCTCAGGGATGCTGGAAGGACTCGTCAGAGAGAGGCTCTCTGCTGCCCTGGTTCTGCGGACCCCCTCTGCCCCTAGGGCGGCGTCTGTTGTTATTACCCCCTCTGCCTCTGGGGGTAAACTGACCACGTGCGTCAGGCGTGACTCCCTGTGATTTTCAGAACCACATTTTACCTCCCTTCTGACCTTTGGGGTAAGGTCTAGAAGGGGTGGAGAAACGGACTCCTATGGCAGAAAGAGTCTTGCCATCTTGCTCGCACCTGGTCAAAGTGTCCTTCACCTGAGGTCCAAACAAAGTTGTCCCATCAAAGGGAGAGTTTGTGAAGGACGCCTTAAAGGGGTCTGCAAAATTGCAAAGCCGCATCCAGGACTGACGTCTGAGAGCCACTCCTGTGCCTGCGGCTCTACTCGCCCCATCGGCTGCATAAGAAATGAGCCACATGGAGGAGTTAGTTATGGAATTTAGGATTCCCAGCTGAGAGGCAATCTTCTCTTGAGCCCCAGCAGCTGACTGATCCTGTACTACCTCACCCAATTCTTTGAGGATATCTCTTTGAAGTCAGGTGAAGTGACATAAATAATTCAGCGAACGCATAGCAAAGGTCACTGAGGAAAACATCCGCTTACCATACCTGTCCATGGTCCTAGGGTTGTTAGGAGGATGGACTGGTACGGAAGGATCTGCAAGTTCCTTCTTGGTGGCGGCCGCCACCACCATGGCATCAACCGGGACACCTTTAGTGAGGAACTGTTTTACAGTGGGGGCCGTGATAAATTTAGAAGTCCTCCTGGGGACTGGTTCCACAGAATCAGGAGATGCCCACGCCTTTCGAGCCATCACGTCCATGAAGGGGTCGAAAGGCGGAGACACCCAGGAGGTGGAGGGTCGAGATCCAAAAGCCTCCAGGTATACCGACTCATCCTCGGAGGGATTAATGGAGGGCCAGTTCCCCCTCTGTTTCAGGAGTTCAAGGATGTCTGAAAAGGAGACATCCTCAGAGGGGGGATCTTGGGGACCCCTCCGACTCATCTAAGTCGGTATCTGATGTCGTAGACTCAGGGGAGTCTAAGTGCTTCTCTTGCAGGTCCTCTTACGCGGGGGTTCCCCTGAAGGGATCAGGAGAAACCTCGGAAGAGGAAATTCTTCCCAATGGGGAAACCTGGGGCGATGGATCTCTGGGTCCGGGAGGAAGAGAGTGGGAAGAGACATCTACAGGCACCATAGAGGGAGGAGCTAAAGGAACCGACTGCTGACTGAGCTTGGGGGCTAGCACACTCCTCATCACCTCGAAGGCCCCCCTCCCGGGGAGGACCGAGAGCTCCCGCTCCGAAGAAACAGGAATCCCCGGCCCCACCGAAAAGGAAGGCTCCGAAGCAGATGTCGGCGCCGAGCTCACCAAGGCCGAAGCCCCGAGAGGGAGAACGGGGTCGGACAAGGGTCCGATGCCACTCGCCCCCTCGGAACCGACCAGGGAAGCCCGACGACCGGATCCCTCCAAGGATGGTCTCAAGGAGGAGATAGGAGTCGAAGATGACGGAGCCGAAAGGGGTGGTATCGGCTCTGAAGCACCAACAGTCACGGTACCAATAATCTCCGGCTCCGAGCTCTGAAAGAGAGTCGAAGGAGGAATTTCTGGAGGGTGTGGAATAGCGGTCGTTTGCTGAGACGGGCTATGGAGCATCTGGGCCAGTGCCTGTGATTTCAGCAGTCTACTCACCACTCTCTCTAAGTCATGGTCAGAGTCTGGAAGACCTTGAGGATCGGCTCCGATGGCTCCGCTCCGAAAGTAAGGGGGAGGCCGGAGCCGAGTGGATAGACTCCAGTGAAGGAGATCTAGATCTCTTTCTCGACGGAGCCATCGGAGCCGAAGAACCTTCGGTTCCAGTTGGAGCTGACAGCTTGTCGGCTCCGAGCTGGGTTAGAGATGTGTCGGCTCCAGCTGGAGCCGACACGGGCTTCGAAGCTAGGGTATCAGCTCCAGCCGGAGCCGACACAGGTGCCGAAGCCAGGGTAATGGTGCCGATCGGCACCGATACTAAACTTTCCGAGAAGGAAGGATCGGCTCCGGACGGAGTCTATCTTGACTCCGGTGGAGTCGGAACCAAGGCCACAGACTTGGACAATGAAGGCTGGGCCATGGATGGCTTTGAGGGCTTCCCGGAGCCAGACTTAGCCGGGGAGCTCTCAGGCTTGAGAAGACCCCTTAGGATCAATTTATTTCTACGTTCCTGCAGGACTCTCTGGCTGAAAGAGTGGCAAATAGCACAGGAGTCCTGCAGGTGTAGGGGTCCCAGGCAATAAATACAAGAAGTGTGACCGTCTGTCAGAGACATCTTCTGACAGCACGAGTCACACTTCTTAAAAGCCTGAGACCCTAGTGTCTTTAGACATGACTGAGTTCTAAACACAAACACACACACACTCAGTCCAAAAATTACACTAACTATATAAAAAACTAAGTACAGGGAAATAAAAAATACAGACACACCTAACACAAATCCTGACAGGAAATTGTTTGGGAGGGTAAGGCCTAAGGCCTGAATAACAGAAAAATATGGATAAGGGAACGGAAAACTAACGGGAATAGGGCTAAGTGAATCGAGGTACTAACAAACTATAAATAAGTAAATATTTAGGTACTGGGATAGCTAAATCTCTTGGAAAAGAGTAATTAAATTCACTTACCAGGAGCTGGCAAAAAAAGGTGACCTCATGAGTGAAGTGGCAAACGAGATCTGGGTAATCACCGCCTTGCATCATGGGATATGGGGCTGCCTCGAGCTGGTAAAAGTGACTCTCGAGCTTAGCAAGTGCCGAGTCGGAGCCGAGGATCGGCTCTGAACCCATCCAGCAAGAATGAAGGCGAGATTGACAACTTAACATGCTTTGTTAATTATTCCTTTTTTAATGGCAGCTTCTGTTCTAGATTCTATTAAAAATTCTACCAGTGCTGGTCTTTCATTAAGGAACCCTCTATTTCTTTCTCTTTGTCTATACTCTATCAATCTTTGATAGGGAAGGCAATCTCTAACCTGCAGTCCAAATAAATTCTCGGCCTCTTCCCATTCTATTACCATTCCCTTTCTAGTTATTTGCTCCCAGTACCTTATATCCTTTGCCACTTTTCTCCAATAACTTCTGGCCCCCTCTTGCCTATTATCTATATCCCCAACCACAGTCATCCTGATTGGCAAAATCTCTTTTCTCCATTCTCGTGCTGGTTTAGTTCTTAGAATACTCCCTGCTATTTTATGAATATAAAACTCTGTATGACTGTTACTGTTCTCTTTAAGAGTCTGCATCCAAAATCCCAATCTCTCCTTATTTCTCGAGATTCTTCCCTGTATCATCATCTTTCCTTTCCAGTTTGAATTATAGTTTTCTGCTTGTTCTATGTATAAGAGTCTTAACTGTGTTGCTCTAAAACACCCCCTTAAATTGGGTAATTCTAGTCAGCCTTATTCAATTGCAAGAATCAGCTTATCCCAAATGGCCCTTGCTGTCTTTCCTTCCCAGATGAAATCCTTCAACTCTTCTTTAATTGCTATACACAGCTTCTCCTCTGGATGATAAAAATATGCTTGACCTGTGTACAAGATTAAAGAGACTAAAACATTTTAATGACTCATATCTTAGTATCTGTATCCGTATAACAAAACTTCCAGTTTCTCAATTTTTGTATTATCTTCTGTTTAGTCTCTTCCCATACATCCTTCACTGCCACAACACAGTCATTTCTAATCCATACTCCTAAATACTTCATTTTATCATGTCCCCATAAATATGGATATTGTTGCACCAATTTGTATGTGAGTACATAATTTACTCCTATTGCCTTTGTTTCAGCTTCATTAATTCTGTACCACCAGAAGACGTGAAACTGTCTTAAAATGTTCCAAACACTGTAATGTCCCTTTCTGGTTTTGTCATGTATAAAATAATATCAGCAAATAGAGCCAGCTTTTCCTGACTACATACCAATTATATCCTTAAATTTACGAGTCCCTTGTTTTCTTTGCCAATGGTTCTAAATATATAATGCAAACAACAAAGGGGAAACAGACAACCCTACCTGGTTCCTCTACTCAAGCAGAAGTCATTAGAGAGAACCCCATCCACTGTAGATTTTGCTTCTGATCCCTCATATATACTTCTAATCATAACTAGGGAAAGCAAATGCTTCCATTGTTCTGCTCATGAACTCCCAGTCTACTCTGTCAAATGCTTTCTCTGCATCAAGACCCACCAATAACAGTGCTATTTTTTTACATTCTGCTTCTCCCTGGATCATCAATGTTCTGTTAATATTGTCAAATGCTTGCCTCCCCTCTACAAAACCACACTGATCCATATCTATCAATCTTGGTATCACTTTTGCCATTCTTTTTGGCATTCTAGACAAACACTTTATAATCATGGTTTAGTACTGAAATGGGCCTGTATTAAGCTGGATCATATGGAAATTATTATTGCTACCACCACCCTCTTCCAGGTTGCTGGTACTTCTCCTCTTAAAATACTGTTAAACAAGACATCCAGATCTTTATCAGTCCCCCCCCCCAACTTTCAAACTTCCACAGGAATACCATCTATTCCTGGAAACTTTCCTGTAGATTACTTATACATTGCCATTTTTATCTCATCTCTTCCAATCCTGTTAGTAATTGAGCCTCATATGTCTCTAACCTTGGCATATTTAATTCTTCCATAAACATTTCCATATGTACCTTTTCTTGATTTCCATATTTCTTTGCTTTATACAAACTATCATAAAATTTCCAAAATATTTTGAACACTTCTACAGGATCTATTATCTTCCTTGTTGTAGGCTCCCTAAGCTTGGTGACAGCCCTTTCCACTTTCTGTTGCCTGAGTTGCTGTGCTAGAAGCTTTTGTGCTCTAGAATTATTATCAAACAGTTGCTCAACAGCAATCTTTCTAAACTCATGCATACTGTTGACATAATCCTTTATTTTCTGTTTAGCATTCTGCAATTGCTCCTTTTCTTGTTCTGAGAGATTTCCCCTATTTTGCAATACTTTAACAAGAATTATTTAGAGGGGTTGACATTTGTTACTTCTTAACCTCATCTTCCTTTCCTTTACTTCCACCCTAGTTTTAAACTCCACTGTAATTTTATCCACCTCTCTAGCTATGTTTTAAGAAGAAATGTCTATCTTCTCTAGTAGTTTCTGAATTAATTCCAAAACCCATTACTTAAATTCCGCTCTTTTCAACAGATAGGTGGGAAAGAGGCTGGATCTTATTTTTATTTCATTACCTTGCATTTCTATTTTATTTATTATTACAGCATGATCTGAAACGGTTACTGAGTGCATTTCAAGACCTTCAATTAAATGCACATGTTCTGTGAGATATAAAATCTATTCAGCCTAGCCCAGTTTTTTATGTAAATTCACTCCAAACTCCTAGTACTGAATTCACATCTTCCACGCCAAACATTTACATAAATTTATTCAAAAATCTACCCTCCTTGTTATATTTTGCCCTCTATGCCCCCAGACAAATCTTCACTATTGCAAACCAAATTCCAGTCTCCACCTATAAGTAATATTCCTTGCTGAAAGCTGATTATTTTTCCCAGAATCTTCTTAAGTTCCATTATAGCAGTTTTAGGTGGGATGTAAATGCATGCCAGTGTAATCCTTCTCCCTAGCCTGTAGCCCCTTAGTATTATGTACCTTCCATCATCATCTTTTTTCCACTTCTATGACTAATAGAGCTCCTCTTGCAATTAATATAAGTACTCCTCTGCTACCTTGCCCCAGATATTCCACTGAAAAACTACCCTGAAAACTTTTATCAAATTCACATGTCCAGTTCTTTACAGGTGTGTCTCCTGTAGCATAGCTGTTTGCACTCTACATTTTTTAAACGTAGTTCACTACTCTCTCTTTTTTGTATTTATCTGTAAGACCATTCAGACTGAAAGACATTACAGAAAGCATAATTTTCTTACATACTTATTATTACCACCTTGTATGTATAACTCCTTTTTTGTTAAATGTCTAGTTTCAACTTTTATGTTACATGCATGTACAGTTCGGTAGGTTGGTCTTTTATACAGTAGTTTCTTGCCATAGTCATTTACAACTATGTCACATCTTACATAACGTTTTGATTTTTTGAAAGCCCTCAAACAGAACAAATAACCCCCCCCAAGCCCCTCTAAAACTTATTAACTTAACACACAAAACTATGTACATCTTCAAATATTGAAGTTTTTGCTTCCTAATAAGAAGAAACGTTCTAAGTTGAAGCCACAAAAACAGGCAAGAGTTAACCAAAAACAAAGGTTAGTCATGCTAAGACGCATGGTACAGCCTGTGCTATTAGTAAGTGCTATTTGATTTAGCCTATCGTTACAGCTCTCCCAGCTGAGAAAACGCTTGAATACTTTCAGTAAACACTTTCGCCAAGCCATTTATCTTTATCAAATTGTCTGCCAGTGACATGCAAACCAGACACAAAAAGTACAGTTGTGTACACTTACCATAAATGTAGATGTTTGAGTGTATTCACTGTTGCAGTCATCACATTTGGGTTATCTGCTTACAGTTGCCCTCAGTCGGCCTGATTAACAAAGTCTTGGTTCCTGCGTCGGTTGCTGTCTCTTCTTCTATGTCAGGTCGTCAGGGGTATAAAACATGCAGCCGAAGCCATATCAGTTTTTCCTGCCCCAGATGTCAGGTGCCCCCCCAATAGGAAGCCATTAAATATATAAAAATACAAGGTTATACCTCCAACAAAAAAGCAAATACACAAAAAAACTTTTAAGCATAGTAAAGGAGAGTAGAGGTATAGCAAAAAGAAGTCAGGGGGCTGGAGGGAGGGTAACCAGGACTGCAACAGTGAATACACTTGAACATCTACATTAATGGTAAGTGTACACAACTGTACTATGTTCTTCATGTTTCACTGTTGCAGTCATCACATTTGGGCAGATTCCCAAAGCTAAGGATGGGAGGAGTGATTTAGATAGCACTAGGACCAGCAATAAGGCCCTGCAAGACTGCAGTGGCAAAGCCAGTTCTGGATTTAGAGAAAATTGGTAGATGGTAATGCTTGGTGAAAGTATGCACAAAACTCCAGGTAGCAGCTTCTAGGATGTCACTGGTAGGGATGCCTCTGAGAAAGGCTGTAGAGGCAGATGCAGCCCTGGTTGAGTGGGGTCTGATCCCCTGTGGAATAGGTTTTCCATGGTGCTTATAGCAGAAATGAATGCAATGGCCTATCTACTTAGAAATGGTTTGCTTTGAAACCGCCTTCCATTCTCCCCCTGAAGCAAATGCCACCAGCAGTTGTTCAGATTTCCTTTGAGGTTTAGTCCTGTCGAAGTAGAATCTAAGTTGTCTGTGCACATCTAAGGAGTGCAGTATCCGTTTCTCTTTGTTCTGTGGATTAGGAAAGAAGGTTGGCAGATGAATGGACTGATTAAGGACCACAGTGGACATCACCTTGGGCATGAAAGAGGGACTGGCCCAGAGGGACACTCTGTCCGCATGAAAGATGATGAAAGGTTCCACTGCCATAAGGGCCTGTAATTCAGATACTCTTCTTGCTGAAGTGACTGCTAAAAGGAAAGCTGTTTTCCAAGAAAGGAATTTTAAATCTGCAGTAGCAGCTGGCTCGAAAGGCGGAAGACTGCGTTTCTCCAATACAAAGTTAAGGTCCCAGGGCTGGAGTTGGAGCTCTCCTGGGTGGTCTTAAGTTTTTGGCCCCTCTGAGGAACTGCTTGAGCAGTGGATGAGAGAAGAGGGGAGGGTTCTGTGTTATAATGAGTTGAAATGGCAGAGGTGTGAATTTTGATGAAGGAGAAAGACAGGCCCTTGTGCAGCATCTCAGTTAAGTATTGTAAAATCTGAGGTAAATTGGGCACTGCTGTACTCATCCCTTGAAATTGTTTCCACGCACAGAATCTTTTCCATTTTTCAGCATACGATTTCCTAGTACTATGCCTCCTTGCCTCTAAAATGATATCCATCACAGGTTTACTGAGGGATGGTAAAGGAGAGATTAGGTAATTAGCCAAGCTGCTAGGTTCAGTGTGTGAAGCTGAGGATGCAGAATATGGTTCTCATGCTGAGACAACAGGGTAGGAGTCTGAGGCAGGTGTCATGCGGCCAACAGTGACACTGCGCAAGAGGCGGTACACCAGTGTTGGAGTGGCCAGTCTGGTGCAATCAAAATCATCCTTGGTTTCTCTTGTTTAATCTTTAATAGTACTTTGGAGAGCAGAGGCATAGGAGGAAAGACATAAACTGATAAGTTTTTCCAACTGAAGGACAGAGCTTCCACCTTCCAAGCTTGTTTGTGAGGAGTCCTTGTGCAAAATTTGTCCAACTGATAGCTCTGGGGGGAGGCAAACAGGTCTATATCTGGGCTCCACCGTTTGCTTGTCAACATGTTGAAAATCCTTGGTTCCAGTTTCCACTCATGTGGGTCCATGAGGTTTCTGCTTAGTCCATCCGCCAGTGTATTTAGTTTTCCTGGCAGGAATTGAGCTTATAGATGCACTTGGTAGCTCAAGGCTGTGTTCCACAATGCCATGGCTAGTCTGCAGAGGGGGTAACAATGTGTATGCCCCTGCTTGTTTATGTACCACATAACAGTGGAGTTGTCAGTCTTTACCATTAATTGTCATGGAAGAATGTGGTCAGTGAAGGCTGTCAGAGCATTCTGTACAGCTAACATTTCTTTTTGATTGATATGCAGGTGCATTTGACTTGGGTTCCATTTGCCCTGAATGCATTTCCCTGCCAGGTGAGCCCCCCATGCATATATTCTGATGCATCTGTTGTTAGGGTTTGGGTGGCAGGGGGTTGTGTGAAAGGTAGTCTCTTGTTTTGGCGGCAGGCATCTGCCCACCAAAGAAACTCTAGGCGTAGGCAAGGTATGATAGGAATTATTTGTTCTAGATCCTGAGAATGTTGACACCATAGGGTTTTAGATACCATTGTAGTTTCCTCATATCCAGTCTTGCATATGGAATTAGAAGAATGCAGGAGGCCATGAACCCCAAGGCTTGTAGTATTTGCCTTGCAGATAGCAGGGTTTATGTGGCCACTTGTTTGAAGTAGGTTGTCAAATTAAATTGTTTCTCTGGCGTGAGAAAAGTCATCTGGGAAGTTGTATTCAAGTTTGCTCCCAGGAATATAATTTGACATGGTATCAGGTGTGATTTCTTTTTGTTTATGGTGTACCCCAGACAAGTTAGCACCCTTTGTACAAAGGCCAGATGATTCAAAAGTATGTCCTGGCTTTCTGCTTGAATTAGACAATCATCCAGATATGGGTATATTTGAATATTCCTTTGCCTGCAAAATGCAATGACTGGAGCTAGGCACTTTGTGAATACCCTGGGCACAGTAGATAAGCCAAAGGGCAGTGCAGAGAACTGATAGTGTGTGTAGCCTGCTTTGAAGTGTAGGTATCTTCTGCCAGTTTCCCTGATAGGGATGTGCAGGTATGCTTCCTTTAAATCTAGTGTTAGCAACCAGGCATCTTTGCCTAGCATAGGAAGCAACTGGTGAAGAGTCCTTATCTTGAATTTTGGAATCACCAAAAAGGTGTTGAGAGTAGACAGGTCCAGGATAGGATGTCATGAATTGTCTTGTTTGGGTACCAGGAAAAGTCTGGAGTAGAAACTTTGTCCCTTTTCCTCTTCTGGTACCAACTGAATAGCCCCTATGTTTAAGAGAGAAAGTACTTGTTTTTGGGCCTCTGCCCACTGATTTGGGGGTAGATCTGGCCACCCGCTTGGTGTTGGTAATGTGCAGAAGTGAAATTTGTATCCTTGGGACACTATGTTTAAAACCCATTTGTCCTGGGTAATGAGTTCCCAGTTCTTTGCATGAACAGCAATCTTTCCCCCCAAAGGGGGCGGTCAGTGGAGAAGTGCTTGGAAGTTTTAAAAAGAAGTCATTGCGACAGTTTACCATGGGGGGGGGGGTTATTACTCCCAGATTTGGAAGTGGAGGCCCCCCACTGCTTAGTCCTGTGCGTACCCTGGGACTGAAGCCTGGGTGCTCTGCTGGATCTGGGTTTGGACTGAGAAGGTCTGGAAGAGGCAGGAAAGGACCAATTCTTGGAAGGCCAATGACTACTAAACCTAGGAGGTTGCACTTTTAAGAAATCTTTAACAGTTTGTATAGATTTAGCTTTTTTCTCCATCTTTTTAAGAATTCTTCTGCCTTGTTGCCAAACAGGCGGCCCTGATTTAAGGGAGCATCCAGTAATTTTGCTTTAACATGATCTGGCAAAGATTGCTCCTTAAGTAAAGCATGCCTTCTAAGTACAGACCCAGTTACAGCAGCCCTGCAAGATGTCTCTAGTGAATCAAAACCACACTGCAAAGTATGTTTTCCAACTTGTTCAGCTGAATGCAGTAAATCCTGTAAATCCTTATTTTCAGCACAATCAGGAATCAACATCATTTTCTGTTTAAGCAATACCAATAATATGCTGCTGATACTTTAACATATGAAACTGGCAGTTTAAGGGCCTAATGGCCAAAGTTGCAGAAATGTATACCTTCTTACCCCATCTATCCAGCGCCCTGAAGTCTCTATCAGAGGGGGCAGGATTTTTGACAGTAGTAGCTTTAATGCCCTTGGGTCCCTGTGAAATGGTTTCAGGATCTGTAGTAGTACTTTTGAAAAGGAACTCGTGAGAGTCAGGGACCCTGTAATACCTATCAGGTTTTCTGAGAGCAGGAGGTAGAGAGTCAGGGGCCAAGCTAGATTCCGAAAAGGCATCATCAACAATGTCTAGTACAGGAGGTATGGCTAAAGGCCTGTGCTGGGGCAGGAGTAAGCAATCCCTAAGCCTCTTTTTAGAATCAGAGAAATCCTGACTTTCCCAATGAAAATGCTCCCTGAGGGTATGCAAGGTTTCACCAAATTCTCTGGGGGGGATGCAGAGGGGATAGAGTCCTCAGCATCAGAATTCTCATAGGTAGATAAGAGTAAATCCTTTTCATCAGAGGAAACAGAAAATTCAGAATCCTGGTCAGAAGTATCATAAGCAAACTCAGTCCTAGGTCTCAGAGGGGGAAGGTTGGCTTCCCCTGATTAAAGGGCCATTTTTCGTCCATTCTTATCATTTGTTCTTTAGGCATAGAGGCCTGACTATGCAGTCTGGGCATCAGTTTCCTAGGCATAGTTTGAGTTTTAGGCCTTGAAGAAGATGGCGTCGGTTTAATATGCAAGTCAGTAGGCCTAAATACACCCTCAGAAGCCGGTGCCTGCACAGCGGCTCCATTCCCATCCAAGGTAGAGACATCCGCAGGTTCCACAGTTGAGGCATCTCACGGCATACTGGACTCCGAATTGGTCACAGTAGAGGCCTGCGAATATGAAGTAGTGGGTATCAGGGGCTGTGAAAGCACCTCATTGAGTACCGGCGAACTGGCAACTGGCTTAGGAGAAGTGTCGTCGGCAGCTTTAGACCTAGGCGGCCTGTCTCTGTCTTTGCATTTTTTCGGAATGTCGGTAGTCGGATGGCTTACCGAAGACATATCAGGATAACTGAACCGAACACCAAAATATTTAGAAATGAAAATATACTGACGACGGATAGTTCGTGATTTAAATACGGCACAAAACCGACAGCGAGGTACATCATGGTCAGGGCCTAGGCAAGGAATACAGTATGAATGAAAATCTTTATGAGGTATTTGCTTTCCACAAGAAATGCAAATATTTACTTTTACTGACATCGTTAGAGCAAGAAAAAGTTTCCCCAATGGGGTACTTAAGCTTTTAGTTGAAGACTTCGGTTCTGAAACTCGAAAATCAAAATTTCAGGAGTTGGCCGACCGGCACTTGCGAACTGCTTCTGCTTTGGGCACCGCATGGCAAGAAAGACTGATGTAATGGCGTCGGCTGCATGTTTTATACCCCTGACAACCTGACATCATGGAAGAAGAGACAGCAACCGACGCAGGACCCAAGACTTTGTTAATCATGTTAATCAGGCCGACTGAGGGCTACTGCAAGCAGATAACCCAAATGTGAGGACTGCAACAGTGAAACACGAAGAACATCTGAAGAAAGGCCTTCTTGTAATGTCCAAGGATAGAAACCAATGAAATGATGTCTGTGTGGTCGCTACAGCTTCAAACATACTTGTATTTCTTGTAACAGTGATCCTTAAGGAGAACATCTTTGTTTACCTCAAAAAAGAAAAGTATCCAGCTACTTCATGTATTTCACAAGCAGAAAATGTTAGGTCTTTATTTACCTCTCCAGCAGCGTGTTTACCATTGTTTCAAATGCCTCATCACACCTCAGAAGTGGGCTAGTGATTCCCCACTGAAGAGACTTGCAGTAGTCATTCAGTGCAAAATACACATTCTCTGCATTAGTAATTTCTTCCTGTTAACAAACGGGGGAAAGAAATATTGCATGATTAGAGCATAGCATAACTACTCAAAAAAATCAAAGTTCACTACACATTCAAAATACAACAGCAATGTAAAAATACGATGGTTTAAACTTATTCACATCGGAGACCCTTCTGATAATGTACACACACACAAAGTTCACAAAAAATGTGCATTCTGCTGCATGACGTAAGACGTGTGTGCACATGCACACAAATATATGCATAGGTTTCTCAACAGACAGGTTACATATGTACACTGAGCTTAAGAACCTAAAAGCTTTGCTACAAGACAAAAAACATGCCTCTTACAAAGTTCTAATGCAACTTAAATAATGATGACAGGCTAAATGCATACAATATAGTCAAGTCTGCCCAAATGATTAAGCTAGTAACGTGTAGCTGCTCTAAACCTCACATCCTCTTTCCCTACCCTCCCTTGCACACAGACTCTGTAGCCCACATAATCCATCTCTCTTAAAATATTTCAGTAGTTTTTCACTGTACAACACATTTAGGAAAATAATTATATTCATCTACCATCTCATATCCAGCCTAACCATTATGTAAAATTTCCTTTAAAGTGTGTAGCCGCTCACTGGGATATGCACACATAACATGCTCTCTCCCCTCCCTTATTTTATCTGAAAAAGATCTTGTCTATTTTTCAAACTTCAAACCTGCCAACTTCATTATTACCTTAGTTACTGTTCTGTACACCCCTCCATCAATTTATGTCTTTCTAGATGACCTCCACACAGTACTCCAATTGTGCTGCCAAATGCCGAGTATTTATTGTACATTTTACTTATTTTTTTTGTCAGGGTAGGAGGCTTGATTAATAATGATCAATTGCAGGCCCACTCTGTGTTGTTCTGACATAAGTAGTCAGGTTGTACAATACAGGAGACAGGTAATACAGCACATAACACTCTAGTGTTTATCTACATACAGTAAACTAAGCATAAATACCATAAACAATACAGTCAAATAATAAGTAAGAAGAAAGAGAAAAAATGTAAATTAATAACAACGATTGCTAGAGGGACTCCAGCAGTGACAAGGGAAAAAAAAAGATGATACACTTTTAGTAGGAAGGGGTTACTGACAAGGAAGGATTATGTTGGCATGGAATTACATTCCACCTAAACCTGCTATTATAGAACGTAAGAGAATTTTGGGAGAAATAATCAGCTTTCAGCAGAGATTAGTACTTACGGGTGAGGCATGGTACCTGATTTACAATAGTGAGGATATATCATGGGTACCAGTAAGGGAAAATATAACAAAAGAGGGTAGAGTTCTGAAGTAATTGTTTGGTATAGAACATGTAAATTCAGTAGTAGTAACTCAAGACAGAATTTACATATTGCTCCGTAAGGTATTTGAACTTGGCTAGACTGGATAGAAATGGTATCTCACAGAAGAATGTGACAGTTTTGACAAATAAACAATAACCATACCAGATTGTGCACAATAAAAAATAAGACAACAATGCAGGATAATGAAGTAGAAAGGAGATATTGGCACTTTCCCACGTGTTAAAACAGATCAATTTAAGGAATGGGTAGTAGAAAAGAGAGCTATTAGGGATGTTAGAATTTTTTCAGAAGGGACAGCTACCAAACTGGATAAAATGAAAATGGAGTTTGAAAACACAGTAAAAATAAAACAGTAACAAATAGGTGAAAAAGTAACAGATATTACTTAAAATAGTGGAAAAAGGATAAAGTACTGTGGAATAAAGGGAAACTCACAGAAGAGGAGTTGCAACTGCAAAGTGATAAAGGGGAAAATAAGGAAGTATATGGATAATATGCATTATTTTTAGAAAAACTGCTGTTAAGCAACTACTTCTTGATAAGTCCAGGGCGTAAAAAAAAAAATTGCACAATGACTTGGGCAACAGCAAGTAGAAAGGACTGTTGGCACACTTAGGGTACCTGTAACACAAAAAATAACCACAGATACTACAGAAGTATTGAGAGACATTTTGGAAACGTTATGATGATCTGTATAAAGCAGAGAAATCTGGAAACCAAGACAACGCACAAATGGAAATATATATGGAAGACTTAATTATGCCAGGGTTAGAGGAAGATGAAAGTCAACAATTACAACATTTTAAGAACTATGCCAGCAAGGGAATGGAGAAAGGGAGAGTTTACCAATATGGACGACTGCAAGTAGGGTATAGAAAGAAGTCAAGGGGGGGGGGGGGCTAGAATACATTGGAGAAAACTAGCAAAAGAAGAAAGGTTTTGGAAGCAAATGGAGACAGAAGGTAACAGAGTGGGATGATGCTTAGTAGAAGTTTGGAATGCAGGTTAGACACTGCCGTCTCTACCAGGAATTGCTAGACTATAGGCACAGAGAAAGGGATAGTGTTTTTAACTGAGTCTAGAACAGAAAATTATGTTAAAAAAGGGATAATTAGCCACCCTTCTAAGGGAGCACTTCTCCTAGACATAAACTCAAATGGGAATTTAAGAGAAAGAGGGTTAGGACATAAGGCAGGATAAAACATTTTTTTAAAGGTATAACTCTGACATAGCGGGCTTCTGTTATTAAGACTGAATTGATAAAAGAATAAAATGGTTTGGAAATATAATTAATGATAAAATGGAAAGCCAGATATAAACAATGTGTGTATGGGAACCCTTATCTGTAAAAGCTTAGTGGTAAAGATTTGCTGTCTGTTTGCAAACACTGTTTAAACACATTTGCTAATCAATCTGGAATTTAATTATGTATAATTCAATAATGTCATTTTATAAAAAGGGATAATCCGAAAAGCATACGAAACACTGTATAACTACAAAAATCAATCAGAGAAGGTTAGAAAAGACATGAAAGAGAGAACAGAAAGGCAATACACACAAAAAAAACAACAATGGGAAGATGCATCTACAGTGCCCAAGGATGCAAAGTTAAGAAGGTTTAGAATTTTTCCTTGAAAGTGTTCGCATTGGTATTTTTGTACTCCAAACTTCAGAGAAATGTTTCTTTTGCAGTTAGCAAAAGCTGGAGGTGTAATGGGAATGAGAAAGATAATCAAGATTTTTTTTTTTTTTGGGGAGTGCAAACATTGTAAGGCCTTACTAAGTTTAATGCTACTGGCGCAAAAAAGCAACTACTAGAAAATGAAAATAAAATCTAAACCAAACGTAACTGAAGTACAGATATTGTAGAACAGATGAAAGACATGGAAGTGGGATCTTTAGAAAAGGGAAGAAGCAAATGACATGGAAATAAATGGAATTTGTGGGAATACATGTAGAACACTGTGAAATTTAAGGATTGGCAGACATTGAGAATCTTAAGTAATGTTGGAGTGAATAAAAATTGTGAAAATGTACTCTGCATGAAAATAAAAGAAATGTTAGTATGGTTTGTTTAGTTTTACTCTGTCACATTTTTACTGTCATGCTTAATGAAAACATTTAAAAAAACTGTAAAGGAGATAGAAGAGAGTAACTAGAGAGGACTGCTATTAAACGTATACAGATAGTGTCCAAATGTAAATAGTGGATCTAGGGATGCCAAGAAGATTGATCCAGGGGTATCAAGAGGAGTTAATTTGTGTGTCCTGAGTTACGGCATTTGCACTGGTTGTTTATGCAACGTATGCTTTAAACTCTGGTTTGAATTTGCTGTATGTGGAACTATCCCTTAAGATGAGAGGGAGCCCATGCCATATTTTGGAGGCTAGAAGAGAGAAACAGTGGTTGGTGCAATGTAGTTTTGCTCTGGGTTTTTTGTAGGGCTGATCCTGAGAGGGACTGGTTTTTGAACTGCAGGTTGGGGTAATAGGGACTGACTTTAGTAAAGGGTGGGGGTCCTAGTGCAGGACTTTAAGAATCAGTGATCCAAGTGAAAGGTCAGCTCTTGCTTTTTGGTAGACAGTTAGCCTTATTTAATGGAGAGGCAGTGGTGTGCATTTTTTAGCTGGAAAGTGACTCCAAAACTGAAGTGCTCATCTTAGGTGCAGTGGCTTTTAAGATAGGCCATATTCCATTAGGGCAAACAGTACACCTTTGCCTATGACAGCTTTAGCTGTGAGGGAAATGAAAGTACAGTTGTGTACACTTACCATAAATGTAGACGTTCGAGTGTATTCACTGTTGCAGTCATTACATTTGGGTTATCTGCTTGCAGTAGCACTCAGTCAGCCTGATTAACAAAGTCTTGGGTCCTGCGTTGGTTGCTGTCCCTTCTTCCATAACATCAGGTCATCGGGTATAAAACATGCAGCCGATGCCATTACATCAGTTTTTCTTGCCCCAGATGTCAGGTGCCCCCCTAATGGGAAGCAATTAAATCTTAACCTACCCTCAGATAATAGTGCAGAAATAATTATCTCTAAACTACAGCTTAACTCACACAAATCAATAAACATCATCTGCTCCCATCTTCCCCAGGAAAAAAACACAGTATACTAGAATACCTTCTAAACTGGCTTTCTTCGAACCTCCCTCAAGAAACTATAGTCCTAGGTGACTTTAACATAGACTGGAATTTATGCAGCTATACTAACCCCACCTCCCTGATCAACCTGTATGGCTTCTCACAAGCTATAAACTCTCCCACCAGAATAAATAAACTTAATAATAAAGAAAGCACCTTGGATTGGATACTTACAAATAGCCCACAACAAACATATACAACAAGAACCCTTCCAGACGACCTAAGTGACCATTCACTAATGTATATTGCCAGACATAAAATAAGCCAAACTATCCCTATTTCTGTCAGAACAGTCCATACCAAAAAACATTTTGACCACGAACTGTTCCAAACTGAACTTAAACAATGTAACTGGTCACCTCTTAAATCTCTCCCTATAAACGAGGCAGTGGAATACTTCAATACCACTTTCTTAGCAATCCTGGACCATCATGCCCCAACACGCTGTATTAGAAACAAAACTAAACCAGCCCAATGGCTCTCTAATCAAACTAGGAAACTAATCCTTTGCAGAAATAAATCTTGGGCTAAATGGCGTACCACAAAGAATACTATTGATCACCAAACCTTTAGACAACAAAGAAATATGACAAAAAAGCCATCCTATTAGATAAAAGGAACTTCTATCTCCAACTACAACAATCAACCCTCAAAGAACCACAAACATTTTGGACTAATATTAACAAACTTCTATACCCAGGCAAAACTGCCACACCTAATCCTCTAGGCTCCAACCCTGACTGCCCAACACAAACGGTAAACACCTTCAGCTCTTTCTTTACTACTTCTATACTGAATCTTGCAAACCATCTATCCCGACACCTCTAATCTGCCTATTCCTACTTCCAATTCCTCCCCCATTATTCCACCTAGAACCAATACCCACATCCTATATCTGTTCCCTAATCCAAAAACTAAAACCTACTACCCCCTCAGCTGATAAACTCCCAGCAGAATTCCTGCAAAAAGGAGCTAAGGCTATTGCTTATCCCATCTCCATATTGATCAATAGAACCATAAAAGAAAGCACTATCCCATCTATCTGGAAAATTTCTTACATAATTCCTCTTCACAAAGGTGGAAACTCCAATGATTTCTCCAACTTTCGCCCCATAGCTCTACTCTCTCCACTTGCTAAAATAATAGAGAAATGTATCCACAAACAATTACTTAACCACCTTCTTCATCACAATCTACTAGCTGTCAACATGGTTTCTGCCCATTCCATAGTATCACCACAGCCTTGCTATCCTTCACTAACTGTATCAACAAAAATCACAACAATAATATGCATTCTTCTGCTTTCTTTGTTGACCTATCGAAAACCTTCGACATGGTTAACCACCAACTCCTCCTACACCTACTGAAGTCCCTCTCACTTGACAGCCTAGCTATGAACTACTTTACATCCTACCTTGAAAACAGACAACAGGCAGTTCTCTGGCAAAAATCATCTTTTGAATCTCCTCCCCATCTCTCTAGGTGTCCCTCAGGGTTCCATATTAGGCCCTCTGCTGTTTTCCATTTTTATAAATGACCTTCATCTATCCACTCCACTCTCCACCTGCATTCAATATGCAGATGACTCTACTATAATTTGTTCAGCCACATCCCAAACCGAACTTCATTCTCTTACACAAAAAGCTTTCAGCACTGTAGAACAATGGTTCTCTAACCATTGTCTTCTCCTTAACACGAAAAAAACAAACTTTTGCTCTTTACACCTACCCATATGTCTACCCCTCTACACTTCACTCTTGCATCCAATAATGGCACCCTTATTTCTCCTGACCCCACCACCAAACTTCTAGGAATTACAACTGATAATCACCTAAACTATGACACCCACATAAATACTACAATAAAATCAATTAACAGAAAACTAGGATCCCTTTAAAGAATCAAACCTTTCCTTACACCAGAAGCCAGGACCGCAATAGCTAGAACCCACTTAATCTCTACCCTATACTATGCTTCCCCCATATATACTAACCTTTCTAAAAATAATCTCAACAAACTAGCTATATCATATAACAATATTGCTAGATTTGCTACAAATTCACCTTTCAGGACTCATCACTGTCTGAATCTAAAACAACTGGGCTGGCTTGAACTCCTTAACGAGCTATGATTTAACCAACTTACAACAGCCCATAAAGCCCTATACCAACCCAGCAACACTCCAATTCTTTCTGCCCTCATCATACCATATACAATAGCCCAAAGAATCTACGCTCCTCAAACAAAATGTGGATTCATACTAACTTATCAAAAAACCTAGGAGGTGACTCCTTGTTCTCTAACTCTGTTGGTAAAGTATGGAATCAACTACCACATGATCTTACTTCTCAGACCGCTCTCCCACAATTTAAAACTAATTAAAATTTTTTCTCACCAACCACTGGTTATGCTCTTGTACCAACCCTGACTAACTGTTATCCTTTACTGACTGTTACACTCTATAACCACTATATTCCTACCTATAAACCTCTATACACTCTATAAACTAACCTATTTTTTTTTACTTGAATACTAATGCTTATGAGTCTTGAGTACTATTTTCCATATTTACTATTTAATTCAATTTTACATTTTTTTTATGTAAACTTTAACTGAATGTTGTAAAATTGTATGTTAATGACTTTTGTAGACTTATATTACTTTTAAATTTTTTGTATGTTTTTTTCTGGAGCTTTTCTCCCTGGGCCTCTACTGAAAATGGACATGTATCCAGTTGGACTAGCCCAGTCAACAAATGTAAAATAAATAAATAAAATAAAATATAAATACAAAGATATACCTCCAACAGAAAAGCAAATACACCAAAAAGCTTTCAGAGCATAGTAAGTGAGAGTACAGGTACAGCCAAAGGAAGAAAAGGGGGCTGGAGGGAGGATAACCAGGACTGCAACAGTGAATACACTCGAATATCTACATTTATGGTAAGTGTACACAACTGTACTATGTTCTTCGTGTTTCACTGTTGCAGTCATTACATTTGGATAGATTCCCAAAGCTGAGGTTGGGAGGAGGAATTTAAATAGAATTAGGACCAGCTATAAGGCCCTGCAAGACTGCAGTGGCAAAACCAGCCCTGGATTTAGAGAAAATTGGCAAATGATAATGCTTGATGAAGGTATGTACAGAACTCAAGGTAGCAGCTTCTAAGATGTCCCTAGTAGAGATGCCCCTGAGAAAGGCTGTAGAGGTAGATGCAGCCCTGGTTGAATTGAGTCTGATGCCCTGTGGGATAGGTTTTACATGGTGCTTATAGCAGAAATGAATGCAGTGGCCTATCCATTTTGAAATGGTTTGTTTTGAAATAGCTTTCCCCTCTGTCCCTGCAGCAAATGCCACCAGTAGTTGTTCAGATTTCCTTTGAGGTTTAGTCCTGTCCAAGCAGAATCTAAGCTGTCCGTGCACATCTACAGAGTGCAGTATCAGTTCCCCTTTGTTTTGTGGGTTAGGAAAGAACGTAGGCAAATGAATGGACTGATTAAGAGCCACACTGGCTACCACCTTGGGCATGAAGGAGGGATTGGTTGGGACACCCTGTCCGCATGAAAGATGATGGAAGGTTCCACTGACATAAGGGCCTGTTATTCAGACACCCTTCTTTGCAGAAGTGATTGCCAAAAGGAAAGCTGTTTTCCAGGAAAGAAATTTTAAATCTGCAGTAGCAGCTGGCTCGAAAGGAGGAAGAGTGAGTTTCTCCAAGACAAAGTTAAGGCTGGAGTTGGAGCTCTCCTGGATGGCCTTAAATTTTTAGCCCCTCTGAGGAACTGCTTGTGCAGTGGGTGAGAGAAGAGGGGAGGCTCTGTCTATAATGAACTGAAATGGCAGAGGCATGAATTTTGATGGAGGAAAAGGACAAGCCCTTATGAAGCATCTCAGTCAAGTATTGTAGAATCTGAGGTAAAATTGGTTCCAAGCACAGAATCTTCTCCATTTTGCAGCATAAGATTTTCTAGTACTAGGCCTCCTTGCCTCTAAAATGATATCAATCACTGATTTACTGAGGGATGGTAAAGGAGAGATTAGGTAATTAGCCAGGCTGCTAGGTTCAGGGTTTGCAGCTGAGAGTGCAGAATCATGTTCTCCTGCTGAGACAACAGGGAAGGAGTCTGAGGTAGGTGCCATGAAGCCAAGAGTGACACTGCGCAAGAGTGGGTACCAGTGTTGGTGAGGCCAGTCTGGTGCAATTAAAATCATCCTTGGCTTGTCCTGTTTGATCTTTAGTAATACCTTGGAGAGCAGAGGCAGAGGAGGAAAGACATAAACTGATAGGTTTTTCCAGCTGAAGGATAGAGCATCCACTTTCCAAGCTTGCTTGTGGGGAATCCTTGTGCAAATTTTGTCCAGTTGATGGTTCTGGGGGGAGGCAAACAGGTCTATATCTGGGCTCTCCCATTTGCTTGTCAACATGTTGAAAATCCTCAGTTCCAGTTTCCACTCATGTAGGTCCATGAGAGTTCTGCTTAGTGCGTCTGCCAGTGTATTTAGTTTTCCTGGCAGGAATTGAGCTTATAGATGTACTTGGTAGCTCAGGGCTGTGTCCCACAATGCTATGGCTAGTCGAGGGGGTAAGAATGTGTACCCCCCTGCTTGTTTATGTACCACATGACAGTGGTGTTGTCCATCTTTACCATTAGTTGTCCTGGAAGAATGTGGTCCTTGAAGGCTGCCAGAACATTCTGTACAGATAACATTTCCTTTTGATTTATGTGCAGGTGCATTTGATTTGGGTTCCATTTGCCCTGAATGCACTTCCCTGCCAGGTGAGCCCCCCATGCATAGTCTGATACGTCTGTTGTTAAGAGTTGTTTGGCAGGGGGTAATGTGAATGGTAGTCCCCTGTTTTGGTGGCAGGCCTCTGCCCACCAAAGGAACTCTAGGTATAGGCAAGGTATGATAGGAATCCTTGCTTCCAGATCCTGTGAATGTTGACACCATATGCTTTTGAGATACCACTGTAGATTCCTCATATGCAGCCTTGCATGTGGAATTAGAAGAATGCATGAGGCCGTGAACCCCAAGGCTTGCAGTATTTGCCTTTCAGAGTGCTGGGTTTTTGTGGCCACTTGTTTGAAGTTGTCAAATGTATCCGTTTCTCTGGCGTGAGGAAAGCCATCTGGGAAGTTGTATTCAAGCTTGCTCCCAGGAATATAATTTGTTGACAGGGTACCAGGTCCAGGTGGGATTTATTTTCGTTTATGGTGAACCCCAGACAAGTCAGTACCCTTTGAACAAAGGCCAGATGATTGAAGAGAATGTCCTTGCTTTCTGCCTGAATTGGACAATCGTCCAGGTATGGGTGTATCTGAATATTTCTTTGCCTGCAAAATGCAATGACTGGAGCTAGGCACTTTGTGAATACCCTGGGCACAGTAGATAAGCCAAAGGGCAGTGTAGAGAACTGATAGTGCATGTAGCCTACTTTGAAGAGTAGGTATCTTCTGCAAGACTCTCTGATAGGGATGTGCAGGTATGCTTCTTTTAAGTCCAGTGTTGCCAACCATGCATCCTGGCCTAGCATAGGAAGCAGCTGGTGAAGAGTCAGCATTTTGAATTTTGGAATCATCAGAAAGGTGTTTAGAATAGAAAGGTCCAGGATAGGATGTCATGTATTGCCTTTTCTGGGTACCAGGAAAAGTCTCGAACAGAAACCTTGTCCCTTTTCCTCTTCTGGTACCAACTGAATAGCCTCCATGTTTAAGAGAGAGAGTACCTGATTTTGGGCCTCTGCCCACTGATTTGGGGGTAGATCTGGCCACCCGCTTGGTGTTGGAAAAGTGTGGAAATGAAATATGTATCCTTGGGACACTATATTTAAAACCCATTTGTCCTGGGTAATGAGTTCCCAGTTTTTGGCCTGTAGACCAATCTTTCCGCCTAAATGAGCATTCAGTTGGGAAGTGCTTGGAAGTCTTAAAAGCAAATTATTGAGATGATTTTCCATAGGGGAGAGTCTTGCTGCTCCCAGGTTTGGGTGCGGAAACACCCCACTGCCTAGTCTCATGTGTCCCTTGGGACTAAAACCTGGGGTTTCTGCTGTGAAGACCTGGAGGGGGCTGGAAAGGACCAGTTTTAGTGGGCCAGTGCCTACTAAATCTAGGAGGCTGAACTTGTAAGAAATATTTAACAGTCTGCATAGATTTAGCTTTATCTTCCATCTTTTTAAGAACTTCCCCAGCCTTGTTGCCAAACAGGCGGTCCTGATTTAAGGGAGCATCCAACAATTTAGCTTTAACATGATCAGGCAAAGATTGCTCCTTAAGCCAAGCATGCCTTCTGAGCACAGACCCAGTAACAGCAGCCCTGCAAGAGGCCTCTAATGAATCAAATCCACACTGCAAAGTATGTTTTCCAACCTGTTCAGCAGAATGCATTAAATCCTGTAATTCTTTATTTTCAGCGCAGTCAGGAATTAACATCATTTTCTGTTTAAGCAATCCAATAACATGTTGTTGATACTTTAACATATGAAACTGGCAGTTTAAAGCCCTAATGGCCAAGGTTGCAGAAGTGTAAACTTTCTTACACCATCTATCCAGTGCCCTGGAGTCTCTATCTGAGGGGATAGGATGTTTAGCAGTAGAAGCCTTAATGTCTTTGGGTCCCTGTGAAACAGTCTCTGGATCCGCAATAGGATTTTTAAAAAGGAACTTGTGAGAATCAGGAACCCAGTAATATCCGGCAGGTTTTCTGGGAGCAGGAGGCAAAGAATCAGGAGCCAAACTAGATTCTGGGAAAGCATCATCAACAATGTCTAGTACAGCATGTATAGCTAAAGGCCTATGCTGAGGCAGGAGTAAGAAATCCCTAAGCCTCTTTTTGGAATCAGAAAAATCCTGGCTTTCCCAGTGGAAATGCTCCCGTAGAGTATGTAAGGTTTCACCAAATGAAAAATCCTCTGGAGGGGAAGCAGAGGGAATAGAGTCCTCTGCATTAGAATCCTCATAAGTAGATAAGGGCAAATCCAGATCATCAGAAGAATCAGAAAAATCAGCATCCTGTTCAGACGATTCATAAATATCTTCAGTCCTAGGTCTCTTAGAAGGGGGAGGTTGGCTTCCCCTGATTAGAGTTATAAGATCTTCAGCCATTCTTACTTGTTTTTTAGGCATAGAGGTATGAGCATGTGGCCTGGGTGTCGGTTTCTTAGGCATGGTTCGAGATTTTGGCCTAAATGAAGAAGGAGGCGTCGGTTTAATATGCAAGTCCATAGGCCTGAATACACCCTCAGAAGCCGGTTCCTGCACAGCGGCTCCAGACCCATCCAAGGTAGAAACATCCGCAGGTTCCACAGTTGAAGCATCCTGCGGCATACCGGACTCCGAAAGGGTCTCAGTAGAGGCCTGCGAGTCAGAAGTAGTGGGTATCAGGGGCTGCGAAAGCACCTCACTGAGTACCGGCTTAGGAGAAGCTTTGTCGGCAGCTTTGGACCTCGGCGTCCTGTCTCTGTCTTTATCTTTGCGTTTTTTCGGAAACTCGGTAGTCGGAAGGCTAACAGACGACATTTCTGGATAATTAAAGAGAGAACAGAAATATTTAGAAGTGAAAATATAGCAACAACGGATAGTGTGCTGTTTAAATAAAGCACAAAACCGGCAGCAAGGCATGTTGTGTCAGGGCCTAGGCAAAGAATAAAGTACAAATGAAAATCCTTGTGAGGTATTTGCTTTCTACAAGTAATGCAATTATTAACTTTTACTCATCTGTAAGGAGCAAGAAAAAGTTTCCCCAACAGGGTACTTAGCTTTAGTTGAAGACTGCTGTTCTGAAACTCGAAAACGAAAATTTCAGGAGTCAGCTGACCGGCACTTGCGAACTGTTTCTGCTTCAGGCCCCGCATGGTAAGAAAGACTGATATAATGGCTTCGGCTGCATGTTTTATACCCCTGACGACCTGACGTCATGGAAGAAGGGACAGCAACTGACGCAGGACCAAAGACTTTGTTAATCAGCCAGACTGAGGGCTACTGCAAGCAGATAACCCAAATGTAATGACTGCAACAGTGAAACACAAAGAACATCTGGGAAATCATATGAGCTTGGAATACAAGGCAGCTGACTTCTGGTCTAGATTTCTGTACATCATTCCGAAAGTTAAAGATATGATGCACTCATATTTCCAAATATTTGAAGGTAAAGGTGGGAACAGACTCCTGTCACTATAATCAGCCCTACAGCATACAGCTTCCACATTTTATAAATGCAGCACTTGATATTTACTTCTTTTGAATGCTAGCCATCACCTGTCCAACAGTATCACCAATCTTCCCAAATATTTCCTCAGATTAATCCCCCCTCAAATACAGCAACACCAAATTTAGTGTCACAAAAAATGACTACTCATACTCCCATTCTAAAGTACTATCTGACACACAAACATTAAACAATGGAGCCAGCTTTGTGATGCAGAGAAATAAAGCCTGTACTTTGTAATAGTTGATCATAGTTTGAATAGCCACTTGGGAGTATGCAGGAGCTGGCTGGGGAAGGATGTGAGTAGTCATGGCCAGCTCACCTATTTGAAGGAGGGAGGGAAGTAGCTTTGGCTTTCGATGTGGACAACACCTGGGTGTTACATCTATGGAGCACAGGCTTAGGGACCATGTGCTACCATTGTACAGAGGCATGTATCACAAGGACTCAGCACGTAGGAGCACAAAGCAGAGCTTGGAAAGCTACCAATGGTGAAAGGGGTGACCCACCAGTGCAAAACAGGTCTTTCCTGTAGGACCAATAAGTTGGCATGCTCCTTACCACTAGACTCTCACCACAAGAGAAACTAATGAGTTCTCTAGGCTTTTTGGGTAAGAACAAATAGGCTGGAGGGTTCTTGCCTCACCCAGGAATGCTCTGTTTTTGCCTCCGGTGGAATGAATAGTCTAAAATGAGTGCATGCAATGGAAGCACTGGCCTAGGTCCTAGAAGGGATGAAAAAAAATTAAACTATGACAATCCCAAAACAAAACTCTGTGAAACCCCTAGACATACATTTGTCCCTACAGAACACCCTTTACAAGCACATTCTGCATCTTCTCCTCCTGCCACACTTCCACTCAACATAACTTACAATTCAGACCCATCCTTTTCAGCTTCCCCTAGTGTGCACTGAAGAATGAAGTCAAAGACTTGTCCATCCACTAGATGTTATCATCCACCATAAAAGCTGCTGGTTCATAAAACTAGAGACAAACAAGTTTATACCGACTTTTTGTTATAGTACAGATTCACAAAAGTCATGAAGTGTGAGGTGCTCGTTATATCAGTAGGTGATTGATTTCTTCTCTGTTTTATTCATATACTTTTTTAAACACCTTTATTATACTATCACTTAAGATATCTGCACACATACATTAATTAATAGAAAGTGTAATCAAACCAAATTAACATTTTTATTTCACTCATACTTTACACATGAGTAACACCTGTCCCATGGCATCCAACCTGGCCTTCAATCTGCTTAGCAGTGCTACAGAAAAGTTAGGCTGTAAGATTTCTGTTGCCTGCCAGCTATCTTTACAAAATGGAAATGAGAGACACTTTTTCTTAACTTAAAGCGAACCACACCATACTTTTAGCTTCATTTATAATGACTTTAGTTCCTGGAGAAAAAAAATTCTAATTTAACAAATATCACAACTGGGAGTACTCCACAACAACTATCTCAACCGTTGTGAATAAAGACAATTTGCTTTAGTTGCCAGCAATACTAGGGAAGAAACTGAGCAACTGCCTTTCTAAGGTAATACATGGAAAGTGATAATTCAATACATTACTAACAAAGCTAAATCAATGAGCATTTTACTTAGTACCCTAGCAATGACATGAAGCAATATATTTCAGGGTAAATGTACATATAACAACTCGCCTCATTCCTTGCTTTCTTCTCAAAAGACAGAACCATAGTTTAAGGCTTTCAGTACAGCACCTTAACTTAGTAGTGTCTTTTCGTTGGGTTTCTCAACTTCTAGCCTCTAGCCTCCAGACCATTACACTGTGAAAATTACCACAGATAAACAGTTTGAGGTCAAGCTTCTACAACGCAGAAATGCAAGAGTCAACATGTCCCTCTCATGTTGACACTGCTTCTAATTTTCTTTGGCCTCCAAAAGCTGCAGCCTCTCTGCCGATTCTAATTCCATATGTTTTGCCTCCAGTTCAAGTCTAACTACAAACAGGTTTTAAAGTCCTCTGAGAAAAAGAATTGTCCTGTTTCTGAGGGCTGCACATCCCCATTACCAGACTGGCTGCCTTCCTGATTGCTGGTCTGTGCTGTAGCTGTGACTAAGGCTGAAATAATTTCTTCTTTAGTCAGGTTGGCATCCACCAGTCCTTTGGATTTGCACACCTAAGCCAACTGGTTCACTGTCAGCTTGCCATAATCCTCTAGTGACATCTTTGCCTGCTTTCCTTGACTATATTAAACTTAAAAATAAATAAACTGTTGTGAAAAATGAAACTCTGTATGTTTACCTTGTGGCTGCTCAGAGTACACACACCTTTCATGACAACTACTTACAGGCACCGCTGCTCACTAATATGTAATGTCCCTCCTCTGAGCCAGTGATAAAGGAGCCTCAATCCTCATCACTGACACAAGTGGGGAGCGTTCAGTGTGAGAAAAATAGAGAGAATTTTCAGATGCAGACCTCTGCATCAAGTACAACTTCCCTTAAGAGCAGACATGAAATGCACACTCCAGTCCATGGGCTGGGCTTTCCCTCCAGGCCCCGAATAAGACTCTCCACTGATCACTATACAGCCGTGTCGTTAGCCATGTGTTCCCAACCAAGTCCTCCATCACCCTCTCTGTGAAATCAGTGTTCTCATGGTCCCTGTTCAAAGTAGGTGTCACTCTCTGAGATTTTATTTTCATACACACACACACACACACACACACACACACACACACACACACACACACACACACACACACACCTGGGAAAGTCCGGAACAGCTTAACTGCTCTGCCACCTCCACCCAGACTATAAGGTAGATTTACTGGCACCAGGACATCTGAAGCCAGCTACTTTACAGCTCTTACCAGGGTACCCAATTACACTTAGTAAAATTAATACTTATACAAATGGTAGTGTTTAACTAAGCAGCAAGACTTTCAGGAACGTGGAGCCACAGGGCCACAAAATAAATGCAAGTACTCTCAAATATTAAATATTTTCTAAAAGATCAGCCACAATGAAAGGTTTAGATAGGTTTAATAATAAATAATAAAACACAGGAAACTATGGAATATCATTTACAATAAACACCAGAGTTTCATTCACAGAAAATATAAAAAGCAACACAGATAGAAAGACATGGACAGATACAAAAAAAAGTTTAGCTAATCTCACTATTTTTTTTAAACTGACTGAAGAATTACTGTTCCCTAGTTACTTACTAAAGCAAAGCAAGATGAAAGTGGATGAGTGTCTTGCCTGGTCTAAAAAGAGTGCACACCTCACATCTCACTAGTATTCAAATACAATTTCGATGCTGGCTACAGAATGACATCATATCTGGAAACCTGACTCTGTGGTTACCACACTACCTTCTCACTAAAAACTGAGCCAGGATCTGGCACTGATGTGTCACAATACACACACAAAACTTTAGCTCAGGTTTATTACAGCACCTGGAAGAAACTGTAAAACAATTCAAACACGTTCACTCTTCCATGCTGAAACAAGCCATTCTCTGGCACCCCAGGGTAGCAATTACTTCACCTCTAAAGACAAAAGAGCAGGATCCCAAGCTCAGGCCTTTCACAGACATTGCGTCTCTGGCTGCATTCAGACAGATTAATTGTGTAAAATCTTACCATAACCCTAGATGTCCTTCTCTTCACTGCTGCAGTATTCTTAATCTGGGGATCTCCCACATGAATGCAACCTGTCAGCCAGGACACAAGAGTCTTATACTACTGTAGGGTATGTGGGACGTCACACGTAGGCTGCTGTTGGACGTAGGCCATAAAAGCAACGTATGCACATACCATCCTCCGAACTGAATGCCCCAGGAGGAATGCCAGACTAAGTATAGAGAAGGTCAGTACATCCAAGTAAAACAATATGCCGGGGAGGGAGGGGCAGAATACCGCAGAAGTGAAGAGAAGGACATCTATGGTTATTGTAAGACTTTACACAACTATTCTATGTCCTTCTATTCACTTGCTGCAGTATTCTTAACCCAAGGGAGAGTGCCAAAGTTTAAGAAGGAATGGAGGAAGAAAAAATAAAATTAAAATGAGAAAAAAAAAAGGGAAGTAAGGAGCAGAGGAATTCTCAATGAAGCCATATAAAATGGCTTTGGCAAAGCCATCTCTGGTTCTGGAAATGCCATCCTGATTGTAGTGCTTGGTAAAGGTATGGAGAGAAGGCCAGGTGGCTGCTTCAAGGATGGCGTTATCTATACCCTTGAAAAATGCCTTTGAGAAAGCCACAGCCCTGGTAGAGTGGGGCTTTCATGGGTGAAGGGAGTCTCTTTCCATGGAGTGTTTAACAAAGGCAAATTACTCCTTGAAATCCAGGAAGAAATAGCCTGCTTGGAAATGGGTCAACTCAGAGCCCTGGTATGAACATTCACAAAAAGCTGACCAAATTTCCTGACAGCTTTGGTCTTGTCCAGACAAAACCTTAGTTGTCTGTGTACATCTAAGGACTGTAGTACCCTCGCACTGTGGTTTTGTGCAGAAGGGAAGGAGGTAGGTAACTCGATGAATTGGTTAAGGGATAACTCATTAACCACTTTAGGCATAAAGGAAGGATTTCTTCTCAAGGAAACCATATATTTATTAAATACCAAGAAAGGGGGCAGAGCCATAAGGGACTTGGAGTTCCGACACCCTTCTGGCTGAGGTCAAGGCCACTAGTAAAACAGTTTTCCAGGAGCAATGTTTGAGGGAAGCTGAGGATGCAGGCTCAAAAGAGGCATGGGTGACTTTTTCCAGGACAAAATTAAGGTCCAAGGAAGAGGAATAGGTTTTCTGGCAGGCCTAATGTGAAAGACGCCCTTAAGGAATTGTTTCACCTCAAATCTGGATGCTATAGAGGGAGAAAGATGCAGATAGGCAAAAATATCTAACGTGCTTTGACAGAGGAGTAAGCCAAGCCAGCAGAGAGCAGTTCACATACGACAGAAAGTACAGTTGTGTACACTTACCATAAATGTAGATGTTCAAGTGTACTCACTTTTGCAGTCATTACATTTCGGTAATCTGCTGGCAGGTTGCCCTCATTTGACCTGAATAACAAAGTCTTGGGTCCTACATCGGTTGCCGTCTCCTCTTCCATGATGTCAGGGGTATAAAACATGCAGCCGACGCCATTTTAATCAGTTTTTCTTGCCCCAGATGTCAGGTGCCCCCCAAATTGGGAACTATATATATATATATATATATATATATATATATATATATATATATATATATATATATATATATATATATATATATATATATATATATATATATATATATATATACATATATATATACACACACACACACACACACACACACACACACACACACATGCACATGTACTCTATAACGCAAAAAATTACCTTTAACTAAAAGCAAATACATCACAAAGGCTTTTGAGCATAGTGAAGGAAAGGATAGACATAATAATAGAGAAGAAAGGGGGTTGACGGGTGAGTAACCCAGAATGCAACAGTGAATACACTCGAACATCTACATTTATGGTAAGTGTGCACAACTGTACTACGTTCTTCGTGTTTCACTGTTGCAGTCATTAACATTTGGGTAGAATCCCAAAGCTATGGATGGGAGGATGGAACTAAACAGCATTAGGAGCTGCTATAAGGCCCTGCAGGACTGCACTGGCAAAGCCTGCCCTGGATTTAGAAAAGAGAGGTAAATGGTAATGCTTTGTGAACGTATGAACTGAGCTCCAAGTAGCAGCTTCTAGAATGTCTCTGGTAGGAACCCCTCTGAGAAAGGCTGCAGAAGAGGAAGAAGCCCTGGTGGAATGGGGTCTAATCCCCTTGGGCACAGGTTTACCATGGTGCAAGTAGCAGAAACAAATCCAATGGCTTATCCATTTTGAAAAAGTCTGTTTTGATATCGCCTTCTCCTCTGTTCCTGCAGCAAATGCCACCAGTAGTTGCTCACACTTTCTTAGAGATTTTCTCCTGTTTAAGTAGAATCTTAGTTGTCTGTGTACATCCAATGAATGCAGAATCCACTCCCCCTTGTTCTGTGGATTTGGGAAAAAAGTTGGCAGGTGAATGGTCTGGTTAAGAGCCACACTAGGTACCACCTTAGCCATAAAAGAAGGATTGGTCCTGAGGGCCACCCTGTCCGGGTAAAAGATAATGAAAGGCTCCACTGCCATGAGAGCCTGTAGTTCTGAAACCCTTCTAGCTGAAGTGACTGCCAAAAGAAAGGCCTACTTCCAAAAAAGAAATTTTATATCTGCAGTAGCAGCTGGTTCAAAAGGAGGTAGGGTAAGTTTTTCCAGCACAAAATTGAGATCCCATGCAGGAGTCTGTGCTCTCCGGGGAGGCCCCAAATTTTTGGCCCCTCTGAGGTACTGCTTTAGCAGGGGATGAGAGAAGAGAGGTGGCTCTGTGTTGCAATGAGCGGAGATGGCAGAGGCATGGATTTTTACTGAAGAAAAAGATAGGCCCTTCTGAAGCATCTCAGTTAAGTATTGCAAAATCTGAGGAATATCGGGCTTTGCTGTGTCTAATCCTTGTGCATTGTTCCAAGCACAGAATCTCTTCCATTTATCAGCATAAGATTTTCTAATACTAGGCCTTCTAGCCTCCAAAATGACATCCAACACAGGTTTATTGAGAGATGTGATTGGTGAATTTAGTTGATCAGCCATACCGCATGATTCAGAGTTTGGAGCGGAGTATGCAAAATTTGATAGTTCTGCTGAGACAACAGATGAGGTGTTTGAGGCAAATACCATGGAGGAAGGTGTGACGTATTCCTTAGAAGCGGGTACCTGTGTTGGCGAGGCCAGTCCGGAGCAATCAGAATCATTTTTGTTTTTTCCTGTCTGACTTTTAGTAAGACCTTAGAGAGTAGAGGCAGAGGGGGAAAGCCATAGACTGATAGGATTTTCCAGCTGAAGGATACAGCATCCACTTTCCATGCTTTTTTGTGATGAGTTCTTGTGCAGAATTTGTCCAACTGATAGTTTTGGGGAGAGGCAAACAGATCTATGTCTGGGCTTCCCCATTTTCATGCCAATATGCTGAAGATTTAAGGATCCAGTTTCCATTTGTGTGGGTCCATGAGATTTCAGCTTAGGTCATCTGCCAGAGTATTCTGCTTTCCTGGCAGGAATTGAGCTTGAAGATGTATTTCGTAAGTCAAGGCTGTGTTCCACAAAGCTATGGCTGGTCTGTAAAGGGGGTAGGTGTGGGTACCCCCCTGCTTGTTTATGTACCACATAAGTGTGGTGTTGTCAGTCATTATCAGTAGTTGTCCTGGATGAAGGAAGTCCTTGAAGGCTGTTAGAGCATTCTGTACAGCTAGCATTTCTTTCTGGTTGATATGTAGACGCATTTGATTTGGGCTCCATTTGCCCTGAATGCATCTCCCTGCCAGATGGGCCCCCCAAGCATAGTCTGATGCATCTGTAGTTAGGGTTTGGGTGGCAGGGGGTAGAATGAATGACAGTCCCTTGTTTTGGTGACAAGCCTCTGCCCACCAAAGGAACACCTGCTGCAGGGAATGAGAGGAATCATTGTTTCCAGGCTGTGACAATGTTGACTCCATAAGCTTTTTAGGTACCACTGAAGTTTCCTCATATGCAGTCTTGCAAGTGGAATTAGTAGAATGCAGGATGCCATGAACCCCAAAGCCTGCAGAATTTGTTTTGCAGATAGCTAGGTTTTTGTTGCCACTTGTTTGAAGTATGTTGACAATTGAATTTGTCTGTCGTGAGGTAAGCCATATGGGCAGTTGTATTCAAACTTGCACCCAGGAATGTAATTATTTGAGAGGGTACCAGTTGTGATTTCTTTTCGTTTATGGTGTACCCTAGGCATGCTAGAAGCCTTTTTACAAACGCCAAATGCTGTAGAAGAGTGTCCTTGTCCTCTGCCTAAATGAGACAATTGTCCAGATATGGATACATTTGAATGTTTCTTTGTCTGCAAAATGCAATTACTGGTGCCAGGCACTTTGTGAAGACCCTGGGTGCAGTAGATAAGCCAAAGGGCAGTGCAGAGAACTGGTAATGCAAATAGCCTGCTTTGAAGCGGTGGCATCTTCTGCAAGATTCCATGACTGGGATATGCAGGTATGCCTCTTAAGTCTAGAGTTACCAATCAGGCATTCTTGCCTAGCATAGGCAGTAGCTGTTGTAAAGTCTGCATTTTGAATTTTGGAATGTCCAAAAAGGTATTTAGAATGGATAAGTCCAGAATTGGACGCCATGATTTGTCTTTTCTGGGAACCAGGAAAAGTCTTGAATAAAACCCTTGTCCATTTTCCTTTTCTGGGACTGGTTGAACAGCCCCCATATCCATGAGGGACAGGACTTGTTTCTGGGCCTCTGCCCACTGACTTGGTGGCAGATCTGGCCATCCCTTTGGAATTGGTAACGTGTGGAAATGAAATCTGTACCCCTAGGATACAATATTTAAGACCCACTTGTCCTGAGTAATTAGATGCCAATTTTGAGCAGGAAATGCTAGTTTTCCCCCCAAAGGGGCTACCAAAAGATAAGCGCTTAGAGATGGCAGAGGAAAGTCATTGAGACTGTTTACTGTAGGGTGGTACTTTGCCACCTCCTGATTTGGAGGTGGAGGCACTCCATTGCTTTGACCTGTAAGATCCTTGTGACTGAAACCTGGAGCCTTTGGAGCATCTGGGTTTGCCCTGAGCGGCTCTGGTGGACACTGGAAAGGACCAATTCTTTGACCTGTAAGATCCTTGTGACTGAAACCTGGAGCCTTTGGAGCATCTGGGTTTGCCCTGAGCGGCTCTGGTGGACACTGGAAAGGACCAATTCTTAGTAGGCCAGTGCCTACTGAACCTGGGTGGCTGCACTTGCAAGAAATCTTTTACAGTTTACACAGACTTAGCTTTGTCTTCCATCTTTTTTAAAACCTCTTCTGCCTTATTACCAAACAGACTTGTCCTGCTGTAAAGGAGCATCCAACAATTTAGCTTTAACATGACAAGGCAGATTTTGCTCCTTGAGCCAACCACGCCTTCTTATCACAGATCCAGTTACGGCGGCCCTGCAAGAGGCCTCCAAGGAAACAAAACCACATTGCAAAGTATGCTTTCCAACCTGCTCTGCTGAATGCAATAAATCCTGTAACTCCTTATTTTCCACACAATCAGAAATCAACATAATTTTCTGTTTCAGTAAGCCCATAACATGCTGTTGATATTTAAGCATATGAAAATGGCAGTTTAAAGCCCTGATTGTCAAGGTTGCAGATGTATAAACCTTCTTACCCCATCTATCCAGCACCTGGAGTCTCTAACTGAAGCGGCATGATTTTTGGCTGTAGAAGCCTTAACACCCTTGGGACCCTGAGAAATAGTTTCAGGGTTAGCAGCAGGATTTTTGAAAAAAAATTTGTGAGAGTCAGGAACCCTGTAATATCTGTCTGGCTTACTAGGAGCCGGAGGCAGGGAATCAGGAGCCATGCTTGATTCTGAGAAAACATCATCCACAATGTCTAACATAGGAGGTATAGCCAGAGGCCTATGCTGAGGAAGAAGAAGAAGAAAATCCCTAAGCCTCTTTTTGGATTCTAAAAAGTCCTGACTCTCCCAATGAAAATGTTCCCTTAAAGTATGCAAAGTCTCTCCAAAAGAGTAATCCTCAGGAGGAGAAGCAGAAGGGATGGATTCCTCCGCATCAGAGTCTTCATATGGTGGGATAGAAAATTCCTGATCAGAAGAGGAATCAGAAGAAATGGAAACCTGGTCTGAAGATTCATAATCAGTGCCTTGCCTAGGCCTCTTAGCAGGGGGGGGGGGGGAGTTGTGAACCCCTGATCATGATAATTAAATCCTCAGCCATTTTGATAATTTTTTTTTTTAGGTATAGGGGCCTGAGCACGTGGCTCATGCGTTGGTTTTTTAGACACAGAAGTAGATTTTGGCCTTGTTTTCGATGATGGCGTCAGTTTAATAAACAAATGATGAGGCCTGAAAACACCCTCAGAAGCCACTGCCTGCTCAGTGGCTCCGGACACATCCAAGAGAGAGACATCCGCGGTTTCAATACTTGCAGAATCTTGTGGCATACCGGACTCCGAATGGGTCTCGGTAGAGGCCTGCGACTCAAAAGTAGCGGGCATTAGGGGCTGTGAAAGCATCTCACGGAGTACCGGCGAACCGGCGACTGGCTTAGGAGAAGCTTTGTCATCGGTTTTGGACCTCAGCGGTCTATCTCTGTCTTTTTCCTCGCGTTTTTTGTGAATTCCGGTAGTCGGATTGCTAACCGACAACATTTCAGGATAGTTAAATCTTGAACCAAAATATTCAGAAGCAAAAATATACAGATGCTTAATAGTGCGTTGGTTAAATTTAGCACAAAACCGCAAGGCACGTTGTGATCAGGGCCTAGGCAAGGAATACAGTACAAATGAAAATCCTTATGAGGTATTTGCTTTCCACAAGTAATACAATTATTAACTTTTACTGACATCAGTAAGGAGCAAGAAAAAGTTTCCCCAATGGGGTACTTAGCTTTAGTTTGAAGACTTTGGTTCCAAAACTCGAAAACGAAAATTTCAGGAGTCAGACGACTGGCACTTGCGAACTGCTTCTGCTTTGGGCACCGCGCGGCAAGAAAGACCGATTAAAATGGCATCGGCTGCATGTTTTATACCCCTGACAACCTGACGTCATGGAAGAGGAGACAGCAACCGATGCAGGACCGAAGACTTTGTTATTCAGGCCAACTGAGGGCAACCTGCCAGCAGATTACCCAAATGTAATGACTGCAACAGTGAAACATAAAGAATATCCACTCAGATTCCCACTGTCAGTGGGTCTTGGTTCTTAGGGAGACACCATAGTGAAAATATTTTCCACTTAGAAACATAAGATTTTCTTGTATTGGGTTTTCTGACCGCCTGCAAAAGTCTGAGCACATCATCTGAAACAAGTGCCTGAAGGGATTCTAATCCTATCACACAATGACAGCTGTAGGGTTAATAGGTGTGGGTGTTATTAGGGAGCATTTGTTCTGTGGGTGTAGGTCCACTCTGTGGGGTTAACTTGTGGTGATGGCCCTTGGCTAAATGCAGGAGGAGGGGAACCAGTGCTGTCTTGGCCAAGAAAGAGTCAACAGCAAGATTTTTGGTTGGTCTTGTAGAATCTTGAACAAGACCTTTGGTATTAGAGGAAGGGGAGTGAATGCATACAGAAACATCTCCTTCCAACAGAAGGAGAAGGGCATCTACTTTCAAACCAGAGGACTTGGGACTCTGGTACACAATTTTGGAAGCTGTCTGCTCAGGGGGGAGGCAAATTTGTCCATTTGAGGAACACCCCATTGGTGGACTGTATCTAGGAACACATCCCTATGAAGCATCCATTCATGGGATTCAGTCAGGAACCTGCTTAAGGAGTCTGCCACAAGATCAGTCAGGAACCTGCTTAAGGAGTCTGCCACAAGATTCCTGCTGGAACAGGAATGTACTCTGCCTGAACAGTTATTTAGTGTTGGACCAGAAATTCCCATAGCAGAATAGCCAACCTGCACAGGAGATGGGATTTGGTCCCCCCTCCCCTGCTTGTTCACATATCAGAGGACTGTCATGTTGCCTGTAAACAGTTGTAGAGGGCCTGGGCAAAGGAGAGGTTGAAATGCTTGTATAACTAGTAGCAATGTTCGCATTTCCCTGACATTTATGTATTCTGACTTTTGGGAGGGGGTCCAAATTCCCTGAATTGTAAATTTGCCCAAGGCCACTTCCAAACCCACGTCTGATGCTCCTGTGTAGAGTTCTAGGACTGGGGCAAGAGGATGCAGGGGTAGAACTGAATTTAGGAAAATTTGATGTATCCACCAGAGTAGTTCCCTCTTTAGATAAGGAATGAGGGAGCTTGGTATTCTAGTCGGTGAGAATGCTGTGTCCACACTGATCTGAACCACCACTGGAATTTCCTGACTTGGAGTTTTGCCATTGGTACCATGGGGATGTTGGAAGTCATGAATCTCATCACCCTGAAGAACGCCCAAGTAATGATGTGAGTTAAGGGGAAAAGCGAGTGAAAGGAGGACTGAAGGTCTTTCACCTTCTGAGGTGGAAGTGACACTCTCATAATGTTTGTCTGTATTTGACAGCGCAGGAAAATGTAGTCTTCTGAAGGAGTGTGCACTGACTTGCTTCAGTGGATGGTGAATCTCAGTTTCCTGAGGAGGGAAATGGTAGTCTTCAAGTTTTGGAATAGTGTGTGTAATCATCCAGGTATGGGAAGATCTGGATGCCCAAACGTCTGCAGTGTGCAATCACTGGAGCCAGGCATTTGATGAATACCCTTGGTGCTGTAGAATGATCAAAGGGCAAGACAGAGAACTGAAAATTCCAGAAACCCACAGAAGAACAGCAACAATTTTCTGAATCTGGGATGAATGGGGATGTGAAGGTAAGCATCTTTTACATTTAGAGATATCATGTATTCTTGGGGAAGGATAAGGGGGGAATAATGTTTGGAGTGTTAACATTCTGAAGGTAGGAACATTTAGGAAGCTGTTGAGATGGGATAAATCCAGTACTGGTCTCCGAGGGCCATCCTTTCTGGGTACCAGGAACATTCTTCAATAGAAGTCTTTTTCCCCTTGAGGATTTAGTGACCTTTTAAATGCAGCCCTGTTGCCGAACTTCCAAAAGGAGTTATGGGAAGAGGATAACTGCTCCCGAAGGGGGTGTAGGTTGAGAGATGCCCCTGAAAGTGGGTGTGTAGTGCCAAACAATGAAATATCCTTTTTTTGATTATGGAAAGAACCCAAGTGCCTTGGGTGATGCTTTCCCAGACCCTGTGAGCATTGGACAGGTGAGGGGAAAGGGGAGCATCTGCACGGTAGTCACAGACTCCTTGCTTTGTCAGGAAAGGACTGCCTTTATTGTGAGGATGTCTGAGAATTCCTAGGCTTCTGTTGTCTCTTGCCTCCTCTGGAAGATTTACTGGAGGGATTTTGAGAGCGGCGATGGAAGAAAACAGGATTTGAAGGGAAATTCCTATGAAACCTGTGTAAAGGAGAAACCAAGATGTGTTTCAACTACTTGAGTTCCTTGTTTTTTTCCTGTAGGGACTTAAATAAGGGGGCTACTGCCTTACCAAATAAAGCTTAATTGTCTAGTGGCAAATCCATTAACTTATATTTGAAGTCATCCAAGAGGGGTTGCAGCCCGAGCCAGGAAAATCTTCTAAGAACTGAACCAGTAGCAGCTTCCCTGGCATAAGCCTCTGCAGCATCATAGCTGCATTTAATGGAATGTTTTGCTATCTGGGAAGAAGCTCCCAGGACAGACAGAGCCAAGGCTTTTCCGTCTGAGTCTGGAAGATTTGTTATGGCCCTGGATGCTTGAGACAAAAGCTCTAAGGAGTACTTTGTCACACGTGTCTGGTAATAATAGCCCTGGAAGCCAAAGTAAAGTACAGTTGTGGACCAGGTTATCCGCCCGCCATTCCCCTTTTATTCTGGAGTTTCTCTTTCCTTCACTATTTTCTACAGCCTTTGTGGTGTATTTGCTTGTAGATGAAGGTAAAGTTTATATTGTTGCATGTATATATAGCTTATATATATTTTTGTTACCCATTTGGGAGGCACCTGACATCTGGGGCAAGAAAAACTAAAGAAAATGGCGTCTGCTGCCTGTTTTATACCCCTAACAACCTGACGTCATGGAAGAGGAGACAGCAACCGACGCAGGACCCAGGACTTTGGAATTCAGGCCGACTGAGGGCAACCTGCCAGAAGATTACCCAAATGTAATGACTGCAACAGTGAATACACTCGAACATCTACAATTATGGTAAGTGTACACAACTGTACTATGTCCTTCATGTTTCACTGTTGCAGTCATTACTATTGGGGTAGAATCCCAAAGCTATGGATGGGAGGCTGGAGCTAAACTGCATTAGGGGCGGCTATAAGGCCCTGCAGAACTGCAGTGGCAAAGCCTGCCCTGGACTTAGAGTAGAGAGGCAAATGATAATCCTTTGTAAAAGTGTGAACAGAACTCCAAGTAGCAGCCTCTAGAATGTCTTTGGTTGATACCCCTCTGAGAAAAGCTGCTGATGTAGCTGCAGCCCTGGTGGAATGAGACTTAATGCCCTTGGGCACCGGTTTACCATGGTGTAAGTAGCAGAAACGAATGCAGTGGCTTATCCACTTTGATATAGTCTGCTTTAAAATAGCCTTTCCCTCTGATCCTGCAACAAATGTCACTAGTAACTGCTCAGTTTTTCTTAGAGCTTTAGTCCTGCTCAAGAAGAATCTTAGTTGTCTGTGTACGTCCAAGCAATGCAGAATCCGCTCCCCCTTGTTCTGCGGATTTGGATAAAAAGTTGGCAGATGAATAGTTTTGTTAAGAGCCACACTGGAAACCACCTTAGGCATAAATGAAGGATTGGTCCCGAGGGACACCCTGTCTGGGTAAAATATGATAAAAGGGTCCACAGCCATGAGGGCCTGTAGCTCTGAGACCCTTCTTGCTGAAGTAATTGCCAGGAGCAAAGCTGTTTTCCATGATAAAAACATTAGATCTGCAGTAGCAGCTGGTTCAAACGGAGGCAGGGTGAGCTTTTCCAACATATAACTGAGGTCCCATGCAAGAATTGGTGATCTTCTGGGTGGCCTTAAATTTTTGGCCCCTCTAAGATACTGCTTTAGCAAAGGATGAGAAAAGATTGGTGTGTTCTGTGTTGTAATGAGACGAGATGGCAGAGGCATGGATTATTATTGATGAAAAAGATAGGTCTTTGTCAAGCATCTCAGTCAAGTATTGTAAAATCTGAGGAATATTTGGCTTTGCTGTGTCAGTTCCTTATGCATGGTTCCAAGCACAGAATCTCTTCCATTTACCAGCATAAGATTTTCTAGTACCAGGCCTTCTGGCTTCCAAAATGACATCCATCACAGCTTTACTGAGAAGTGTTGTTTGAATAACTACATGATCAGCCATGCTGCCAGGTTCAGTGTTTGGAGCTGATTGTGCAGGATCTGATTGTTTTGCTGAGACAGTAAGTGAGGTATTTGAGGCAAGTACCAAGCCGGGAATTGAGACATATTCCTTAGGAATGGGTACCAGTATTGGCGGGGCCAGTCCGGGGCAATTAGTATCATCTTTGGTTTTTCTCGTCTGACTTTTTGTAGGACCTTGGGAAGAAGAGGCAGAGGAGGAAAGGCGTAAACTGATAGGTTTTTCCAACTAAAGGATAGGGCATCCACTTTCCATGCTTGTCTGTGATAAGTCCTTGTGCAGAATTTGTCCAGTTGATAATTTCGAGGAGAGGCAAATAGGTCTATGTCCGGGCTCCCCCATTTCTTTGTTATCATGCTGAAGACTTGTGGATCTAGTTTCCACTTGTGAGGGTCCATAAGGTTTCTGCTTAAGTCGTCTGCCAGAGTACTCTGCTTTCCTGGCAGGAACTGAGCTTGAAGATGTACTTGGTAAGTCAAGGCTGTGTCCCACAGTGCCATGGCTAGTCTGCAAAGGGGGTATGAGTGTGTTCCCCCCTGCTTGTTTATGTATCACATAACCATGGTGTTGTCCGTCTTTATCAGTAGTTGCCCTGGATAAAGTAAGTCCTTGAAGGCTGTCAAGGCATTCTGAACAGCTAACATCTCTTTTTGGTTGATATGCAGATGCATTTGTTTTGGGGTCCATATGCCCTGAATGCATCTTCCCGCCAGGTGGGCCCCCTATGCATAGTCTGATGCGTCTGTTGTTAAGGTTTGGCTGGCAGGGGGTAGAGTGAAAGCCTGTCCCATGTTTTGGTGACACGCCTTTGCCCACCAAAGAAGCTCCTGTTGTAGGCAGGGAATGAGAGGAATCATTGTTTCCAGACTGTGACAATGTTGACTCCATAAACTTTTTAGGTACCACTGTAGTTTCCTCATATGCAGTCTTGCACATGGAATCAGTAGAATGCAGGATGCCATGAACCTCAAAGCCTGCAGAGTTTGTCTTGCAGATAACTGGGTTTTTGTTGCAATCTGTTTGAAGTAAATAGTCAGTTGCCTTTGTTTGTCTGGTGTGAGGTAAACCACCTGGGCAGTTGTATTCAAGCTTGCACACAGGAATGTTATCTTTTGAGGGGGTACCAGTTGTGATTTCTTTTCATTTATTGTGTATCCTAGGCATGTTAGAAGCCTTTTCACAAACGCCAGATGCTGAAGAAGAATGTCCTTGTTCTCTGCTTGAATGAGACAGTCGTCCAAGTAAGGATAGCTTTGTATACTTTTGTCTGCAAAATGTAATTACTGGTGCCAAGCACTTTGTAAAGACCCTGGGCACAGCAGATAAGCCAAAGGGTAGTGCAGAGAATTGGTAATGCATAAAGCCAGCCTAGAAATGGAGGTATCGTCTGCACGATTCCCTTATTGGGATATGCAGGTATGCCTCTTTTAAATCTAATGTCACCAGCCAAGCGTTCTTGCCCAGCATGGGCATAAGCTGCTGCAAAGTTAGCATTTTGAATTTTGGAATGTCCAGGAATGTGTTCAAAATTGATAAATCCAGTAATGGGCGCTAGGCCTTGTCTTTTCTGGGTACCAAGAACAGTCTTGAATAAAACCCTTGTCCTTTTTCCTGTTCTGGCACTGGCTGACTAGCCCACATATCCATGTGGGACATAACTTGCTTCTGTGCCTCTGCCCATTGATTTTTTGGCAGATCTGGCCAACTGTTTGCAATTGGCAGAGTGTGGAAGTGGAATCTGTATCCCTGAGATACTATGTTTAACACCTACTTGTCCTGGGTTATTAACTGCCAATTTTGAGCATAAAGTGCTAATTTTCCCCCTAAGGGTGCTGCCAAAAGATAAGTGCTTGGTGATGGCAGAGGGAAGTCATTTAGACTGTTTACTGTAGGCTTGTGCATTATTTCCTCCAGCTGTGGAGGTAGAAGCAGCCATTGCTTTGACCTGTAAGAATCCTGTGACTGGTATCTAGAACCTTTAGGACGACTGGATTTGCCCCGTGGAGCTCTGTCGGACACAGGAAGGCCCAATTTTTTTTAGGCCAGTGTCTACTGAATCTTGGTGGCTGCACTTGTAAGAAGTCTTTTACAGCTTGCATAGCCTTAGCTTAGTCTTCCATTTTCTTTAAAACCTCTTCTGCCTTAATACCACAGTATCATGCTGTAAAGGTGCATCCAGCAATTTAGCTTTAACATGATCAGGCAAATTTTGCTCCTTTAGCCAGGCATGCCTCCTAGTCACAGATCCAGTAATTGCGGCCCTGCAGGAGGCCTCTAAGGAATCAAAACCATATTGCAAAGTATGTTTTCCAACTTCTTCTGCTGCATGCAATAATTCCTGCAATTCTTTTTTTTCTGCACATTCAGAAATCAACATAATTTTCTGTTTCAGTAATCCCCTAACATGTTGCTGATACTTGAGCATATATATGAAACTGGCAGTTTAAGGCCCTAATTGCCAAGGTTGCAGATGTATAAACTTTCTTTCCCCATCTATCCAGTGCCCTGGAATCTCTGTCAGAGGGGGTAGGATTTTGTGCTGTTGAGGCCTTAACACCTTTTGGACCCTGTGAAATAGTTTCAGGGTCAGCAGCAGGGTTTCTAAATAAAAATTTGTGAGAGTCAGGAACCCTGTAATATCTGTCTGGCTTGCTAGGAGCTGGAGGTAAGGAGTCTGGAGTCAAGCTTGACTCTGAAAACACATCATCCACAATGTCTAAAACAAGAGGTATGGCTAAAGGCCTATGCTGAGGGAGAAGAAGGAAATCCCCAACACTCTTTTTTTTGATTCTGAGAAATCTTGACTCTCCCAGTGAAAATGCTCCCTCAAAGTATGCAAGGTTTCTCCAAAGGAATAATATTCAGGAGGAGATGCGGATGGAATAGGTTCCTCTGCATCAGAATCCTCATAGGGTGGTACAAATAATTCCTGATCAGAAGAGGAATCAGAAGAAATAGAAACCTGATCTGAAGATTCATAATCAGTGTCTCACCTAGGCCTCTTATCAGGAGGGGGTTGGGAATCCATGATCAAGGTAATTAGGTCTTCAGCCATTTTGATCATTTGCTTTTTTGGGCATAGAGGCCTGTGCATGTGGCTCATGCATTGGTTATTTAGCTTTAGAAGTTGCTTTTGTCTTTGATTTTGAAGCTGGCGTCGGTTTTATATAAAAATGCTGTGGCCTGAATACACCCTCAGAAGCCGGTGCCTGCTCAGCAGCTCCAGACCCATCCGAGGGAGAGACATCCGTGGGTACAATACTTTGAGAATCTTGCGGTGTGCCAGACTCCACATGGGTCTCGGTAGAGGCATGCGACTCAAAAGTAGCGGGTATCAGGGGCTGTGAAAGTGCCTCACTGAGTACCGACGACTGGCTTAGGAGAAGCTTCATCATCGGTTTTGGACCTCAATGGTCTGTCTCTGTCCTTTTCTTTGCATTTTTTGTGAACTCCGGTAACCTGATTGCTATCCAACGACATTTCAGGATAGTTAAATCTGTTTCCAAAATATTGTGAAGCAAAGATATACAGTCGCTTAACAGTGCATTGGTTAAATCTAGCACAAAACCGACAGCTAGGCACGTTATGATCAGGGCCTAGGCAAGGAATACAGTATAAATGGAAATCCTTATTCGGTATTTGCTTCCCACAAGTAATGCAATTATTAACTTTTACTGACATCGGTATGGAACAAGAAAAAGTTTCCCCAACAGGGTACTTAGTTTTAGTGAAGACTTCGGTTCTGAAACTCGAATTCGAAAATTTCAGGAGTCGGCCGACTGGCACTTGCGAACTGCTTCTGCTTCCAGCACCGCGCGGCAAGAAAGACTGGAGAAAATGGTGTTGGCTGCCTGTTTTATACACCTGATGACCTGACGTCATGGAAGAGGCAACAGCAACCGCAGGACCCAAGACCTTGAAATTCAGACTGACTGAGGGCTGTAGAAGTAGAAGCAGCCCTGGTAGAATGTGGTCTTATCCTCTGTGGGATAGGTTTTCCATGGTGCTTATTGCGGAAATAAATACAGTGGCCTATCCATTTAGAAATGGTTTGCTTTAAAATGGCCTTCCCCTCTGCCCCTGCAGCAAATGCCACCACCAGCTGCTTAGATTTCCTAAGAGGTTTAGTTCTAAGTAATATCTAAGTTGTCTGTGCATGTCTAAAGAGTGCGGTATATGTTCCCCTTTGTTCTGTGGGTTAGAAAAGAAGGTGGCAAACGAATGGACTGATTAAGAGCCACACTGGATACTACCTTGGGCATGAAGGAGGGATTGGTCCTGAGGGACACCCTGTCCACATGAAAGATGATGAAAGGCTCCACTGCCATAAGGGCCTGTAATTCAGACACCCTTCTTGCTGAAGTGATGGCTAAAAGGAAGGCTGTTTTCCAAGAAAGGAATTTCAACTATGCACTTGCAGCTGGCTCAAAAGGAGGCAGAGTGAGTTTTTCCAATACAAAGTTAAGGTCCCAGGCTGGAGATGGGGCGCTCCTAGGTGGTCTTAAATTCTTGACCCCACTGAGGAACTGCTTGAGCAGTGGGTGAGGGAAGAGGGATGGTACTGTGTTGTAATGAGCTGAAATGGCTGAGGCATGAACTTTGATGGAAGAAAAGGAAAGACCCTTGTGAAACATCTCCGTTAAGTATTGAAGAATCTGAGGTAAATTGGGTGCTGCTGTGCCCATCCCCTGAGATTGGTTCAAGGAACAGAATCTTTTCCATTTTTCAGCATAAGATTTTCTAGTACTAGGCCTCCTTGACTCTAGAATGACGTCCAACACTTGTTTACTAAGGGCTGGTAACAGCCAGCTCAGGTAATTACCTAGGCTGCCGGTTTGAGGGTTTGAAGATGAGGGTGCAGAATCTGGCCCTCCTGCTGGGACAGCAGGATAGGGATCTGGGGCAGGTGTCATGGATCCAGCAGTGACACACTGCGCAAGAGGGGTTACCAGTGTTGGCGTGGCCAGTCTGGTGCAATCAGCATCATCCTTGGTTTGTCCTGTTTGATCTTTAGTAGTACCTTGGTGAGGAGAGGCAGAGGAGGAAAAGCATAAACTGATAGATTTTTCCAGGTGAAGGACAGTGCATCCACTTTCCAAGGTTGTTTCTGGGGAGTCCTTGCGCAGAATTTGTCCAATTGGTAGTAAAGGAGGGAGGCAAACAGGTCTATATCTAGGCTCCCCCATCTGTGTATCAACATGTTGAATGTTTTGGTTCCAGTTTCCACTCTTGTGGGTCCATGAGATTTCTGCTTAGATCATCTGCCAGTGTGTTTTGGTTTCTGGGCAGGAACTGAGCTTGTAGGTGCACTTGGTAGCTCAAGGCTGTGTTCCACAGAGCCATGGCTAGTCTGCAGAGAGGGTATGAGTGCGTTCCCCCCTGCTTGTTTATGTACCACATAACAGTGGTGTTGTCCATCTTTACCATTAATTGTCCTGGAAGAATGTGGTCCTTTAAGGCTGTCAGAGCATTCTGTACAGCTAACATTTCTTTTTGATTGATATGCAAGTGCATTTGACTTTGGTTCCATTTGCCCTGAATGCACTTCTCTGCCAAGTGAGCCCCCCCATGCACAGTCTGATGAGTCTGTTGTTAGGGTTTGGGCGGCAGGGGGTAGAGTGAATGGCAGCCCCTTGTTTTGGTGGCAGGCCTCTGCCCACCAAAGAAATTCTAGCCGTAGGCAAGGTATGATAGGAATCGTTGCTTCTAGAGCCTGAGAATGTTGACACCATAGGCTTTTTAGATAGCACTGTAGTTTCCTCATATGCAGTCTTGCATATGGAATCAGCAGAATGCAGGAGGCCATGAACCCCAAGGCATGTAGTATTTGCCTTGCAGACAGCAAGTTCTTTGTGGCCACTAGTTTGAAGTAAGTTGTCAAATGAATTTGTTTCTCTGGCATGAGGCAAGCGAACTGGGAAGGTGTGTTCAAGCTTGCTCCCAGGAATACAATTTGTTGACAGGGTACCAGATGAGACTTCTTTTTGTTTATGGTGTACCCCAGACAAGTTAGCACCTTTTGTACAAATGCCAGATGATTCAAAAGTATGTCCTGGCTTTCTGCCTGAATTAGTCAATCATCCAGATATGGGTACATTTGAATTTTTCTTTGCCTGCAAAATGCAATGACAGGCGCTAGACACTTTGTGAATACCCTGGGTGCAGTAGATAAACCAAAAGGCAGGGCAGAGAACTGATAGTGCATGTAGTCTGTTTTGAAGCGTAGGTATTGACTCCCTGATTGGGATGTGCAGGTAGGCTTCCTTTAAATCCAGTTTTGCCAACCAAGCATCTTTGCCTAGCATAGGAAGTAGCTGGTGAAGAGTTAGCATCTTGAATTTTGGAATCTCGAAAAAAGTGTTTAACATAGAAAGGTCCAGGATAGGACGCCATGGGGTCCAGGATAGGATGCCATGAATTGTCTTTTCTGGGAACCAGGAAAAGTCTTGACTAAAAACCTTGTCCCTTTTCCTCTTCTGGTACAGTTTGAATAGTCTTTATGCTTAAGAGAGAGAGTACTTGCTTTTGAGCCTCTGCCCATTGATTTGCGGGCAGATCTGACCAACCATTTTGGGTTGGTAACGTGTGGAAGTGAAATCTGTATCCTTGGGAAACTATATTTATATCTTTCCCCCTAAAGGAGCAGTCAGTTTAGAAGCGCTTGGAAGTTTTAAAGTTAAGTCATTGAGACAGCTTTCCATGGGGGGGGGGGGGGGGAGTCTTACTACTCCCTGGTTTGAAAGGGAAACCCCCACACTGCTTAGTCTTGTGTGTACCCTGGGACTGAAACCTGCGGCTTCTGCTGGATCTGGGTTTGGGTTGAGAAGGCCTGGAAGAGGCAGGAAAGAACTAATTCTTAGAGGGCCAATGCCTACTAAATCTTGGAGGCTGAGCTTGTAGGAAATCTTTAACAGTTTGAATAGATTTAGCTTTTTCTTCCATCTTTTTAAGAACTTCTTCTGCTTTATTGTCAAACAGGCGGTCCTAATTTAAGGGAGCATCCAACAATTTAGCTTTAACATGATCTGGCAAAGATTGTTCTTTAAGCCAAGCATACTTCTAAGTACAGACCCAGTGACAGCAGCCCTGCAAGAGGCCTCTAATGAATCAAACCCACATTGCAAAGTATGTTTACCAACCTGTTCAGCAGAATGCATTAAATCCTGTAAATCTTTATTTTCAGCACAATCAGGAATCAACATCATTTTCTGTTTAAGCAATCCAATAATATGCTGCTAGTACTTTAACATATGAAACTGACAGTTTAGGGCCCTAATGGCCAAGGTTGCAGAAGTGTATACCTTCTTACCCCATCTATCCAGCGCCCTGGAGTCTCTATCAGAAGGGGTAGGATTTCTGGCAGTAGTAGCCTTAATGCCCTTGGGCCCCTGTGAAAATCTCTGGATCCGCAGTAGGATTTTTAAAAAGGAACTTGTGAGAATCAGGAACCCTATAATATCAGGATCTGGGAGCAGGAGGCAAAGAATCAGGGGCCAAACTAGATTCTGAAAAGGCATCATCAACAATGTCTAGTACAGGAGAGATAGCTAAAGGCCTGTGTTGAGGCAGGAGTAAGAAGTCCCCAAGCCTCTTTTTTGAATCAAGAGTAATCCTGGCTTTCCCAGAGGAAAAGCTCCCTAAGAGTATGCAAGGTTTCACCAAAAGAGAAATCCTCTGGCAGGGATGCAGAGGGAATAGAGTCCTCTGCATCAGAATCCTCATAAGCAGATAAGGGTAAATCTAGGTCATCAGAAGAAACAGAAATTTCAGAATCCTGGCCAGAAGATTCATAAGCAAATTCAGTCCTAGGTCTCTTAGAAGGGGGTGGTTGGCTTCCCCTGATTAAAGTTATAAGGTCTTCAGCCCATTCTTATCATTTGTTTTTTAGGCATAGAGGCCTGAGCATCGGTTTTCTAGTCATGGTTTGAGCTTTAGGCCTTAAAGAAGAAGGTGGCGTCAGTTTAATATGCAAGTCCGTAGGCATGAACACACCCTGAGAAGCTGGTGTCTGCACAGCGGCTCCGGACCCATCCAAGGTAGAGACATCCACAGGTTCCACAGTTGAATCATCTCGTGGCATACAGGACTCTGAATGGGTCTCAGTAGAGGCCTACGAATCAGAAGTAGCGGGTATCAGGGGCTGCAAAAGCACCTCACTGAGTACCGGTGAGCTGGCGACTGGCTTAGGAGAAGCATCGTTGGCAGCTTTGGACCTAGGCGACCTGTCTCTGACTTTATCTTTGCGTTTTTACAGAATGTCAGTTCTCGGATGGCTTACCGACGACATATCTGGATAATTGAACCGAGAACCGAAATATTTAGAAGTGTAAATATACCGATGACTGATAGTTTGTTGGTTAAATAAGGCACAAAACCGACAGCGAGGTAACATCGTGATCAAGGCCTAGGCAAGGAATACAGTACGAATAAAAATCTTTGTGAGGTATTTGCTTTCCACAAGAAATGCAATTATTAACTTTTACTGACATCGGTTTAGAGCAAGAAAAAGCTTCCCCAATGGGGTACTTAGCTTTAGTTGGAAGACTTCGGTTCTGAAACTCGAAAAAGAAAATTTCAGGAGTCGGCCGACTGGCACTTGCGAACTGCTTCTGCTTCGGGCACTGCACGGCAAGAAAGACTGATGTAATGGCATTGGCTGCATGCTTTATACCCCTAATGACCTGACGTCATGGAAGATGAGAAAGCAACCGATGCAGGACCAAGACTTTGATAATCAGGCTGACTGAGGGCTACTGCAACAGATAACCCAAATGTGATGACTGCAACAGTGAAACACAAAGAACATCTGAGCTCGCCCTGTGAATCCATGCCCGAATTCAGAAGAATCTTTGGGTTGATAATCACCTTTAGAGAAATGTTGGACACTGGAAGTGCAGGGGAAGCCATAGGCTGAGGTTTCTTGGCCTTGTGCTTTACCATCTCGGAGTCTGCCCCCCCCCCCCGCCCCAAGGTACTCTCCATATGCTTAGCTAATAACTTAAGCAATTGGATCTCTAAATATATAGCAAGTGAGGAAGGCCTACTTCTAATAGTCTTTAGAATGAAGGACTGGCAAATGCTACAGGACTTGTGGTCATGATTAGGGCCTAGACAAAAGAGACATTAAGTATGGCTGTCCTTACATGGAATTTGTCTTCCACACTGGCACTTGCCCTTCTGGGATGACATAACCAAAACAGCAGTAAGAGAAAAAATTCTCCAATGGGGCACTTATCTGTCAAAAGGCTAAATTCGCAAGTTTTGCCGTGATCAGTTCAACAGTCAAAATGGTGTTCTGACAGGTGGCAGAAAAGTTCTGAGGATGGTATGTGCATATATCACTTTTATGGTCAACGTCCAACAGTAACCTGTGTGACATCCATCCCATATACCCTACACTAGTATAAGACTTATGTATACTGGCTGGCATCAGTTCGCCTTCAAGGGGGAGATCCCCAAGGTTAAGAATACTGCAGCAAGTGAATAGAGGCACATCTTTGAGATAAAACATTTATGGCCTAAACAAAGTCATTTAATTTCAGGCTGTTTTTCTTAAGGTTACTTGGGCTGAGCTTAACCCCTTCCCTTCCAGTGTCCTCTGTTAAAATATATATATTTCATCAGTTACAATATAGTCTGACATACATATATATTTCTTTTCTGTCCAGCAGGAACCACTCGATGCATTTTTAACACAACTAACTTTACAAATACATTTTTAACACAATCATCTGTAAAAATCAGTTTGATATTCAAATGACATATAATTCTTTACAAAACTCCAGCTAGCTATGCTGGTGTATGTTACACATGCACTGTCCTATTCCCCCTGGCACAGCCTCACTTCACCACAGTTTGCTTTACTGTTTAAGAAAAAAATTATCTATTTAAAAAAAGTATATTTGTAACTACGTTTTTTATGGATTAGTTTGGCCTTGATCTCTGCATAAATATTACACCATATCAAATCTCTTTCTTTCGCATATCCATGCTTCTTTTTTATATGTCTCAAAAGCTTTATTTTTTTGTTTCTTTTTTGTCGCATTTTTCTGTCAGTTTCTTTTCCAGGTTGCTTCATCTAAGTAATGTTTTCTTCTTATCTGGTGCATTAAGGATTTTAAATTATTGTCTGTGGAATTTAACATTTTTTTTTCTTGTGCAACTATTTCTCTTTCCCCTAATTTCTCTTACTGTTATTTTATATCCTCCTTCTGGAAATGGGGTTGTGGTCTGAAATCATGAATAAGGTGTTTAACTTGTACAAGAAAGGTACGTGGTTTGATTTTCCCAAATAGAAACAGTCTAAGCTTAAAATAGTCCAACAAAGACAGCCAACTTTGTACTTACTTATAAACCTATGAACTTTTGTGAAAATTAGCAATACATAATTACATTGTTATCTTCAACAGTCCACTTTACTGTTTATATGCTTCTTTCCAGGCCTATAATTTTTTTTTGTTTTTTGGACTAATTCTTTCTACCACACGGGAGGCATCTTTCCCCTGAGCATGCCCTAGCCGTAGGGCAAGAATGTTTCCATGTTTTGAGAATTCTATACTTCCTTAGGAATGTGACAAGACTTTAATAATGCAGACTGTACAAACACTCCAACATACATATAACCTGAGAAGCACTGGAAAAATGAACCACAAAAATTACTGAAAAAGAAATTGTTCTGATCACTCTGGATCACCCAATATCAACAGACAAGAAGTAGAAGCAAGAAAACCAGATACTGTAGTTAAAGCGAAAAGGACAAATGTATCATTAATCACAGAAATTGCAATACTCAGCAATAATAATGGACCTGTGTACTGGGAGACAAAAAGCTGTAAAATAGCAGGATAGGCAAACAGTAGCTAGAGCAGTCCGGAATAGCCACACAGACAGTTATAATAGTAGTGGTAGGAGCAACTGGGCTAATAAAAATAATTTAAGCATACTTAAACAGAGTACAGTTGTGTACACTTACCAAAAATGTAGATGTTAGAGGGTACTCTCTGTTGCAGTCATCACACTTATCCTGCCAGGAGTAGCCCTCAGTGGGCCCGAATACAAAAAGCTTAGTATTTCTGCGTCAGTTGCTGTCGCTCCAGGACTGATGTCAGGTTGTCAGTGGTATAAAATCAGGCAGCCAACTACATTACAATTGTTTTTCTTGCTCCAACTGTCAAGAGCCCCAAAATAGGGAGCTAGATTATGGTGGAAGAACACCACCAGTAGAAAGTAAATACCAAAAATTCCCTGTAAGGAGAGAGAGAGAGAAAGAAAGAAATAGACTAAGGGGATGGAGGGTGGGAAAAGTACAGTTTTGTACCTACCATAAATGTAGATGTTTGAGTGCTAATACAGCTGCAGTCATAACAGATGGGTTATCCTGCCGTCAGGCGGGTCCTCGGTCGGCCGAATTCCAAAGTCTAGATCCGGCATCGGTTGTCGTCGCTTCTTCCCTGACGTCAGTGCGACAGGGGTATAAAAGAACCAGCCGACGCTATTTTCTTCAGTTTTTCTTGCCCCAGATGTCAGGTGCCCCCAGAAGGAAGGCAATACATAAATGTGTGTAATAAAGCAATGCCATATAATCAAAATACAGTAGTGCAAGCAAATACATCATGAATGAGTACCCCAATCTGGTTGCGTGAAGATATGTTAGCCAATAGGCCTGTCCCAAGAGGGGAAGGAGGGAGGGAAACCTGGACTGCAGCTGTATTAGCACTCGAACATCTACATTTATGGTAGGTACAAAACTGTACTATGTTCATCGTGCATACAGCTGCAGTCATAACAGATGGGTAGAATCCCAAAGCTAAGAAAGGGGTGGTAGGCACTAGGTGGAACTAGGAGGAGCCAAAATGACCTGCAAGACTGCAGTGGCAAAGCCCGCTCCAGATTTGGAGTATAGTGGAAGATGGTAGTGCTTGGAGAAGGTATGCACAGAACTCCAAGTGGCTGCTTCTAAAATATCTTTGGTAGGAACTCCTCTGAGAAAGGCTGCAGAGGTAGCCGTAGCCCTTGTGGAGTGAGATCTGATGCCTGTAGGTACAGTTTTGCCATGAAAAGAATAGCAAAAGCGTATGCAGTGGGCTATCCATTTTGAGATAGTCTGTTTGGAAATTGGCTTTCCTTGAGCTCCTATAGCATAGGACACAAAGAGTTGTTCTGATTTTCTGAAAGGCTTTGTTCTGTCCAAATAATAACACAGTTGTCTGTGGATGTACAAGGAATGTAGTAATCTCTCCCCTTTGTTTTGAGGATTAGGATAAAAGGTAGGTAAGTGTATGGCCTGATTCAAAGCTACCCTGGATACCACTTTTGGCATAAAGGACGGGTTGGTTCGTAGTGAAACTCTGTCCTGATGGAAGATGATAAAAGGCTGCACAGCCATGAGAGCTTGTAGTTCTGAAACTCTACGAGCTGAGGTAATAGCCAGAAGGAAAGCTGTTTTCCAGGACAAATATTGCAAATCTGATGAGGGAGCTGGCTCAAAAGGAGGCAAGGTCAGTTTTTCCAGAATGAAATTGAGATCCCAAGCAGGTATTGGTTGTTTCCTTGGGGGTTTTAGATTCTTAGCCCCTCTGAGGAACTGTCTTAAGAGAGGGTGAGAGAATAAGGGTGGATCAGTGTTGTATTCTGCAGAAATGGCTGAGGCATGGATTTTGATGGAGGAGAATGAAAGTCCACTGCTTAGCAGCTCAGCTAGATACTGTAATATTTGAGGTAAATTCAGTTTTCCAGGATCCTGGCCCTTTTTCTCATTCCAGACACAAAACCGTTTCCATTTTGCGGAGTAAGCTTTTCTAGTAGACGGCCTTCTGGCCTCCAAAATGACATCCTGCACTTCCTTGGAGAGTAGGGTCTGTTGTGATGCTAATTTATCTTCCATGCAGCTAGATTGAGTGTTTTTAGCTGACTGTGAAGAGTTTTGAAGCTGTGCTGAGTCAGGCGAAGAGGCATTAGAGGCAGGGTCCATGGTGGGGAATGAGTCAGGCTCCTCAGGAGTGGGTACCAGTGTTGTCTTGGCCAGTCTGGAGTAATGAGAATCATCTTTGGTCTGTCTGCTCTGGTTTTCAATAGAACTTTGGGCAGCAGAGGAAGAGGTGGGAAGGCATAAACTGTCATTGATGTCCAACTGAAAGAGAGAGCGTCCACTCTCCAGGCCTTTGGATGAAAAATCCGTGAGCAGAATTTTGTCAATTGGTGATTTTTGTGGGAGCCAAAGAGATCTATGTCTGGCCTTCCCCATGCTTGGATTATCTCTATAAAAACTTGAGGATGCAACTTCCATTCGTGTGGATCTGTCATAGTTCTGCTTAGGTTGTCTTCCAGCCTGTTTTCCTTTCCTGGCAAGTACTGTGCTTGTAGTTCGATTTGTAAGTCCATGGCCATGTTCCAAAGTGACATGGCCAGTCTGCATAGGGGGTATGAATGTGTTCCTTCCTGTTTGTTTATGTACCACATTACTATGGTGTTGTCCGTTCTTATCAATAGTTGACCTGGTTGCAGAAGCTCTTTGAAAGCTATAATAGCATTTATTACTGCTAGCATTTCCTTTTGATTGATGTGAAGGTGCTTTTCTTTTTGGGACCATTTGCCCTGAATGCACCGATCTGTCATGTGCGCCCCCCCATGCGTAGTCCGAGGCGTCTGTTGTGATGACTTGGTTTGCCTGAGGCTTGCTGAATGGGAGACCTGTGTTTGTTTGACATGCTTGAGCCCACCACAGAAAGTCCTTTAGGTTTTTCAGGTACCATTGAAGTTTCCTCATATGCAGCTTTGCACATGGGATTAGTAAGATGCAAGATGCCATGAATCCCAGAGCCTGCAGGATTTTCCTTGCAGTCAGCCTGGTGCAATTTGCTAGTGCTCTGAAGTATTGAGTTAGTTGCCCCTGCTTCTCTGGCGTGAGGTAGGCCATCTGGGTGTTTGTATCCAAGTTGGCACCCAGGAAAATTATTTTCCGAGAGGGTATTAGCCTTGATTTCTTTTTGTTGACTGTGTATCCCAGAGAATTCAACAACATTATTACATAAGCCAGATGTTTCAGAAGAATGTGCTTGCTGTCCGCTTGGATCAGGCAGTCGTCCAAATAGGGGTATATTTGTATCCCTTGAAGTCTGCAGTAGGCAATTACTGATGCCAGGCATTTCGTGAATACTCTGGGTGCAGTAGATAAGCCAAAGGGCAATGCAGAGAATTGATAATGGGTTGAACCTGCAAGAAATCTGAGGTATCTTCTGCAATTTTGTCTGACTGGGACATGCAGGTATGCCTCCTTGAGGTCAAATGTTATCAGCCAAGACTCCTTGCCCAGCATGGGAAGAAGCTGCTGTAGAGTGAGCATCTTGAATTTTGGTACAAGTAGAAATGTGTTTAGGATGGATAGGTCCAAAATAGGTCTCCAATCTTTTCCCTTCCTTGGTACCAGGAATAGTCTGGAATAAAAACCTTGACCTTGTTTGTGCGTAGGTACCTCTTGAATAGCTTTCATGTCTATGAGATCTGTAATTTGTCTTTGTGCCTCTGCCCTTTGATTGTGTGGCATGTTTGGCATGCCTCTCATTTTTGGAAGGGTGTGAAAATGGAATCTGTAGCCTCTGTTTATAATGTCCAGGATCCATTTGTCTTTTGTGACAATATGCCAATTTTTTGAAAATAATGCCAGTTTTCCGCCTAAGGGTGCTGCCATTTGAGTCTTGCTTGGCATGCAAAGGGGAAAGTCATTGGGCTTGCTTTCTGAATGATTGCGAGTTATCCTCACCACCTCTTTGTGTAGGAGCTTGCCATTGTCTGCCTCTAAACGATCCTTGTGATTGTCCTCTGCCCCTCGGGCGCCTGTATCTACCTCTTTGGGGTCTGTCCGTGGCTGGAAAGGACCAATTTTTGGAAGGCCAATTTCTACTGAAACGTGGGGGTTGTACCTGTAGAAAATCTTTCACAGTTTGCATTGATTTAGCCTTTTCTTCCATTTTCCTTAATACCTCCTCAGCATTAGCACCAAATAATACATCCTTTTGTAGAGGGGCATCCAGTAATTTAGCTTTGACATGATCTGGCAAGGTTTGTTCCTTGAGCCAGGCATGTCTACGTATGACTGATCCTGTAACAGCAGCTCTACATGAGGCCTCTAGAGCATCAAAATCACACTGCAAGGTATGTTTACCCACTTGATCTGCACTATGCATCAAATCCTGCAACTCCTTCAAGTCTGGTTGTTCAGGTTGTGACATTTTACTTTTCAATTGTGATAACAAAAACTGCTGGTACTTTAGCATATGGAACTGACAGTTTAATGCCCTCATGGTTAAGGTAGCCGAGGTATATACCTTTTTTCCCCCATCTTTCTAAGGATCTGGAATCTCTCTCGGAAGGTAATGGATTTTTAGCAGTGGAGGCCTTAATTCCCTTGGGGCCCTGTGAGATGGTTTCTGGGTCAGCAGCATGGCTTTTGTATAGAAATTGGTGCGAGTCAGGAACCCTGTAGTACCTGTCAGGCTTGACTGGGGCTGGAGGTAGAGAATCCGGGTTAAGGCAGGCCTCCGAGTACACATCATCTAGTATGTCCAAGACAGGAGGTATAGCCAGAGGCCTTTGCTGAGGTAGCAAGAGAAATTCCCTAAGCCTTTTCTTGGAATCTGAATAATCTTGGCCTTCCCAGTGGAAGTGTTCTCTTAAGGTATGCAAAGTTTCCCCAAATGAGTAATCCTCTGGAGGGGATACAGAGGGAATGGACTCCTCTGCATCAGTCTTCAAAAGGGGAGTAAGAATGTTCCTGATCATCAGAGTGCTCTGAAATAATGGAGCCCTGATCAGAGGAGGGAGATTCTTCCTCCACTCTGGGCCTTTTGTCCGGGGGTTGAGAACCCCTGATAAGAGTAATTAAATCCTCAGCCATTTTAAGCATCTGTTTTTTAGGCATGGGGCCTGGAGATGGGCCCTGTGTAGCTTGTCTCTTAGAATGCATGGCTGCTTTAGATTTAGTGAAAGCCTTGATGGAAAAAGAAGAGGAAGGTCTGAAGACACCTTGAGAGGAGGTGGACCTGTCCTCATTTTGAGATTCACCGCCAAGAGTGGCTTCGGTATCTGTAGTCAGGGTGTGGACCGAGGAGCCTGCGACCTCGGGCACAGGAGACACCGCCAATGAAGTGTCGTCGGTAGTCAGGGGCTGCGTAGGTGCCTTGCTGAGAACCGGACCACGTCTAGTTGGCTTTGGCGTGGTGTCGGTAGAGGCCGCGGACCTCGTGTGTCAGTCCTTATCTTTGCGCTTTTTAGACAAAACTGGAGTCGGAGGATCCGACGACATAATATAGTTAAATGTTTTGCCAAAATAATGCTGGGCGAACTCCGCCTGATGCTTAATGGTGCGTTTGTTGAATGCAGCACAAAAGCGACAGACCGAGACGTCGTGGTCTGGGCCTAAACAAGGAATACAGAGGGAATGGAAATCCTTATGCGGTATTTGCTTCCCACATGAAATACAATTATTAACTTTGTCTGACATCGGTCTGAGGCAAGAAAAGTTTCCCCAACGGGGTACTTAGCTTTCAAAAAGACTTCGGTTGCAAAATTTTCGTAATTTCAGGAGCTGGCCGACCGGCACTTGCGAACTGCTTCTGCTTCGGGCACCGCGCGGCAAGAAAGACTGAAGAAAATGGCATCGGCTGGTTCTTTTATACCCCTGTCGCACTGACGTCAGGGAAGAAGCGACGACAACCGACGCCGGACCTAGACTTTGGAATTCGGCCGAACGAGGACCCGCCTAACGGCAGGATAACCCATCTGTTATGACTGCAGCTGTATGCAGGATGAACATCCAGGACTGCAACAGTGAATACACTTGAACATCTACATTTATAGTAAGTGTACACAACTGTACTATGTTCTTCATGTTTCACTGTTGCAGTCATCACATTTGGGTTGATTCCCAAAGCTGAAGAAAAGGGTGGAGGCAGTAAAGAAACCTGGGGGCTGGCTAGAATGCCCTGCAAGACTGCGGTGGCAAAGCCTGTCCTGGATTTGGAGAAGACAGGCAGGTGGTAATGCTTGGTGAAGGTATGAACAGAAGCCCATGTTGCAGCCTCAAGGATGTCCCTGGTGGGGACCCCTCTGAGAAAAGCTGCAGAGGTGGAGGTTGCCCTGGTGGAATGCTTCCTGACCCCCTTTGGGGGCAGTTTCCCGTGCTGTTTGTAGCAGAAATGGATGCAGTGTGGAATCCATTTGGAGACTGTTTGGATATGGTATTGCCCTCTGCCCCTGCTGTGAAGCTGACTAGCAATTGTTCAGTTTCTCTAAAAGATTTAGTCCTATCCAGATAGAATGAGCGGTCTGTGCACATCTAGAGAGTGCAGAATCCTTTTCCCCCTTGTTTTGTGGGTTAGGGAAAAAGGTGGGCAAATGAATGGATTGGTTGAGAGCCACACTGGACACCACTTTAGGAATGAAGGATGGGTTAGTCCTGAGGGAGACCCTGGTAGCACGGAAAATGAGGAAGAGCTCTACAGCCATGAGTGCTTGTAGCTCTGAAACTCTTCATGCTGAAGTGATGGGCAGAAGCAAGGCTATTTTCCAAGAGAGGAATTTTAACTTGGCTAAAGCTGTCGGTTCAAGGGGGGGGGGTGAATTTTTCCAACACAAAGTTAAGGTCCCAAGCTGGGTTAGGAGCTCTTCTGGGTGGCCTTAAGTTGTTAGCCCCTCTTAGGAACTGTTTGATAAGAGGGTGTGAGAAGAGATTTGGCTCTGTGCTGTAATGAGCAGAGATGGCGGAGGCATGAATTTTAATAGAAGAGAATGACAGACCCCCTGTGTAGTAGGTCTGCTAGGTAATCCAGGATGAGAGGTAGGGAGGGCTGTGCTGTTTCAGCTTGCTCAGCCTGGATCCAGGTGCAAAACCTTTTCCAATTGTCAGCATAGAATTTTCTAGTGCTGGGGTGTCTGGCCTCACGTATAACATCTAGGACTTGTTTGCTTAGGTTGGCAGCTTGAGGAGGAGTCAGGGTATAAGCCAGGCTGCCAGGTTGAGGGTCTTCAATTGAGGATGCATGAATTCTCCATTCTTCTGGGTCAGGAGTGTTGGGATCTGAGGTAGGTGCCATGGTGGCAGGGGTGACAGGCTGTGCAGCAGTGGGTACCAGTGCTGGCATGGTCAGCCTGGGGAAATCAGGATTACGCTTGGTTTTTCCTCCCTTATTTTGAGCAGCACCCTTGAAATGAGTGGTAGAGGGGGAAATGCATAGACCGAGAGGTTTACTCATTGGAAGGTTAGAGCATCCACTTTCCAGGCCTTGCTGTGAGGTTCCCTGGTGCAGAATTTGCTGAGCTGATGACTGGAGTGGAAGGCAAAGATGTCCACCTTCGGGGTGCCCCATTTCTGAGTTACAAGGGTGAAGGTTCTGTGGTCTAGCTGCCACTCGTGTGGATCTGGCAGGTTTCTGCTTAAGTTGTCTGCTGGAGAGTTTAGGGAGCCTGGCAGGAATTGTGCTAGCAGGTGTATTTGCATGAGGCTGTGTGCCAAGGGGTCATGGCGTGCCTGCAGAGAGAATAAGAGCGAGTCCCTCCCTGCTTATTGATATAGATATACCACTTCACTGTGGTGTTGTCTGTTTTGATCAGTAGAGGCCCCGGGGAGAGTAGGGGTCTGAAAGTTGTCAGGGCAAGCTGAACAGCTAGCATCTCTTTTTGGTTGATGTGCAGATGCATTTGATTTGGGCTCCAATGGCCCTGAATGCACCTGCCATCCAAATGTGCACCCCAGGCATAGTCTGATGGGTCTGGATGGCATGGGGTTGTGAAAAGGGAAGTCCCTTGTTGTGGTTGCATGCTGCTGCTGCCCACCAAAGAAAATCTGTCCTTAGACGGGTATCATTGGTGTGATAGTTTCCAGGTCTTGACAGTGCTTGACACCAAAGGCTTTTTAAGTACCATTCTAGTTTCCTCATATGCAGTCTGGCATATGGAATGAGTAGAATGCAGGAGGCCATGAACCCTATAGCTTTCAGGATTTTCCTTGCGGATAACTGGGTTCTGGTGGCCAGTTAAGAGAAGTAGCCTGTCAGGTAGGCTTGTTTTTCTGGAGTAAGGAATGCCATCTGGATGCTGTGTCCAAGCTTGCTCCCAGGAATACAATTTTTTATGTGATGACTAGTTTTTATTTATTTTCGTTGATAGTATACCCGAGGGAGGTCAGTAGGTCCTTTACAAAGGTCAGGTGCTGTAACAGCTTTTCCTGACTGCCTGAATCAGGCAATTATCTAAATTGGGATAAATTTCAATATTTCTTTGTCTGCAAAAAGCAATGGCTGGAGCCAGGCAATTTGTGAAAACTCTGGGAGCAGTGGATAAGCCAAAGTGAAGCGCAGAGAACTGAAAGTGCATAGATCCTGCCCTGAAACACAGATATTTCCTGCAATATTCCCAGATTGGGATGTGTAGGTAGGCCTCTTTTAGGTCTAGAGTGGCTAAAGTACAGTTTTGTACCTACCATAAATGTAGATGTTCGAGTGTTCAGCCTACTGCAGTCATCGCACTTGGGTTATCCTGTTGTCAGGCGGTCCAGCAGTCGGACGGATTTCCAAAGTCTTGGTCCGAAGTCGGTTGTTGTACCTCATCCCTGACGTCAGTGTGCCAGGGGTACATATACTGCAACAGACGCCATTTTCTTCAGTTTTTCTTGCCCCAGATGTCAGGTGCCCCCAAAAAGGTTATCAAAATTAGTACCAAATGGTGTGAACACTGTACAAACACAAAATCCCTTCAGCTATAAGCAAATACATCAGTAAGGCATAGCAGAGATTTAGCCAAAAGATCAGAGGGGTTGGAGGGAACACTCGAACATTTACATTTATGGTAGGTACAAAACTGTACTATGTTCATCGTGTTACCCTGCTGCAGTCATCACACTTGGGTTGAGTCCCAAAGCTAAGGCAGTGTGGAGGTATCATAGAGGGTTAGTGGAGGCAATGAGGCCCTGCAGAACTGCAGTGGCGAAGCCTGCCCTGGACTTAGAATAAAGAGGTAGGTGATAGTGTTTGGTGAAGGTGTGTACTGAACTCCAAGTTGCAGCTTCTAAAATTTACTTGGTAGGGACCCCTCTGAGAAAGGCTGTAGAGGTAGCTGTTGCCCTGGTAGAGTGGGATCTAATGGTAGTAGGAACTGGTTTTCCATGATGGGTATAACAGAACCGTATGCAATGGCCTATCCATTTAGAAATGGTTTGTTTGGATATAGCCCTCCCTTGAGAAGCTGTAGTTTTTCTGAAAGCCTTAGTTTTGTCCAAGTAGTAACGAAGCTGCCTGTGAATGTCCAAGGAATGCAAGAATCTATCACCTTTGTTCTGTGGATTGGGAAAGAAAGTGGGTAGATGGATGGTTTGATTTAAAGCTACACTGGAAACCACCTTAGGCATGAAGGAAGGATTAGTTCGTAGAGAAACTCTGTCTTGATGAAAAATGAGGAAAGGTTCCACTGCCATTAGTGCCTGTAATTCTGAGACTCTCCTAGCAGAAGTTATTGCCAGGAGCAGGGCAGTCTTCCAAGATAGGAACTGAAGGTCTGCAGAGAAAGCTGGTTCAAAGGGAGGTAATGTTAGTTTTTCCAGAACAAAGTTGAGGTCCCATGTTGGTGTAGGAGCTCTTCTAGGTGGTCTAATGTTTTTTGCCCCTCTGAGGAACTGCTTTAGAAGAGGATGCGAAAATAAAGGTGGATTTGTGTTGTAGTGAGCTGAAATAGCTGAAGCATGGATTTTAATTTGTGCAACATCTCTGCTAAATACTGCAGAATGTGAGGCACATGAGGCTGAGTTGTGTCTTGGCCTTTAGCTTGGTTCCAGGCAGAAAACCTTTTCCATTTGTCCGAGTAAGCCTTCCTGGTGCTTGGCCTCCTGGCTTCCAGAATAACATCCAGAACTGCTTGTGAAAGAGGGGCTGGTTGGATGTTTAAAAGATTCGCCATGCAGCCAGGTTTAAGGTTTTTAGCTGGCTGTGTAGAATTTGTTTGTTTTGCTGCGTGAGCAAATGAGTTTTGGTATTTGAGGCAATATCCATGGTGGGCTGTGAGCCATATTCTTCAATAGCGGGTACCAGTGCTGGCGTGGCCAGTCTGGGGCTATGAGAATCAGTCGAGGTTTCTCCTTTTTGACCTTAAAAAGAACCTTTGTGAGAAGAGGTAATGGAGGAAAGGCATATGCTGTCAGGTTTTTCCAACTGAAGGAGACAGCATCCACTTTCCAAGCTTGATGGTGGAATGTCCTTGTACAAAATTTTGTCAGTTGGTAGTTTTGAGGACTAGCAAACAGGTCTATATTTGGTAGGCCCCATTTTTGAGTTATCATTGTAAATATTTGTGGGTCTAGCTTCCACTCGTGGGGATCTTTGATGTTTCTGCTTAGGTCGTCTGCCAATGTGTTTTTCTGTCCTGGCAGGAATTGAGCTTGTAACTGGACTTGGTAGGCCAGAGCTGTGTTCCATAAGATTATTGCTTGCCTGCAAAGAGGGTAGGAATATGTGCCCCCTTGTTTGTTTAAGTACCACATTACTGTGGTGGTGTCCGTCTTTATTGCAAGTTGTCCTGGATGTAGAAGATCCTTGAAGGCTGTCAGAGCTTTCTGTATAGCTAGCATCTCTTTTTGATTTATGTGCAGTTTTCTTTGTTCTGCAGTCCATAGGCCTTGAATGCATTGCCCTGCCATGTGTGCCCCCCAAGCATAGTCTGAAGCGTCTGTTGTGATAGTTTGCCTGGTTGGGGGCAAGGTGAAAGGCTGACCCTTGTTGAGGTGACATGCCTGTGCCCACTATAGAAATTCCTGTTGAAGGCAGGGAATGAGAGATATCACTGTGTCCAAGCTGTGGCTGTGTTGAGACCATACACTTTTTAGGTACCACTGTAATTTCCTCATATGCAGTTTTGCAAATGGTATTATCAGAATGCAAGATGCCATGAATCCCAAAGTCTGCAGAATTTTTCTTGCAGTTAATTGGGTCTTTGTTGCCATTGTCTTGAAATATTGAGTCAGTTGTAGTTGCTTGTCTGGTGTAAGATAAGCCTTCTGGGCCATTGTGTCCAAGCTGGCACCCAGGAATGTCATTTTTTGTGAGGGTACTAGTTTTGACTTCTTTTCGTTTACTGTGTACCCCAGACAATTTAGTAGATGCTTCACAAAAGCCAGATGATGTAAGAGAAAGTCTTTTCTTTCTGCTTGGATGAGGCAGTCGTCCAGGTATGGATATATTTGAATTCCTCTTTGTCTGCAGTATGCAATTACTGGTGCCAGGCATTTTGTGAAAACTCTGGACGCAGTAGATAAGCCAAAGGGCAGTGCAGAGAATTGGTAATGGGTTGAACCTGCAATGAAACGGAGGTATCTTCTGCAACTTTGTCTGATAGGGACATGCAGGTATGCCTCCTTGAGGTCCAACGTTACCAGCCATGCTTCCTTGCCCAACATGGGAAGTAGCTGCTGTAGTGTTAGCATCTTGAATTTTGGGTCTTGTAGGTAAGTGTTTAGAATTGAAAGATCTAGAATTGGTCTCCAAGCATTGTTCTTTCTGGGTACTAGAAAGAGCCTTGAGTAAAATCCTTGGCCTTGCTCTTGAATCGGTACCCGTTGAATGGCTCTCATGGCCATGAGAGCTGTAATTTGTTTTTGAGCCTCTGCCCTTTGATTTAGTGGCAGGTTTGGCATTCCTCTTTTCATTCAGGAGTAGCCACCAAACCACAATGCAGAAGCCAAAAAGATATTTTATTGAAGACAAAAGCTCAAATCAAATAAACTGTGAAGCGCTTTTCGTTTGATCTATGTCAAACTTCTTCAGACCTCTTTTTGGCTTCTGCATCGTGGTTTGGTGGCTACTCCTGGATATTTTCTTCAGTTTGTTATCGTTTATTTTCCAATTCCTCTTTTCATTGGCAAGGTGTGAAAGTGGAATCTGTATCCTCGTAAAATAATGTCTAGGACCCATTTGTCCTTTGTGACCATGTGCCAGTTGTCTGCAAAAAGTGCTAGTTTTCCCCCCAAGGGGGCTAACAAAGGAGCTTTGTTTGGCCAGTCGAGGTGCAAGTCATTGAGTTTGCCTTCTGGTGGGTTGAGACCTGTCTTCTCCTCCTTTCTGGGTTGGAGTGCCCCACTGGCGAGGTTTATACTGGGCTTGTGGTTGTCCTCTGCCCCTTGGGTGCCTGTATTTACCCCTCTGAGGTCCGTCAGTGGCTAGAAAGGACCATTTTTTTCTTGGCCAGTTTCTGCTGAAGCGAGGGGGTTGTACCTGTAGAAAATCTTTGACTGTCTGCATTGATTTCGCCTTATCTTCCATTTTCTTTAGCACTTCTTCTGCTTTAACTCCAAAAAGAACATCCTGCTGTAAAGCTGCATCCAGTAGTTTTGCTTTGACATGATCAGGTAGACTTTGTTCCTTTAACCAAGCATGCCTACGTATAACTGATCCAGTGACAGCTGCTCTGCAGGAGGCCTCCAAAGAATCAAACCCACATTGTAAGGTATGTTTGCCCACCTGCTTGGTGGCGTGCAACAAATCCTGTACTTCTTTCAATTCAGATTGTTGGGGAAGGGAGGTTATCTTTTGTTTTAACTGAGAGATTAGAAACTGCTGATACTTGAGCATATGAAATTGACAATTTAGTGCTCTCATAGCTAATGTGGCTGAGGTGTAAACCTTTTTCCCCCACCTGTCTAGTGCTCTAGAGTCCCCTCAGAAGGTACTGGGTTTTTAGCCATGGAAGCCTTAGCCCCCTTGGGACCCTGGGAGATAGTCTCTGGGTCAGCTACTGGGCTTTTGTAAAGAAATTTGTGGGAATTAGGTACTCTGTAGTATCTGTCAGGCTTAGCCGGAGCAGGAGGTAGAGAGTCTGGGTTGAAACTGGATTCTAAGTAGACACCATCCACAATGTCCAAAACAGGTGGGATGGCTAGAGGTCTGTGTTGGGGAAGTAAAAGAAAAGTACAGTTTTGTACCTACCATAAATGTAGATGTCCGATAGGTATGCAACTGCAGTCCTAACATATGGGTTGTCCTGCCTCAGGCAGCCCTTCGGTCGGCTGGATTCCAAAGTCTGGGTCCGGCGTCGGCTGATGTCGCCCTTTCCCCGTCAGAGCGCCTGGGGTATAAAAGCATCAGCCGATGCCATCTTCTTCTGTGTTTCTTGCCCCAGATGCCAGGTGCCCTCTAAGGAATGCTAAGTTTTGAAAATAGAGAAAAAATTCCAGACAAGTACAACAAAATAAAAACAAATACACCATAAAAGATTACCCCAGGTAGCTAAAATGAGGGGTAGAACCCAAAAGAAGACCACAGAGGGGTAGGTGGGAGGGAAAACCTGACTGCAGTTGCATACCTATCGGACATCTACATTTATGGTAGGTACAAAACTGTACTATGTCCTTCAAGGATGCAACTGCAGTCCTAACATATGGGTTGAATACCATAGCCAACCTGGGGGTGGTAGGCACTAAGACAAAGATGGTGTAGCTAAAATGCCCTGCAGGACTGCAGAAGCAAACCCTGCTCTGGATCTGGAATATAAAGGCAGGTTGTAATGTTTGGAAAATGTATGCACGGAGCCCCATGTAGCAGCTTCTAAAATGTCCTTTGTTGCCACTCCTCTTAAGAAGGCTGTGGATGTGGCTGTAGCTCTGGTGGAATGTGGCCTGATGTCAGCTGGCACAGTTTTTCCACGAAAAGAGTAGCAGAATCGAATGCAATTTCCAATCCATTTAGAAATTGTCTGTTTGGAAATTGCTTTTCCTTGCAATCCAGCAGCGCAAGCTACAAAAAGCTGGTCCGATTTTCTGAAAGACTTTGTTCTGTCCAAGTAATAGCGCAACTGTCTGTGTACGTCCAAGGTGTGCAGAAGTCTCTCTCCTTTATTTTGAGGATTGGGAAATAAGGAAGGCAGGTGAATAGCTTGATTCAGGGACACCCTGGATACCACCTCTGGCATGAATGACAGATTGGTTCTCAAAGAAACTCTGTCCTGATGAAAAATGAGAAATGGTTGTATTGCCATAAGGGCCTGTAGCTCAGAGAATCTTCTTGCTGAGGTTACTGCCAGTAGGAAAGCTGTCTTCCAAGACAGAAATTTCAACTCTGAAGATGCTGCTGGTTCAAAGGGAGGAAGAGTTAATTTTCCCAGCATGAAGTTGAGGTCCCATGCAGGCACTGGTGGTTTCCTTGGAGGGTTGATGTTCTTTATACCTCTTAGAAACTGTCTTAGCAATGGGTGAGAAAATACAGGCAGATCAGTGTTATATTTGGCAGATATTGCTGAAGCATGTATTTTTATGGAAGAATATGAAAGGCCATTGTGGAGCATTTCAGCCAAATATTCTAGGATCTGTGGAATGCTCATCTCTGATGGGTCTTGACCCTTTTTGCTGTTCCAGATAAGAAATCTCTTCCATTTTGCTGAGTATGATTTTCTAGTGGAAGGTCTGCGCGCCTCCAGGATATCTTTTACCCTTTGGGAAAGTGTATCCTGAGGAATAGTCATGGAATCTTCCAAGCTGTCAGCTTCAATGTTTTCAAGCTGGGGTGTAGTGTCCTGCAATTGTGCTGTGTCCCAAGAAGTGGCCATTGAGGAAGGAGCCACGGATTGGTGTGTGTCAAGCTCCGTAGTAGTGGGTACCAGTGTTGTCTTGGCCAGTCTGGAGCTATCAGTATGATTTTCGGCTGCTCTGTCTTGATCTTTAGTAACACCTTGGTCATCAAAGGAAGAGGTGGGAAGGCATATAGTGTTAGGGAGTTCCAACTGAAGGAGAGAGCGTCCACCTTCCATGCTTGAGGGTGGTATGTCCTTGTGCAAAACTTTTTCAGATGGTGGTTGAGGTGGGAGGCAAAAAGATCTATGTCCGGCCTTCCCATGCTTGAGTTATTTGTAAGAAAATGTCTGGATGCAACATCCATTCGTGTGGATCCATGATGTTTCTGCTTAGGCTGTCCGCCAGAACATTGTCCTTCCCTGGCACAAACTGGGATTGTAGCTCTATTTTCAATTGAAGGGAAATATCCCAGAGATTCATTGCCAGTCTGCAAAGAGGGTAGGAATGGGTACCTCCTTGCTTGTTTATGTACCACATAACTGTGGTATTGTCTGTCCTTATTAGTAGATGGCCCTGATGCATGAACTTTTCGAAGGCCTTGACTGCATGTATCACTGCCAGCATTTCTTTTTGGTTGATGTGCAGGTGCTTTTCTTTTTGTGTCCATTGTCCTTGAATGCATCTGCCCTCCATGTGCGCCCCCCATCCATGGTCTGAGGCATCTGTTGTTATGGTTTGACTTGTATGAGGCTTGCTGAAAGGCAGACCTTTGTTTATTTGGCTTGCTTGGGCCCACCACAGAAATTCCTTTTGAAGGCATGGAATGAGTGGGATCAAAGCTTCCAGGCTGTGGCTGTGTTGAGACCATAGACTTTTTAGATACCATTGTAGTTTCCTCATATGCATCCTTGCGTGTGGAATCAGAATGCAAGATGCCATGAAACCCAGGGCCTGCAGGATTTTCCTTGCAGTCATCTGGGTATGTGTTGCTAATTTTCTGAAGTATTCTGGTAATTGTTTTTGTTTTTCTTTTGTCAGAAACGCCATCTGGGTGATTGTGTCCAGTGTGGCACCCAGGAAAGGTATTTGTTGGGATGGTACGAGACTTGATTTCTGAATATTGACCGTGTATCCCAAGGCCTGCAGTAGGTAAATAACATAGTCCAAGTTTTTTAACAAGGCTTGTTGGCTGTCCGCTTGTATAAGGCAGTCGTCCAGGTAAGGGTATACTTGTATCCCCTGAAGTCTGCAATGTGCAATTACTGATGCCAGGCATTTCGTGAACACTCTGGGTGCAGTAGATAAGCCAAAGGGCAATGCTGAGAATTGATAATGCTCTGAGCCTGCAAGAAATCTGAGGTATCTTCTGCAACTTTGTCTGATTGGGACATGCAGGTATGCCTCCTTGAGGTCCAGAGTTACCAGCCAAGACCCCATGCCCAGCATGGGAAGGAGTTGCTGTAAAGTCAGCATTTTGAATTTTGGCACAATAAGGTAAGTATTCAGTACGGACAAGTCCAGAATGGGTCTCCATTGGTTTTCTTTTCTTGTAACAAGGAACAATCTTGAATAAAATCCTTGGCCTTGTTCTGCAGAAGGAACCCTTTTCTATTGCTCTTATTTGAAGTAAGTTGGTTACTTGTTTGAGTGCCTCTGCCCTTTGATTTGGTGGCAGGTTTGGCCTGCCATGTCTTGTTGGTAGCGTATGAAAATGGAATCTGTATCCTTTGTCTATTATGTCCAGTATCCATTTGTCCTTTGTAATATTGTGCCAATTTTGTGAAAATAAAGATAATTTTCCGCCCAAAGGTGCTTCTAATTGAGCCCTGGATGGCAGAGTCAAAGTCAAGTCATTGAGATTGTCCCTGTGGAGCAGTGGAAGGTCCTGCCCCACCTCTCTGGTTCAGAGGCTGCCATTGACGTCCTCTGTAGGAGCCTCGAGTTTGCCCTCTACCTCTGCCACGTCTGTTTTTGCCTCTTTGAAATTTGTCTGTGTCTGGAAAGGACCAATGCTTGGAAGGCCAATTCCTGCTGAATCTTGGAGGCTGTACCTGGAGGAAATCTTTGACTGTTTGCACTGATTTTGCCTTTTCCTCTATTTTCTTTAAAACCTCTTGTGCAGTAGCACCAAATAGCTTATGTTTCTCTAGTGGTGCATCCAAAAGCTTAATTTTCACATGGTCTGGCAATGTTTGTTCCTTTAAACAAGCATGTCTGCATATGACCGCACCTGTCATTGCTGTTCTACATGAAGCTTCCAACGCATCATATCCACACTGAAGGAAATGGTTGCTAACCTGCTGAGTCTTATAAACCAATTCCTGTAACCCCTTTCTATCTAGTGGTTCAGGGGAAGCCAATTTCTTTTGCAAGTCATCCAACATGTATTCCTGATACTGAATCATATGAAATTGACAATTTAATGCTCGCATAGAAAGGGTGGAAGATCTATATACTTTTTTGCCCCACCTTTCTAAAGCCCTAGAATCTCTTTCCGAAGGAAGTGGATTCTTAGCAGTAGTGGAGGAAACCCCTTTAGGCCCCTATGAAATAGTTTCAGGGTCAGCAGTATGGCCCTTGTACAGAAATTGATGCGTGTCTGGGACCCTGTAGTGCCTGTCTGGCTTGACAGGAGCAGGGGGGACGGAGTCAGGGGAAACACTAGAATCTAAGTACACATCAATCGAAAACATTTAAAACTGGAGGAATAGCTAAGGGTCTATGCTGAGGTAGCTTTAAAAATTCCCTTAACCTTTTCCTAGAGTCTGAGAATTCTTGGCCTTGCCATTTGAAGTGTTCCCTCATGGAATGAAGTGTTTCCCCAAAGGAAAACTCCTCAGGAGGAGAAGCAGAGGGAATGGATTCCTCCGCATCAGAATCCTCGTAGGCCGGGAAGGCCTCCTCCTGGTAGTCTGAATGTGCAGAATCACCTGAGGCCTCATCAGAGGACTGGGGATCTACCTGCTCAACCCTAGGCCTCTTGACAGAAGGCGGCTGAGAGCCTCTATCTGGATGTGGCTGAGAACCCCTAATTAAAGAAATAAGGTCCTCAGCTAAACTTAAAATTTGAGAACCAGAAGTGGATCCCAGAGAAAAGTACAGTTTTGTACCTACCATAAATGTAGATGTCCGATAGGAATGCATCTGCAGTCCTTACAAATGGGTTGTCCTGTCGTCAGGCAGCCCTTCGGTCGGCCGGATTCCAAAGTCTGGGTCTGGCCTCGGCTGGTGTCGCACTTCACCCGACGTCACAGCTGCAGTTTTTCGGGTATAAAGGCATCAGCCGACGCCATTTTCCTCAGTGTTTCTTGCCCCAGATGCCAGGTGCCCTCTTGGAAGGCTAAATTTGGATAAATGCCAATGATTCCAAATAGTAGAGAGCAAACACAAAAATAAGCATGTATGTACATATATACAAACAAATACACCATAAGAGATTCCCCCAGCTAGCTATAAGATGGGCAAATACCCTAGGAGCTCCACAGAGGGGAAGGCGGGTGGGTAATCCTGACTGCAGATGCATTCCTATCGGACATCTACATTTATGGTAGGTACAAAACTGTACTATGTCCTTCAAGGATGCATCTTCAGTCCTTACAAATGGGTAGAATACCATAGCCAAACTGGGGGAGGTGGAAAAATAAAGTTATGGTGTAGTTAGGATCCCTTGCAAAACAGCAGTGGCAAAACCTGCTCGGGATCTGGAGTATAAAGGTAAATTATAATGCTTGGCAAATGTATGCACGGAGCTCCAAGTAGCAGCCTCTAAAATGTCCTTGGTAGCCACTCCTCGTAAGAAGGCTGTGGTAGTGGCTGTAGCCCTTGTAGAGTGAGGCCTGATGTTCTCTGGAGTTTTCTTTCCATGGTAGGAGTAACAAAATCTAATGCAATTTCCTATCCACTTGGAGATTGTCTGTTTTGAAATTGCTTTTCCTTCCCTTCATGTTGCATATGCTACCAGAAGCTGGTCAGTTTTTCTATTGCCCTTGGTTCTGTCCAGGTAGTAGCGTAATTGTCTATGTACATCCAAGGTATGCAGCAATCTTTCTCCCCTGTTCTGTGGGTTGGGGAAGAATGTAGGTAGGTGGATAGCCTGATTTAAAGAAACTCTGGAAACCACCTTAGGCATAAAGGAAGGATTTGTTCTCATGGACACTCTATCTTGATGGAAGATCAGGAAGGGTTGCACTGCCATTAATGCCTGAAGTTCAGATACCCTTCTTGCTGAAGTGATTGCCAGCAGGAAAGCAGTCTTCCATGATAAGTATTGCAATTCTGCTGTTGCTGCTGGTTCGAAAGGAGGAAGTGTTCATTTTTCTAGCACAAATTTCAAGTCCCATGCTGGTAATGGTGGCTTCCTTGGTGGCTTTACATTTTTAATTCCTCTCAGAAACTGTCTGAGCAGAGGATGTGAGAAGACAGGAGGATCCAAGTCGTATTCTGCTGAAATAGCTGATGCATGAATTTTGATGGAGGAATAGGACAGGCCTGTGTGGAAGAGCTCGGCCAAGTATTCCAGAATGTTGGCTATGTTTACCAGTGACACATCTTCTCCTTTTGCAGTACTCCAAATGAGGTATCTTTTCCATTTTGCTGAATAATTCTTTCTTGTTGAGGGTCTGCAAGCCTCAAGGATAATGTCTTTAACCCTTTGGGATAAATTTGGGTTAATTGGTCTTATGCAATGTTCCAGGCAGTCAGCTGCAGAGTTTGCAGGCTTGGATGCAGATTGTTGAAATTGTTCTGTGTTAACAGCAAGGGAACCAGTGGTAGTGGCCATATTTGTTCCCGAGACATGCTCCTCAGTAATGGGTACCAATGTTGCCTTGGCCAGTCTGGAGCTATCAGAATGATCCTTGGACGGTCCTCTTTGATCTTCAATAGCACTTGGTGCATCAAAGGAAGTGGTGGGAATGCATATGCTGTCAGGTTTTTCCAACTGAAGGATAGGGAGTCCACCTTCCAAGCAAGTGGGTGGTACGTCCTTGTGCAGAATTTCTTTAGTTGGTGATTGCATGGGGATGCAAATAAGTCTATTTCTGGAAGTCCCCATTTTCTTGTAATTGTCTTGAAGATGTCCGGATGCAGCATCCATTCGTGGGCATCCGTGGTAGTCCTGCTTAAAATGTCTGCTAGGATGTTTTCTTTTCCTGGTACAAAAATTGCTTTTAATTGAATGTTGTAGCTCAGGGCCACATTGCAGAGATCCAGTGCCATCCGGCAAAGAGGATACGAATGTGTGCCTCCCTGCTTGTTGATGTACCACATGCCTGTGGTGTTGTCTGTCCTTATCAGCAATGGACCTTGTTGAAGGAATGGTCTGAATGCCTGAATTGCCAGTTTTACTGCCAGCATTTCCTTTAGATTTATGTGTAGGTGCAGCTGGTTTTGAGACCATAAGCCTTGTATGCACTTGTCCAGCATGTGTGCCCCCCAACCGAGGTCTGAGGCGTCTGTCGTGATGGTTTGGCTTGGTTGAGCACTGTGAAAAGGGATTCCTGTGTTTGATTGACAAGCCTGAGCCCACCATAGGAATTCTTGCTTCAGGCATGGAATAATGGGAATCTGGGTTTCTAAGCTGTGCTTGTGTTGAGACCATAAATTCCTTAGGTACCACTGTAGTTTTCTCATATGCAGCCTGGCATGAGGAACCAATATTATGCAGGATGCCATGAAGCCCAAGGCTTGCAGAACTTTTCTTGCTGTCAGATGGTTCTGTTTTGTTAAGGCCAAGAAGTAAAGAGGTAGCTGCTCCTGTTTTTCTACTGTTTGGAATGCCATTTGCCTTGATGTGTCCAACTCTGCACCCAAAAAGGTTATTCTCTGGGATGGAATCAGCCTTGACTTTTTTACACTGACTGTGTATCCCAGGGCTTGTAGCAGATAAATGACCCTTTGTAAATCTTCTGCTAGCTTGCTTTTGTTGTCTGCTTGTATCAGGCAGTCATCCAGGTATGGGTAGATTTGGATTCTCTGAAGCCTGCAATGAGCAATTACTGATGCCAGGCATTTCGTGAACACTCTGGGCACAGTAGATAAGCCTAAAGGCAATGCTGAGAATTGATAATGCTCTGATCCTGCAAGAAATCTGAGGTATCTTCTGCAGTTTGGTCGTATGGGGACGTGCAGGTATGCCTCCTTGAGATCTAGAGTCACCAGCCAAGACTCCTTGCCCAACATGGGAAGAAGCTGCTGTAGGGTCAGCATTTTGAATTTTGGAACGATGAGGAATGTGTTTAAAGCGGACAAGTCGAGAATAGGTCTCCATTTGCCTTCTTTTCTTGGTACCAGGAAGAGTCTGGAGTAAAATCCCTTGCCCTGCTCCATAGATGGTACCTTTTCTACAGCTCTCATCCTTAATAATTGGGAAATCTGTTTTTGTGCTTCCGTCTTTTGATTTGGAGGTAGGTTTAGCATTCCTCTCTTCCCTGGTAGAGTATGGAAGTGAAACCTGTAACCTTGGTCTATTATCTGTAAAATCCAGTTGTCTCTTGTGATGTAATGCCAGTTTGTTGTAAATAAGGCTAGCTTCCCGCCTAAGGGTGCTTGCAGTTGTTCCCTGGTAGGCGGTGCCAGAGCCAAGTCACTGTGATTGACCAGTAGTTGTGGTGGTGGCTGCGTCTGTGGCTGTGCCTCGTTGGTTGTTGCCCTGCCACTGACGGCCTCTGTAGGCACCCCTGGATTGGCTTCTGCCTCTTGAACACCTATTCCTGCCTCTCTGAGTTCTGGAGGAGTCTGGAAAGGACCAATTCTTGGAGGGCCAATTCCTGCTAAACCTCGGAGGTTGGACCTGTAAGAAATCTTTTACTGTTTGGACAGATTTTGCCTTCTCTTCCATCTTTTTCAGAATTTGTTGTGCTGGAGAGCCAAACAAATTGATCTTATCCATAGAAGCATCCAATAGCTTTGATTTGATATGGTCTGGTAATGCCTGTTCTTTTAGCCATGCATGCCTTCTAATGACTGTGCCAGTCATAGCTGATCTAAAGGAAGCCTCCAGTGCATCATAGCCGCATTTTAGGGCATGGTTACTGACTTGTTGAATGTTATGTACCATTTCCTGCACATATTTCTTGTCTACTGTTTCATCTGAAGACACTTTTTTGGTTAACTGATCTAGCAAAAATTCTTGATACTGCATCATGTGAAATTGACAGTTCAAGGCCCTAGCTGAAAGAGTAGCAGAAGTGTAAACTTTTTTACCCCATCTCTCTAAGAATCTGGATTCCCTTTCAGAGGGGAGGGGGTTTTTGGTAGAGGAGGCTGCTACAGCCTTAGGTCCCTGGGAGATAGTCTCTGGATCTGCAAGGGGAGCCTTATACAGGTGGTGATGTGTGTCCGGGACCCTGTAGAATCTATCGGGCTTAACGGGGGCTGGAGGCAGAGAATCAGGAGCAGAGCAGGCATCATTAAATGCATCATCTACAACAGAAAGAACTGGAGGAATGGCTAAAGGCCTATGTAGAGGTAAATGCAGAAAGGTTCTAAGCCTTTTTCTGGAATCTGAAAAATCCTGGCCCTGCCACTGAAATTGTTCCCTCATAGCATGCAGGGTTTCCCCAAAGGAAAATTCCTCAGGCGGAGAGGCAGAAGGAATGGACTCTTCACCATCAGAGTCTTCATAAGGGGAGTATGGGGCCTCTGGAGGGTCTGTATCATTTGAGTCATCAGAGGAATCATCTGTAGACACTGGCTCAGGGGGCTCAGCTCTGGGCCTCTTCTCTGGAGGCGGGTGAGAGGCCCTGTCTGGTTGAGGTTGGGATCCTCGGATTAAAGAGATAAGATCCTCTGCTAAACTAAGCATTTGTGAACTAGAGCTAGGCCTGTGAGAGGGGGGCTTTGCAGGCACAGATTTAGTAGTTTTAGCTGCTTTAGCCCTGGCAAAGGCCTTAATGGACATGGCTGCAGGTGGCCTAGCAGCTCCACGTGCAGGGGTTGAAACATCCAAGGGAATAGTGTCTGATAATTCCTGAGAAACTGTAACAGCAGGTGGGATATCAGAAGCCGATTCCACGAGGTTGGTAGAGGCCTCGGCTGAAGGAAAGTTTTCGGCTGAAGGAGGGACCGCTAGCTCGGTTTCAGCCAAAACCGATACACTCGCGATTGGCTTAACCGCGGTTTCGGCCGAAACCGCGGACTGCGAGTGTCGGTCCTTTTCCTTGCGTTTCTTAGATATTTGCGAAGTCGGAGGATCCGACGGCATAATATAAGCAAAATCGGAGCCGAAAAACTCCTCAGCAAACTCCGACCGACGTCTAAGCGTCCGCCGGTTAAAAGAAGCACAGGCTAGACAAGCTGCAACGTCGTGGTCTGGGCCTAGACAAGGTAAGCAGTAAGAGTGGAAATCTTTATGAGGTATTCGTTTCCCACAAGTTAAACAGTTATTCACTTTTTCTGACATCGGCTGAGGCAAGAAAGAGTCCCCAACGGGGTACTTAGCTTTTTAGAAGTCTTCGAAGTAGTATTCGGTAGTAGTAATCTCTGGTTCTGACCGACCGGCACTTGCGAACAGCTTCTGCTTCGAGCGCCACGCGGCAAGAAAGACTGAGGAAAATGGCGTCGGCTGATGCCTTTATACCCGAAAAACTGCAGCTGTGACGTCGGGTGAAGTGCGACACCAGCCGAGGCCAGACCCAGACTTTGGAATCCGGCCGACCGAAGGGCTGCCTGACGACAGGACAACCCATTTGTAAGGACTGCAGATGCATCCTTGAAGGACATCAGATCTTGGAGGGAGAGACTTAGCCTGTTTGGCAGCCTTAGCACGTGTGTAGGCCTTAATGGACACAGACACTGGAGGCCTGGCAGCCCCGTGTGCTGGAGTAGTCTTATCCACTGAAATGGTGTTAGAAATATCCTGGGCTTCGGTCTCAGAGGGGAGAACAGAAACCGGCACCGAGATGGCCTCCGCACCGGTAACGTGGGCGGTGTCGTCGGTCTGTAGCGGTTGTGAAACCGGCTCAGAAGAGACCGAGACACTCGCGGTAGGCCTAAGCGTGGTGTCGGCCGAGACCGAGGTCTGCGGGTGTCGGTCCTTGTCCTTCCGTTTTTTAGGTAAATGTGCTGTCGGAAGCTCCGACGGCATGATATAACCGAAATCTTCCCCAAAATAATCCTGTGCAAACTCTGACCGACACCTAAGAGTGCGTCTATTGAAAGAAGTACAAGCTGCACAGGCCGAGACGTTGTGTTCTGGGCCTAGGCAGGGTAAGCAGTAAGAGTGGAAATCCTTATGAGGTATTTGTTTCCCACAAGTTAAACAATTATTAACTTTTACAGTTTTATCTGACATCGGCTGAGGCAAGAAAAGGTCCCCAACGGGGTACTTAGCTTTTTTGAAGACTTCAGTAGCTGAAAACACAGGAGCTGGTCGACCGGCACTTGCGAACTGCTTCTGCTTCGGGCGCCGCACGGCAAGAAAGACTGAAGAAGATGGCGTCGGCTGATGCTTTTATACCCCCAAGCGCTCTGACGTTGGGGAAAGGGCGACATCAGCCGACGCCGGACCCAGACTTTGGAATCCGGCCGACCGAAGGGCTGCCTGAGGCAGGACAACCCATATGTTAGGACTGCAGTTGCATCCTTGAAGGACATCCCATATGTTAGGACTGCAGTTGCATCCTTGAAGGACATCTCTCTGAGCCTTTTCTTGGAATCAGAGAAATCCTGACCTTCCCATTGGAAATGTTCCCTCATAGTGTGTAAAGTTTCCCCAAAAGAGTAGTCTTCAGGAGGGGAAGCTGAGGGAATAGAGTCCTCAGCATCAGAATCTTCATAAGGAGAGTAGGAATAGTCTTGGTCTTCAGAGGAATCCGAAGAAATAGACAGTTGCTCAGAAGAAGCAGAATCTTCCTCTTGTCTAGGCCTTTTGTCAGGAGGAGGCTGTGAACCCCTGATAAGAAAAATCAAATTTACAGCCATTTTGAGCATCTGTTTCTTAGGCATAGGGCCTTGAACAGGAGACTGAAGTGTAGTCTTTTTAGCTTTAGAAGGAGTCTTAGACTTAGAAAACGTTTTGACTGTGAGTCTCGTCGGTCTGAAAACGCCCTCAGAAACCGATGGCGTTTCCGAAGCACCGACGTCCTTAGAAGGTATATCGTCAGAAGGGCCTTTAGTAAAAGGCTGCATCGGCCTAGTACATTCCATCAAAATATCCGTAGCGATCTCGGGTTCCAGGACTGCGGTAGTCAGGGGCTGCGTCGGAGCCTCACTGATAACCGGAGAACCGGAGACCGGATCAACCGAGGCCTCGGAATCGGGTTTAGGCCTTGGCTGTCGGTCCTTTTCCCTGCATTTTTTGCGCACGCCGGTAGTCGGTAGCTCCGACAGCATGTTATTGTTAAATTTTCTACCAAAAAAGTGTTGTGCGAAATCAAAACACCTTTTAATAGTACGCTTATTAAACCTAGCACAAAAACGACAAGACGTGACGTCGTGATCAGGGCCTAGGCAAGGTAAGCAATAAGAATGAAAATCCTTATGAGATATTTGCTTCCCACAAGAAATACTATTGTTAACTTTTTCTGAAATCGGTCTGAGGCAAGAAAAGTTTCCCCAACAGGGTACTTAGCTTTATAGAAGACTTTGGTCTGAAATTCAAATTCGATAATCTCAGGAGTCGGCCGACCGGCACTTGCGAACTGCTTCTGCTTTGGGCACCGCGCGGCAAGAAAGAGTGAAGAAAATGGCGTCGGTTGCAGTACAAGTACCCCTGGCGCACTGACGTCAGGGATGAGGCGACAACAACCAACGTCGGACCAAGACTTTGGAAATCCGGCTGACTGCGGGACCGCCTGATGACAGGATAACCCAAGTGTGGTGACTGCAGCAGGGTAACACGATGAACATCCAAGCATCCTTGGAAAGTATAGGAAGAAACTACTGGAGGGTGAGCATTTTGAATTTTGGAATCACCAGAAAGGTGTTTAGAATGGATAGATCAAGGCTTGGGTGCCAGATACCCTCTTTTCTGAGTACCAGGAAGAGTCTGGAATAGAAACCTTGGCTTACCTGGTCTGCAGGAATATGCTGTATTACCCTTATGGAGAGCAGGGAAAGGACTTGCCTTTTGGCCTCTGCCCACTGGTTTGGAGGAAGATCTGGGATCCCTTTTGGGGCTGGCAGTGTGTAGAAATAAAATTTCTATCTCTGGGATACTATGTTGAGGACCCATCAGTCATTGGTAATAGAGACCAAGTTGTTTGCATGGAAGGAGAGATTTCCTCATTAGCTTTAGAAGGCTTCAACTTCAGTTCGAAAATGAAAACTCAGGTAGCGGCCGACCGGCACTCGTGCGAACTGCTTCTGCTTCGGGCTCCTCGGCAAGAAAGACTGATGCAATGGCGTTGGCTGCCTGATTTTATACCAATGACGACCTGACGTCAGTCCTGGAGCGACAGCAACTGACGCAGAAATACTAAGCCTCTGGTATTTGGGCCGACTGAGGGCTACCCCTGGCAGGATAACCCAAGTGTGATGGCTGCAACAGTGAAACACGAAGAACATCTCCATATGAACTGCAAAAGGTGACTATCCAGGCACAATATCTGTGCTGAGAAAGTACAGTTGTGTACACTTACCATAAATGTAGATGTTAAAGTGTATTCACTGTTGCAGTCATCACAATTGGGTTATGTGCCTGCAGGTAGCCCTCAGTCAGCCCGAATACCAGAGACCTAGTATTTCTATGTCAGTTGCTGTTGCTCCAGGACTGATGTCAGGTCGTCAGGGGTATAAAAAAGTACAGTTGTGTACACTTACCATAAATGTAGATGTTCGAGTCTATTCACTGTTACAGTCATCACATTTGGGTTATCTGCTTGCAGTAGCTCAGTTGGCCTGATTATCAAAGTCTTGGGTCCTGCATTGGTTGCTTTCTCATCTTCCGTGAGATCAGGTAGTCAGGGGTATAAAGCATACAGCCGATGCCATTACATCAGTTTTTCTTGCCCCAGATGTCAGGTGTCCCCCTAATGGGAAGCAATTAAAAAAAAAAAAAAAATATATATATATATATATATATATATATATATATATATATATGGTTCCACTTGAAATCATCGAATTACCATTTCATCAAATTGCAAATCGAGACCAAATCGTCAAATTCATTTCATCGAAAACTCATATCATCGAATCTCAAATCATCGAAAACTATAAAGCAACTACAAATAACATTCCACAAAGTTTATACTACGTTTATGCAGGGGGTCAAGCCCCCCTGCACCCCCCACACCCCTCGTAAATAAATATACCAACTCCAAGGTTGCACTGCAGTGGGGGAAAGAGGTCATTTCCTAACCCCACTGTAGTGCAACCTTGGAGTTGGCATATTTTATTATGGGGGGTGTGGGGGGGCGGAGCCCCCCACATAAACATAGTAAACAGTGTCTGGGATGTTATTTGTAGTTGCTTTATAGTTTTGGATGATTTGAGATTCGATGATATGAGTTTTCGATTAAATGAATTTTCGACGATTTGGTCTCGATGATTTGCAATTCGATGAAATGGTAATCCGATGATTTCAAGTGGCTGTAGGGAGAGTAACCAGGACTGCAACAGTGAATACACTACCTTCCATAATCGAAGAAGCATCTCGTGGCATACCAGACTTGGAATGGATCTCAGAAGAGGCCTGTGAATCTGTAGAAGCGGGTATCAGGGGCTGCAAAGGCACCTCACTGAGTCCCGGCAGACTGCTGACTAGCTTAACGGAAACGTCGTCAGCAGTTTTGGACCTATGCGGGTATGTCTCTTTCTTTATCCTTACATTTTTTTGGAAGATCGGTAGTCGGATGGCTTACCGAACCCATTTCGGAATACAGAGAACGAGAGCTTAAAAAATTAGCAACAAAGATAGCCCAACAACGAATAGTCTGGGTGTTAAACAACGCACAAAACCGACAGCGAGGAACATCGTGGTTTGGGCCTAAACAGGTGACGCAGTAAGAATGAAAATCAAGGTTTGGTATTTGCTTTCCACAGGCAAGACAACTGTTAACTTTCTCTGACATTGGTTAGAGCATGAAAAAATAATCCCCAACGGGGTACTTTGCTTTAGAAGACTTCAGGTTTGAAACTTGAAAAATGAAAATTTCAGGTAGGGGCCGACCGGCACTTATGAAATGCTTCGGGCTCCTGGGCAGCAAGAAAAGTTGATGTAATGGCATCGGCTGCATGTTTTATACCCCTGACAACCTGACGTCATGGAAGCGGCGACAGCATCTGATGCAGAAATCCCAAAACTCTGGTATTCAGGCAGACTGTGGGCTACCTGCAGGCGGAAAACCCAAGTGCGATGAATGCAACAGTGAAATACAAAAAACATTCATCATAAAAAGTACTATCACTAGGAAATGGAGACTGTGAGGACTGCAATAGACCAAATTAGACTGTAATACCATCTACTTTCTGACTGTGTACACCTCTAATATATGATTATGAAACACTGGAAAAAGTAATGTATTTCAAAGTACTGCTCTCAGACACATGTGCAACCCTTCCTTGACAAGCTACAATGATTATTTATCTCATTCATTTATGCACTGCTAATCATGTGGTGTTCCATTCCACACTTGCAGAGTTAGCTGTGTGAGCTTATCTTGTCACACTCAGACTTATGGCACTTCAAAGGCAGACAGTACAGTTGTTTACACTTACCATAAATGTAGATGTTAGAGTGCATTCACTTTTGCAGTCATGTCATTTGGGTCATCCCTGCCAGGGTAGCCCTCGGCCAGCCCAAATACCAGAGGCTTACTATTTCTGCATTGGTTGCTGTCACTTCAGGACTGACGTCAGGTCCTCATTAGTATGAAGTAAGGCAGCCAATGCCATTACATCATTTTTTCTTGCCCTGTCAGGAGCCCCCCCAAGTGGGAGCCAGGTTATGGTGGAAGAACCCCACCAGTAGAAAGTAAATATCAAGATGTCCCTTGTAAGTAGAGAGAGAGAAAAAAAGAGAGGGATGGATGTAGGGAAAAGTACAGTTTTGTACCTACCATAAATGTAGATGTCCAATAGGTATGCATCTGCAGTCATAACATATGGGTTGTCCTGCCTCAGGCAGCCCTTCGGTCGGCCGGATTCAAAAGTCTGGGTCCGGTGTCAGCTGATGTCGCCCCCTCCCCGACGTCAGAGTGCCTGGGGTATAAAAGCGTCAGTCGACACCATCTTCCTCAGTTTTTCTTGCCCCAGATGCTAGGTGCCCTCTAAGGAAGGCTAAATTTGGAGAAATGCAATAAATTCCAAACATGCACAAAAATATATACATATATAAAAACAAATACACCATAATAGATAACTCCAGCTAGCTATGAGAGGGGAATGTACCCAAGAAATACCACAGAGGGGAAGGAGGGAGGGTAAACCTGACTGCAGATGCATACCTATCGGACATCTACATTTATGGTAGGTACAAAACTGTACTATGTCCTTCAAGGATGCATCTGCAGTCATAACATATGGGTAGAATACCATAGCCAATCTGGGGGTGGAGGATCTATGTGAAGGATGGTGTAGCTAAAATGCCCTGCAGGACTGCCATAGCAAAGCCTGCTCTGGATCTGGAATATAAAGGTAAGTTGTAATGCTTGGAAAATGTATGCACGGAGCTCCATGTAGCAGCTTCTAAAATGTCCTTGGTAGCCACCCCTCTTAAGAAGGCTGTGGAGGTGGCTGTGGCTCTGGTCGAATGAGGTCTAATGTTAGCTGGCACAGTTTTTTCATGAAAGGAGTAACAGAAACGAATGCAATTCCCTATCCATTTTGAAATTGTCTGTTTTGAAATTGCTTTTCCTTGTGCACCAGCAGCATATGCTACAAACAACTGGTCAGTTTTTCTGTAATTTTTAGTTCTGTCCAAGTAGTAGCGCAACTGTCTGTGTATGTCCAGGGTGTGCAGAAGCTTTTTCCCTTTGTTTTATGGATTTGGAAAGAAGGTAGGCAGGTGAATAGCTTGGTTTAATGAGACCCTAGATACCACCTTTGGCATAAATGAAGGATTGGTTCTCAATGAGACTCTGTCTTGATGAAAAATAAGAAAAGGCTGTACTGCCATGAGGGCCTGTAACTCAGATACTCTTCTTGCTGAGGTTATGGCCAGAAGAAAGGCAGTCTTCCAAGAGAGGAACTGTAGTTCTGCAGATGCTGCTGGTTCAAAGGGAGGCAGTGTTAGTTTTTCCAACACGAAGTTAAGGTCCCAAGTAGGCAGTGGTGGTTTCCTTGGAGGATTGATGTTTTTAATTCCTCTTAGAAACTGTCTTAGCAGAGGAAGAGAGAAGACAGGTGGATCAGTATTGTACTCTGCTGAAATTGCTGAAGCATGAATTTTAATGGAAGAGTAAGACAGGCCATTGTGGAGCATTTCTGCCAAATATTCCAGGATATGTGCCATGTTCATAACTGTTGCATCTAGGCCCTTTGAGGTGCTCCAGGTGTGAAATCTTTTCCATTTTGCTGAATATGCCTTTCTTGTGGAAGGCCTGCGAGCTTCCATGATGATATCCTTCACTCTCTTGGATAGCTTATCCTGGTGACGAGTCAAGGTATTTTCCAGGCAGCTAGTTGTAATGTTTTCAGGTTGAAATGCAGAGTTTTGTAATTGTGCTGTGTCAGGAGAAGCGGCCATTGTGGCAGAAGCCATGGGTTTGTCCGTGACATGCTCTTTAGCAATGGGTACCAGTGCTGTCTTGGCCAGTCCAGAGCTATCAGAATTACTCTTGGCTGCTCTGCCCTGATCTTCAGTAAGACCTTGGTCATTAATGGAAGAGGTGGGAATGCATACACTGTTAGAGCTCTCCAGCTGAAAGAGAGGGCGTCCACTTTCCATGCTTGTGGGTGGTATGTCCTTGAACAGAATTTCTCCAGCTGATGATTGTGTGGGGAGGCAAAGAGGTCTATGTCCGGTCTCCCCCATGATTTTGTTATCCGATGGAAGATGTCTGGGTGCAGCATCCATTCGTGTGCATCCATGATGTTCCTGCTTAAGCTGTCCACCAGTATATTGTCCTTTCCTGGTACAAACTGGGATTGCAGCTGTATATTGAGAGCCAAGGAAAGTTCCCATAGATTCATTGCCAGTCTGCAAAGAGGGTAGGAATGGGTGCCTCCTTGCTTGTTTATGTACCACATAACTGTAGTGTTGTCTGTCCTTATTAGCAGATGGCCTTGATGTAGAAATAACTTGAAGGCCTCGATTGCATGCATCACTGCCAGCATTTCCTTTTGGTTTATGTGCATGTGTAGCTCTTTTTGTGACCATAGTCCTTGAATGCATCTTCCTTCCATGTGCGCTCCCCATCCGTGGTCTGAAGCGTCCGTTGTAATGGTTTGGCTGGCTATTGGTTTGCTGAAGGGCAAACCCCTGTTTGACTGGCTTGCTTGAGCCCACCACAGAAATTTCCTTTGAAGGCATGGGATGAGTGGTATCAAAGTTTCCAAGCTGTGACTGTGCTGAGTCCATAAACTCCTTAGGTACCATTGGAGTTTCCTCATATGTAACCTTGCTTGAGGAATCAGAAGAATGCAAGAAGCCATGTAACCCAGGGCCTGCAGGATTTTCCTTGCAGTCAGCTGAGTTTGTCTTGACAGGTTTTGAAGTAATCCGGTAGTTGGTTTTGTTTTTCTTCTGTGAGGAAAGCCATTTGGGTGGTTGTGTCTAGATCCGCACCCAGAAAAGTTATTCTTTGGGATGGTACAAGTCTTGACTTGTGAATGTTGACTGTATATCCCAAGGCCTGAAGAAGATAGATGGCATAATTCAAGTGTTTTACCAAAATTTGTTGGCTGTCCGCTTGTATAAGGCAGTCGTCCAGATACGGGTATATTTGCATCCCTGAAGTCTGCAGTGTGCAATTACTGATGCCAGGCATTTCGTGAATACTCTGGGCGCAGTAGATAAGCCAAAGGGCAATGCTGAGAATTGATAATGCTCTGAACATGCAAGAAATCTGAGGTGTCTTCTGCAGCTTTGTCTGATAGGGACATGCAGGTATGCCTCCTTGAGGTCCAGAGTTACCAGCCAAGACCCCTTGCCCAGCATGGGAAGGAGTTGCTGTAGAGTCAGCATTTTGAATTTTGGCACAATGAGATAAGTATTTAGTGCGGACAAGTCGAGAATAGGCCTCCATTGTTTTTCTTTTCTTGGGACAAGGAAGAGTCTGGAATAAAATTCTTGGCCTTGTTCTGTGAGAGGAACCTTTTCTATTGCTTTCATTTTCATTAAGTTGGAGATTTGTTTTAAAGCCTCTGCCCTTTGATTTGGTGGCAGGTCTGGCATGCCTTTTCTTTTCGGTAATGTGTGGAAATGGAACCTGTATCCTTTGTCTATTATTTGTAGTGTCCATTTGTCCCTTGTAATAATGTGCCAATTTTCTGAAAATAAGGAAAGCTTTCCGCCCAAAGGTGCTTCCAATTGAGCCCTGGTTGGCGGTGTCAAGGTAAAGTCATTGAGTCTGTCCTTGTGCAGCAGTTGTAGGCCCTGCACTACCTCTCTGGTTGGGATGCTGCCATTGACATCCTCTGTAGGGGCCTCTAGCTTGCCCTCTACCTCTGGCACGCCTGTTCTTGCCTCTCTGAAATCTGTCTGTGTCTGGAAAGGACCAGTTCTTGGAAGGCCAATTTCTGCTGAATCTTGGTGGTTGGACTTGCATAAAATCTTTGACTGTTTGTACAGATTTTGCCTTTTCTTCAAATTTCTTTAAGACCTCCTGAGCAGTGGAGCCAAATAACTTTTGCTTTTCCAGTGGAGCATCCAGAAGCTTTGCTTTAACATGGTCTGGCAGAGATTGTTCCTTCAGCCAAGCATGCCTACGTATGACTGCACCTGTCATAGCTGACCTACATGAAGCTTCCAATGCATCATAACCACACTGCAAGAAATGGTTGCTAACCTGTTGAGAGTTATGTACCAGATCCTGAAGTGATTTGCGATCTAGGGGTTCAGGTGAAGACAGCTTTTTATGCAATTCATCTAACAAATATTCTTGGTACTGTATCATATGAAATTGACAGTTTAAAGCCCTCATAGAAAGGGTAGCAGAAGTATAAACTTTTTTACCCCATCGCTCTAAATCCCTGGACTCCCATTCAGAGGGAAGTGGATTTTTTGTAGTGACAGCTGGAACCCCTTTAGGGCCCTGGGAAATAGTTTCTGGATCAGCAGAGTGGGCCCTGTAAAGGAAAAGATGCGATTCCGGGACCCTGTAGTACCTATCGGGTTTGGCAGGAGCCGGAGGGAGAGTGTCAGGGGTTGTGCTAGACTCAGAGTACACATCATCAATGACATTCAAAACAGGGGGAATAGCCAAAGGTCTATGCGGAGGCAAATGCAAGAAGGTCCTTAATCTCTTCCTGGAATCTGAGAATTCCTGGCCCTGCCATTGGAAATGCTCCCTCATAGTGTGCAGAGTTTCCCCAAAAGACAGTTCTTCAGGAGGGGAGGCCGAAAAAGCCTCCTCCTGGTAGTCCGAGAGAGCAGAGCCATCAGAGGCCTCATCTGAGGAGAGGGGATCAGAGGGCTCAACCCTGGGCCTTTTTTCTGTAGGAGGTTGAGAGCCCCTGTCCGGATGAGGCTGAGAGCCCCTAATTAATGAAATAAGGTCCTCTGCTAGACTAAGGATCTGAGAACCTGTAGTGGGTCCCTGAGGGATAACCCTGGGAGGCATAGATTTTGAGTGTTTAGCAGCTTTAGCCCTGGAGAATGCCTTAATAGACATGGATGCAGGAGGCCTGGCTGCACCACGTGCTGGTGTAGTTTTGTCTAAGGGAATGGTGTCGGAAGGTTCCTTTTCACCAGATTCCAATGGAGATTCAACAACCGATACAGTAGTGGCCTCCGGTGCCGAGGTTGTCGGTTGTACGGTTTCGGTGGACGGTAGTACCAAGGACTCGGTTTCAGCCGAGACACTCGCGGTAGGCCTGGCCGTGGTTTCAGCCGAAACCGCGGACCGCGTGTGTCGGTCCTTGTCCTTCCGTTTCTTTATTAAATGTGAAGTCGGAGTCTCCGACGGCATTTTGTAAGCAAAACTAGCCCCAAAAAATTCCTCTGCAAACTCCGACCGACGTCTTAGAGTGCGTCGGTTGAAGGAAGCACAGGCGGAACAGGCCGAGACGTCGTGGTCTGGGCCTAGGCAAGGTAGGCAGTAAGAGTGGAAATCCTTATGAGGTATTTGTTTCCCACAAGTTAAGCAATTATTAATTTTATCTGACATCGGCTGAGGCAAGAAAGAGTCCCCAATGGGGTACTTAGCTTTTGAAGTCTTCGGTTTAGCTGAATTACAGCAGCTGGCCGACCGGCACTTGCGAACTGCTTCTGCTTCGGGCACCATGCGGCAAGAAAGACAGAGGAAGATAGCGTCGGCTGACGCTTTTATACCCCAGGCGCTCTGACGTCAGGGAGGGGGCGACATCAGCCGACGCTGGACCCAGACTTTGGAATCCAGCCGACCGAAGGGCTGCCTGAGGCAGGACAACCCATATGTTATGACTGCAGATGCATCCTTGAAGGACATCCAGGACTGCAACAGTGAATACACTCGAACATCTACATTTATAGTAAGTGTACACAAAGTACAGTTGTGTACACTTATCATAAATGTAGATGTTCGAATGTATTCAATGTTGCAGTCATCACACTTGGGTTATCTGCCTGCAGGTAGCCCTCAGTCGGCCCAAATACCAGAGTCTTGGGATTTCTGCGTCGGATTCTGTTGCCTCTTCCATGACGTCAGGTCATCAGGGGTATAAAACATGCAGCCGATGCCATTACATCACTTTTTCTTGCCCCAGATGTCAGAAGCCCCCAAAATAGGAAGCAATTACATGGTGTGGAACACCTCCAGTAAAAAGTAAATACCACTGCCATAATATATGGCAAAAAAAGAGGATAGGTAGAAAGTATAGAAAAGTCAGGGGGCTGGAGGGAGGGTCACCGGGACAGCAACAGTGAATACACTCGAACATCTACATTTATGTTAAGTGTACACAATTGTACTATGTTCTTCATCTTTCACTATTGCAGTCATCACACTTGGGTTGATTCCCAAAGCTGAGGAAGGGTGGAGGCAGTCAAGAAGTATTAGGGCTGGTTAGCAGGCCTTGCAAGACTGCTGTAGCAAATCCAGCTCTGGATTTAGAAAAGACAGGCAAGTGGTAATGCTTAGTGAAGGTGTGTACAGAACTCCAGGTTGCGGCTTCCAGGATGTCCCTGGTAGGGACTCCCCTGAGGAATGCTGTAGAGGTTGAGGTAGCCCTAGTGGAATGGGTTCCGATTCCCTGTGAGGTAGGTTTTCCATGGTGACTGTAGCAGAAATGGATGCAGTGTGCTATCCATTTGGAGAGGGTTTGCTTTGAAATGGCCTTGCCCCTCTGCCTCTGTAGTAAAGCTGACTAGCAGCTAGTCAGATTTTCTGAAAGGTTTAGCCCTGTCGAGGTAGAACCTAAGCTGCCTGTGCACATCCAAGGAGTGCAGGATCCTTTCCCCTTTATTCTGAGGATTAAGGAAAAAGGTTGGTAAACAGATGGACTGGTTTAAAGCCACATTGAATACCACCTTGGACATAAATGATGGGTTAGTCCTGATGGAAACCCTGTCTGCATGGAAGATAATGAAGGGTTCCACAGCCATAAGGGCCTGCAACTCAGACACTCTTCTTGCTGAAGTGATGGCCAGAAGTAAGGCTGTTTTCTAAGAGAGGAATCTTAACTCTGCTGTAGCAGCAGGCTCAAAAGGGGGAAGCGTGAGCTTCTCTAGTACAAAGTTAAGGTCCCAGGCTGGAGTGGAAGCCCTCCTCAGGGGTCTTAGATTGTTAGCTCCTCTCAGGAACTGTTTGACCAGAGGGTGAGAGAAGAGGGGTGGCTCAGTATTGAAATGAGCTGAGATGGCAGAGGCATGAATCTTAACAGAAGAGAAAAGATAGGACTTTGTGGAGCAGTTCTGCTAGACAATCTAGGACTTGAGGTAAGGTGGGCATGGTTGTGTCCTTTCCCTGAGATTGGCTCCAAGAACAGTATCTTTTCCACTTTTCTGAATAGGATTTCCTAGTACTAGGTCTCCTGGCCTCAAGGATGACATCCAGCACCTGTTTGCTGAGGGTTGCTGGTGATGTACTCATGAAATGAGCCAGGCTGCTAGATTCAGGGTTTGCAGCTAAGGGTGCAAAAGCTGGCCCTCCTGCTGGGACAGCAGGGAAGGGGTCTGATGCAGGTGCCAGGGTGGCACTGATATCAGACTGCAGAAAAGTGGGTACCAGTGCTGGCATGGTCAGTCTAGTGCAATCAGGATTGCCCTTTGCCTGTCCTATTTGATCTTGAGTAGTACTTCGAGAGGAGAACAGAGGGGGAATGCATAGATTGAGATGTTTTCCAATGTAAAGAATAGGTCATCCACTTTCCATGCTTGGCTGTGGGGAGTTCTGTTGCAGAATTTGCTCAATTGATGGTTCTGGGGGCAAGCAAAGAGGTCCACCTCTGGTGTCCCCCACCCGTGGATTAGAAGCTTGAATGAGTTGGGTTCCAATTTCGACTCGTGTGGGTCCATTAGATTTCTGCTTAAATCATCTGGCAGTGAATTCTGTTTGCCTGGCAGGAATTGAGCTTGCAGGTGTACTTGATTGCTCAAGGCTGTATTCCACAGAGCAATGGCTAACCTGCAGAATGAGTAGGAATGAGTTCCCCCCTGCTTGTTTACGTACCGCATAACTATAGTGCTGTCTGTCTTTATCAAGAGTTGTCCTGGAAGGATAAGGTATTTGAAGGCTGTCAGTGCATTCTGTACAGCGGACATTTCTTTCTGAATGACATGCAGGTGCATTTGTCTTGGGCTCCATTTGCCTTGAATGCATTTGCCTGCCATGTGAGCCCCCCATGCACAGTCTGATGTGTCTGTTGTCAGGGTTTGGGCGGCGGGGGGTTGAGTGAAAGGGAGTCCCTTGTTGTGGTAGCAGGCTTCTGCCCACCAAAGGAACTCTGTCCTTAGGCAAGGAATGATAGGAATCACTGTCTCCAGGTCCTGAGAATGTTGACACCAAAGACTCTAAGTACCACTGAAGTTTCCTCATATGCAGTCTTGCATATGGAATTAGGAGAATGCATTAGGCCATGAACCCTAGGCCTTGTAGTATTTTTCTTGCAGATAGCTGGGTTTGGGTGGCCAGTAGTTTGAAGTAGTTTGTCAAATCTGTTTTTCTTGAGTGAGGAATGCCATCTGGGAAGCTGTGTTCAAGCTTGCTCCCAGGAATACAATTTTTTGGTTGGGTACCAGATGTGATTTCTTTTCGTTGATGGTATACCCCAGAGAAGTTAGGAGTCTCTTTACAAATGTCAGGTTCTGAAGTAGCAATTCCTGACTGTCTGCCTAAATCAGGCAATCGTCCAAGTTTGGGTAAATTTGAATTTTTTTTCTGCCTGCAGTATACAATGGCTGGAGCCAGGCATTTTGTGAATACCTTGGCCACAGTAGATAAGCCAAAGGGAAGTAGTGCATAGAGCCTGCCCTGAAACGTAGATATTTCCTGCAAGATTCCCTTATGGGGATGTGCAGATAAGCTTCCTTTAAGTCTAGTGTGACCAGCCAGGAGTCCTTGGCTAGCATAGGAATCAGCTGTTGGAGAGTAAGCATTTTGAATTTTGGTACCACCAAGAAGGTATTGAGAATTGACAGATCCAGGACAAGATGCCAAGAGTTTTCTTTTCTGGGTACCAGAAACAGTCTGGAGTAGAAACCCTGTCCCCTTTGCTCTGTTGGAACAGGATGAATAGCCCTGATACTGAGAAGAGAAAGTACTTGCTTTTGGGCCTCTGCCCACTGGTTTGGGGGGGGGGGGGTCTGGCAATCCACTTGGGATTGGCAGTGAGTGGAAATAGAATCTGTATCTCTGGGATACAATGTTTAAGGCTCATCTTTCCTGAGTAATTTACTCCCAGTTTTTTTTGCATGCAGGGCGAGTTTTCCTCTTAGGGGTGCAAGTACTTGGGCATGGCTGGGAAGGACAAAGGGAAAGTCACTGTGAACTTTTTCCATAAGGGGGTGGCTTACCACTCCCTGTTTTGGAGGTGAGAGCACTCCATTGTTCAGACCTGTGCATACCCAGAGACTGTAGTCTTGGTGGTCTGCTGCTCCTGGGTTTGGACTGAGAAGGTCTGGAAGGGACTGGAAAGGATCAGTTTTCTGAAGGCCAATGCCTACTGAATCTAGGTGACTGTAACTGTAGGAAATCTTTAACAGTTTGCATAGATTTTGCTTTTTCCTCCATCTTTTAAGAACTTCTTCTGCTTTAGTGCCAAACAAACGTTCTTGGTTTAACGAAGTATCTAGCAATTTTCCTTTGACATGATCTGGCACGATTTGTTCCTTCAGCCAAGCATGCCTTCTAAGAACAGGCCCAGTGACATCAGCCCTGCAAAATGCTTCTAAGGCATCAAAACCACACTGCAAAGTATGTTTTCCAACTTGGTTTGCAGAAAGCATTAACTCTTGTAAATCTTTATGTTCTGCACAATCAGGAATCAACATTATTTTTTGTTTAATTAGTTCCGCAATATGCTGCTGGTACTTCAACATGTGAAACTGGCAATTTAAAGCCCAGATGGCAAGAGTTGCAGAGGTATATACTTTCTTCCCCCATCTGTCTATATCCCTAGAATCCCTGTCCGAAGGGGTAGTGTTTTTGGCTGTAGTAGCCTCAATACCTTTAGGTCCCTGGGAAATAGTCTCTGGGTCCACAGTGAGATTTTTAAATAGAAATTTGTGAGAGCCAGGTACTCTGTAGTACCTGCCAGGCTTTCTAGGAGCTGGTGGCAAAGTATCAGGGGTAAGACTGGATTCCATGAAGACTTCATCTACAATTTCCAGAACGAAGGGACAGCTAGAGGCCTGTGCTGAGGGAAGTTTAAAAATTCCGGGTCTCTTTGTGGACTGTAGGTAGTCCTGGCACTCCCAGTGGAAATACTCTCTGAGGGTGTGCAGGGTTTCACACAAAAAGTCCTCTGGGGGGATGCAGACGAACGGATTCCTCTGCAGCTGAATTCCTCATAGGTAGATAAGGGTATGGCCTGGTAATCTGAGGGGTCAGAGTAATCGGACTCATGATCTGTAGAATCAGAAGGAAAATCAGTTCTTTGTCTTTTAGCGGGGGAAGGCTGGCTTCCCCTAATTAAAGTAATAAGGTCTTCAGCCATTCTAAGCATTTGTTTCAGTGGCATGGGAGCTTGAGAATGCACTTTGGTAGTCAGTTTCCTAGGGATAGTGCAAACTCTGGGCCTGAGAAATTTGGTAGTTTTATTCAGAAACGAAGTAGTTAGTTTAATACGAACATCGGAAGGTCTGAATACACCCTCAGAAGCCGGTGCCTGCACAGCAGCTCCAGACCCATCCAAAGTAGAGACATCCACAGGTTTCATAGTTGAAGAAGCATCTCGCGGCATACCGGACTCCGAATGGGTCTCAGTAGAGGCCTGCAAATCTGTAGAAGCGGGTTTCAGGGGCTGCAAAAGCACCTCACTGAGTACTGGCAGACTGGTGACTAGCTTAACGGAAGCATCATCGGCAGTTTTGGACATATGCGGTCTGTCTTTGTCTTTATCCTTACATTTTTTGGAATATCGGCAGTCAGATGGCTTATCGAAGCCATTTCATAATATGGAGAAAGAGAGTGAAAGAATTTAGCAACAAAGATAGCCTGATGACAAATAGTTTGTGTGTTGAACAGGGCACAAAACTGACAGCAAGGAACATCGTGGTCTGGGCCTAAAGAGGTGATGCAGTAAGAATGAAAATCTCTTAGATGAATTTGCTTTCCACAGGCAAGACAATTATTAACTTTTTCTGCCATCAGTTAGAGCAAGAAAAAAGGATCCCCACCGTGGTACTTAGCTTTAGAAGACTTCAGGTCTGAAACTCGAATAAAGAAAATTTCAGGTAGCGGCCGACCGGCACTTGCGAACTGCTTCTGGCTCTGCTCGGCACGAAAAGCTGATGCAATGGCATCGGCTGCATGTCTTATACCCCTCACGACCTGACGCCATGGAAGAGGCAACAGCATCCAACGCAGAAATCCCAAGACTTTGGTATTCAGGCCGACTGAGGGGTACCTGCAGGCAGATAACCCAAGTGTGATGACTGCAACAGTGAAACACGAAGACCATATGTACTATGCTCTTTGTGTTTCACTGTTGCAGTCATCACATTTGGGTTTATTCCCAAAGCTGAGAAAAAGGGTGGAGGCAGTCAAGGAGACTAGGGGCTGGCTAGGATGCCCTGTAAGACTGCAGTGGCAAAGCGTGCCCTGGATTTGGAGAAGATAGGCAGGTGGCAATGCTTGGTGAAAGTGCGAACAGATGTCCAGGTGGCAGCCTCCAGGATGTCCCTGGTGGGGACTCCTCTGAGGAAAGCCACAGAGGTGGAGGCTGTTCTGGTAGAGTAAGTCCTGACCCCTTAGGGGGAGGCTTTCAGTGTTGTTTGTAACAGAAATGGATTCAGTGTGCTATCCATTTGGAAATGGTTTGTTTGAAAATGGCTTTTTATCAGTAATTGATCAGATTTTCTGAATGGTTTAGTCCTGTACAGATAGAATTTGAGCTGTCTCTGCACATCTAGAGAGTGCAGGATCCTTTCCACCTTGTTTTGTGGGTTGGGAAAAAAGGTGGACGAATGAATGGATTGGTTGAGAGCCACACTGGATACCACTTTGGGCATGAAGGATAGGTTAATCCTGAGGGAAACCCTGTCAGCATGGAAGATGATGAAGGGCTCCACAGCCATGAGTGCTTGCAGCTTGGACATTCTTCTGGCTGAAGTGATGGCCAGAAGAAAAGCTGTCTTTCGGGAGAGAAATTTTAGCTATGCTGAAGATGCTGGTTCAAAGGGTGGCAGGGTGAGCTTTTCCAACACAAAGTTAAGGTCCCAAGCTGGGGTGGGTCCTATTCTTGGTGGCCTCAAGTTGCAAGCCCCTCTTAGGAATTGTTTGATCAGAGGGTGTGAGAATAGTGGCTGCTCAGTGTGGAAATGAGCAGATATAGCAGAGGCATGAATTTTAATAGAGGAAAAGGAGAGACCACTGTGTAACAGGTCAGCTACGTAATCCAGGATGACAGGTAGGGAGGCTGTGCGGTTTTGGCTCCCTTGGTCTGAATCCAGGTGCAAAACATTTTCCATTTGTCAGCATAAGACTTTCTAGTGCTAGGGCATCTGGCCTCACGTATAACATCTAGAGCCTGTTTACTGAGATTGGCAGACTTAATAGTCTGCCAAACTGAGGGTCTGCAATTGGGGATGCATGAATTTTCCTTCCCTCTGGGTCAGGAGGGTTGGGGTCTGAGTGAGATGCCATGGTGGCAGTGGGCACAGGCTGCACATCAATGGGTACCTGTACTGGCGAGGCTGGTCTGGAGCAATAAGAATTGTCCTTGTTTTTTTCTGCCTTATTTTGCGCAGTACCCTGGTGATGAGAGGTAGTGGAGGAAATGTATAGACCAAACGACTGACCAAGGGGAAGGATAGGGCATCCACTTTCCAAACCATGCAATGATGTTCCCTGGTGCAGAACTTGCTGAGCTGATGATTGGTGTGGGAGGCAAAGAGGTCGACCTTCAGGGTTGCCCCATTTCTGAGTTATTAGGGTGAAGGTTATTTTGTCTAGATGCCACTCGTGTGGGTCCAGAAGATTTCTGCTTAAGTGGTCTGTCAGAGAGTTTAAAGAACCTGGCAGGAATTGTACTAACATGTAGAGTTGCATGGCAGAAGCTGTGCGCCAAAGGGTCATGGCCAGCCTGCACAGAGGGTAGGAGTGAGTCCCTCCCTGCTTGTTGATATACCACATTACAGTGGTGGTGTCTGTTTTGATCAGGAGTGTCCCTGAGGAGATTAGGGGCTTGAAAGCTGTCAATGCGTGCTGGACAGCTAACATCTCTTTCTGGTTGATGTGCAGACGGATTTGCTGTGGGCTCCATTGGCCCGGTATGCACCCGACGTCCAGTTGAGCACCCCAAGCGTAGTCTGATGCATCTGTGGTGAGGGTTTGGGTGGCAGGGGGTAGTGAGAAAGGTAGTCCCTTGTTGTAGGAGCATGCTGCTGCCCACCAAAGAAAATCTTTCCTTAGGCAAGGTATCATTGGTATAAGAGTTTCCAGGTCTTGAGAGTGTTGACACCAAAGGCTTTTTAGGTACCAGTGAAGTTTCCTCATATGCAGTCTGGCATATGGAATGAGTAGAATGCAAGATGCCATGAACCCCAGGACTTGCAGGATTTTCCTTGTAGATAACTGGGTCTGGTGGCTAGTTGAGAGAAGTAGGTTGTTAGTAAGTTTGCTTTTCTGGTGTAAGGAATGCCATCTGGGATGCTGTGTCCAGGCTTGCTCCCAGGAATATAATCCTTGGGTGGGTACTAGTTTGGATTTCTTTTCATTGATAGTGTACCCTAGGGAGGTCAGTAGGGACTTTACAAAGGCCAGGTGCTTGAGCAGCTTTTCCTGTCTGCCTGAATTAGGCAGACTAAGTATGGTTAAAATTTGGATATTCCTTTGTCTGCAAAAGGCAATGGCGGGAGCCAGACATTTTGTGAAAACTCTGGGAGCAGTAGATAAGCCAAAGGGAAGTGCAGAGAACTGAAAGTGTAGATATCCTGCCCGGAAACGTAGATATTTCCTGCATGATTCCCTGACAGGGATGTGGATTTAGGCCCTCTTTTAGGTCTAGGGTGGCTAGTCAAGCATCCTTGGAGAGCATGGGTAGCAGTTGCTGGAGGGTGAGCATTTTGAACTTTGGTATCACCAGGAAGGTGTTTAGAATGGATAGATCGAGGATGGGGTGCCAGGTGCCCTCTTTTCTGGGTTCCAGAAATAGTCTGGAGTAGAAACCTTGGCGTATGCGTTCTGCAGGAATGTGCTCTACTGCCCTCATAGAGAGCAGGGAAAGGGCTTGCTTTTTGGCCTCTGCCCACTGGTTTGGAGGTAGATCTGGGAACCCTTCTGGGGTTGGAAGAGTGTGGAAAAAAAATTTGTATGCCTGGGACACTATGTTGAGGACCTAGCAGTCATTGGTAATGATGGCCCAGGTGCTTGCATGGAAGGAGAGTTTTCCCCCTAGGGGCAAGAGCAGGTGGGCAGAGGGAGGGGGTGGAAGCGTGAAGTCATTGTGGGTTCTTACCATGAGGGGGTGGCTTGGCACTCCCTGGTTTTGAACAGAAGGAACTCCATTGCTTAGATCTCTGCATTCACTGTGGCTGCTGTCTGGGGGGGTCTGCTTCACTGTGGTCTGGGCTGAACTGACCTGGTGGGAGCAGGAAAGGACCAGTGCTTGGAGGGGCAATCCCTGCTGAACCCTGGTGGCTGGACGTGTAGGAAGTCCTTAACTGTCTGCATAGATTTAGCTTTTTCTTCCATCTTTTTTAAGACCTCCTCTGCCTTAATGCCAAATAAGCTGTCTTTGTGCAAGGGTGCATCCAATAATTTAGATTTAACATGGTCTGGCAAGGGCTGCTCCTTAAGCCATGCATGTCTTCCAAGGACAGAACCGGTGACTGCTGCCCTGCAAGGAGCTTCTAGGGCATCAAAACCACAGTGTAAGGTATATGCTTAGTCACTTGACTTGCAGAATGCATTAACTCTTGTATCTCTTTAGATTCTGCACAAGCAGGAAAGGAAGACACTTTTTGTTTGAGGAGCTCCATGCTACGCTGCTGAAATTTTAGCATATGGAACTGGCAATTTAGTGCTCTGATAGCAAGTGTAGCAGAAGTGTACGCTTTTTTACCCCATCTGTCTAATGCTCAGGAATCCCTATCTGAGGTGGTGGGATTCTTAGCAGAGGTTGCTTTAATTCCTTTGGGCCCTTGAGAAATTACCTCAGGGTCAGCAGTAGGGTTTTTGAAAAGACATTTGTGTGAGTCAGGGACTCTAAATACTTGTCAGGTTTTCTAGGTGCAGGAGGGAGGGTGTCAGGAGTCAAACTGGATTCCAGAAAAACATCATCCACAACATCCAGGACTGGGGGAATGGCCAGGGGTCTGTGCAGTGGAAGATGCAAGAATTCTCAGAGTCTCTTTTTTGGACTGAGGGTAGTCCTGACATTCCCACTGGAAATGTTCCCTTAAGGTATGAAGGGTTTCCCCAAAGGAATAGTCCTCAGGTGGAGAGGCTGAAGGAATGGATTCCTCTGCATCAGAATCCTCATAAGCAGAGAGAGTTTGCATGCCTTCATATTCAGATGCATAAGAGTCATCAGACTCCTGTTCAGACAAAACTACAGGGTCAGATCTCTTTTCCTTTTGGAAGGGGTAGCTTGGCTTCCCCTGATCAGCATGATAAGGTCTTCCGCCATTTTAAGCATTTCAGACTGAGGAAAGGAAGCAGGTGCCTAAGATTGGGTCGTCAGTTTCTTGGTTGTGGTTGAACCCTGGGCTGTAGAAACTTGGTAGTTTTTGAAAGAATGCTAGATGCGAAAGAAGTCGTTGGTCTGAGTTGAGAATCAATAGTGCGAAGCACTTCCTCAGAAGCCGGTGCCTGCTCAGCAGCTCCGGACCCATCCAAGGGTGAGACAACCGCAGGATCCTTAGTTGAAAAAGAGTTTCATGGCATACCAGACTCTGAAAAGGCCTCGGTAGTGGCCTGTGAATACACAGAAGCAGGCATCAGGGGCTGCAAAAGCACCTCACTGAGACCGGAGAACTGACGACTAGCTTAACGGAAGCCTTGTCAGTAGGTTTGGATCTGTGTGGTCTGTCACTGTTCTTATCCTTATGTTTTTTCAGAGGATCCGCTGTCAGATGGCTTACCGAAGCCATATCTCGGAATCCGGGGACTGTAAGCAAAAATATCTAGCATCAATAAGGGCCCGACGACGTACAGTTCCGGCGTTAAAGCACTCCCACGGCAGAGAGAGTTTTGCCATCCTGTTCACACCTGGTGAGAGTCTCTTTTACCTGAGGCCTGAACAGGGATGAGCCGTACAAAAGGGGCACTGGTAAAGGAAGATTTGAAGGGCTCTGCAAAATGACAAGGGTGCATCCAGGAGTGTCGGCGTAAGGTTACCCCTGTGCCTGCCGCCCTGATCGCCCCATCAGCTGCATAAGAAATGAGCCGCACTGAGGAGTTAACCACTGAAGTCAAGGTCGCGAGCTGAGAAGCCACCTTCTCCGAGGCTCCCGCAGCTGTAGGATCCTGTAAGGTTTCTCCTAACTCCTTGAGGAGATACCTTTGAAGCCTTGTAAAGTGGGACAAATAGTTCAGTGACCTGAGTGTAAAGGTCGCTGAAGAAAATATACACTTCCCATATCTGTCCATCGCATGAGACTATTTGGCAGATGGACAGATGAAGTTTCCGCTAATTCCTTATTGGTGGCTGCTGCAACCACCACAGCATCAACGGGAACACCTTTAGATAAGAAGAGCCTGTCTTCAGGGGCTGTAATGAATTTATTAGGCCTTCGCGGAACTGGTTCCATCATGTCTGGAGAGCTCCAAGCCTTCTGACTCATTACATGCAATAGTGGGTCGAAGGGAGGAGATACCCAAGAAGTGGAGGGTCGGGAACCGAATGCATCCAGGTACACCGACACATCTTCAGAAGGGACAATGGAGTTCCAGTCACCCCTCTAAGGATTTCTAAGATGTCTGAAAAAGAGACATCTTCAGAGGGGGACCGTGGGGACCCTTCTGAGTCATCCAACTCTATGTCTGATGTCAAGGACACAGGGGAGTCCACATGCTTCCTCGTACCAGTCCTCTTCCAAGGGACCTCCTCCGAGGGATGCTCAGGGGAGGTTTCAGACAAGGTGGGATCGCTCAATGGGTCACCCTGGAACATGGATTCCCCATGCTTGGGGCAGAGGGGAGGTTCAGAGGTGGACACCGGCACCAAGGGCAAAGGAGCCAATGGAGCAGAGGGTGGAGCCGTCTCAGCAGACAGCACACTCCTCATCATCTTGAAGGCGTCACAGTCCCAACATGAAAGGATCTCTGGCTCCAAAGAAGCAGGAGACTTCCTTCAAACTGAAGGCGATGGCTCAGAGGCCAATGTAGGAGCAGAGCGGACCTGCGCCAAAGCTCCAGGCAGGAGAGCAGGGCCGGACAAGGGTCCGATGCAGCTACCTCCCCCCCCAACAGCTGACGAGGGAGTGTCAGCCCCCAGATCCCTCGACAGAACGGGGTATCGAGGAGATCGAAGTGGTAGTCGGAACCGAAAGACCAGAGGAGGTTACTGGAACTAACGGTTTCACCACTACGACTTCCATACAATCCGGCTCCGAACTCAGAGGAGTTGGAGAAGGAATTGAGACAGGTGTTGTCTGGGCTGTCGGCACCATTTCCGTCTGGGATGGGCCCGAAAGTACTTTAGCTAATGCTGGTATCCTAAGAAGCCTCTTCACCACCCTCTCCACATCATCATCCGAGAGACTCCTGGATGATTGAGAGGAATGTGTTGGAAGACGGGTGACTGCCCGCCACAGATTGTAATAATGGAGACTGTGGAGCAGACAGCACCGGTTCCAAGGCAGGAGACCTGGAATGCTTACAAGACCTTACTGGCTCCAAAAACACTGATGAGGCCGTAGGTGAAGATGTCTTGTCAGAACTGAAGGTCGGGTTTGACTTCACTTGTGGTTTATCCTTATCCTTAGATGGGTCCGAACTATCTGTTGTGCAGGAATGTGCTCTGCGACCCTCACAAAGAGCAGGGAATGGATTTGCTTTTGTGCCTCTGCCCACTGATTCGGTGGTAGATCTGGGAACCTTTTTGGGATTGGAAGGGTGTGGAAGGAAAATTTGTAACCCTGACACACAATGTTCAGAACCCATTCATCCTTGGTAATGGTGGCCCAGGTGCCTAAGTGAAAGGAGAGTCTTCCTCCTAGGGGTAGGTGAAGATGGACAGAGGGAGGGGGTGGCGGAGGTGAGTCATTGTGAGTTCTTACCATAAGGGGGTGGCTAAAAACTCCCTGGTTTTGAAGTGGAGGTAGTCCACTGCTTAGATCTCTGCATTCCCTTGAGCTGTTGTCTGGTGGGGGTCTGTTTCCACGGGGCCTAGGCTGGGCCAGTTTACTTGGACCAGGAAAGGACCAGTGTTTGGATGGACAGTGCCTGCTAAGCCTAGGTGGCTGGACCTGCAAAAAATCCTTAACTGTTTGCATAGATTTTGATTTTTCTTCCATCCTTTTTAAGATTTCTTCTGCCTCAGTGCCAAATAAGTTATCTTTGTGTAAGGGGGCATCCAACAATTTAGATTTGACATGGTCTGGCAGGGGTTGTTCTTTAAGCCATGCATGCCTTCTAATGACAGAACTAGTGACTGCTGCCCTGCAAGAAGCTTCTAGGGCATCAAAGCCACATTGCAAGGTGTGTTTAGTTACTTGACTTGCAGAATGCATTAATTCTTGTAAGTCTTTAGATTCTGCCCAAGCAGGAAGGGAAGACAAGACATTTTTTAAGACCAAGGTATGTTGCTGAAATTTCAGCATATGGAACCGACAATTTAGTGCCCTGATCGCAAGAGTAGCGGAGGTGTATACTTTTTTTTACCCCATCTTCCCAATGCTTGGGAATCCCTGTATGAGGGGTGGGATTCTTAGCAGAGGTTGCTTTAATCACTTTTGACTCTTGAGAAATTACCTCAGGGTCAGCTGTTGAATTTTTGAAAAGATATTTGTGTGCGTCAGGGACTCTATAGTACCTGTCTGGTTTTCTGGGAGCTGGAGGTAGGGTGTCAGGAGTCAAGCTGGATTTGAGGAAAACATCCTCCACAACATCCAGGACTGGGGGGATGGCCAAGTGTCTGTGTTGTGGAAGATCTAAGAATTCCCTGAGTCTCATTTTAGACTGGGGGTAGTCTTGACTCTCCCATTGGAAATGCTCCCTTAAAGTATGCAGGGTTTCCCCAAAGGAAAAAATCTTCTGGGGGAGAGGCTGAAGGAATGGAATCCTCTCCATCAGAATCCTCATAAGTGGAGAGGGGGTTGCATGTCTTCATACTCAGATGCATCAGATTCATCTGACTCTTGTTCAGACAAAACTACAGGGGATAGATCTCTTCCTTTTGGAGGGGGTAGCTTGGCTTCCCCTGATCAGCATGATAAGGTCTTCCGCCCTTTTAGGCATTTGAGACTGAGGCAAGGAAGCAGGCAGCTGAGAGTGGGTCATCAGTTTCTTAGGTTTGGTTCATACCCTGGGCATAAGAAACTCAGTTGTTTTTGAAAGAACAGTAGTAGCGAAAGAAGATGTCATTTGTGTCGAGATTCTGTAGTGCAAAGGACTTACTCAGAAGCCGGTGCCTGCTCTCGGCTCCGGACACATCCAAGGTAGAGATGACCGCAGGTTCCTTAGTCGAAGAAGAGTTTTGTGGCATACCGGACTCCGAAAGGGTCTCTGTAGCGGCCTGCGAATCAACTGAAGTGGGCATCGGGGTCTGCAAAAGCACCTAACTGAGGACCGGAGAACTGACTACTAGCTTAACGGAAGCATCATCAGTAGGTTTGGACCCGTGAAGTCTGTCTCTTGTCTTTATTTTTACATTTTTCCGGAAGATCTGCTGTCGAATGGCTTACCAAAAACATACTGGAATTCGAGGACTGTAAGCAAAAATATCTGGCTACAATAAAGCCCAACGATGGATAGTTCTGGCATTGAACAAAGCACAGAAGCGGCAATGGGGGACATCGTGGTGTGGGCCTAAACAAGTGATGCAGTAAGAGTGGAAGTCTTGGTGTGGTATTTGCTTTCCACATGCGAACAATTAACTTTTTCTGACATCAGTTAGTGGAAGAAAAAAGGATCCCCAATGGGGTACTTAGCTTTAGAAGACTTCAACTCAAATTTAGTAGACGAAAACTCCGGTACCGGCCGACCAGCTCTCGTGCGAACTGCTTCTGCTTCGGGCTCCACGGCAAGAAAGACTGATGTAATGGCGTTGGCTGCCTTACTTTATACTACTGATGTCCTGATGTCAGTCTTCAAGCGACAGCAACCAACGCAGAGATACTAAGTCTCTTGATATTCGGGCCGGCAGAGGGCTACCCTGGCAGGGAAAACCCAAATGTGATGACTGCAACAGTGAAACATGAAGAACATCTGAAAATGAGAGGAGCCTGCTATGAATCTGAGGAATTTTCTGGAGGAGGGTTTTATGGGAATATGAAAGTAGGCCTCTTTGATATCCAGGGTCACCATGAAGGCCTTGGGAAGGATGATGGGAAACAGAATGGGTAGTGTTATCATCCTGAAGGAGGGGACCTTCAGGAAGGGGTTGAGATGGGAAAGGTCTATGATTGGTCTCCATGGTCCCTCCTTCCTGGACACCAGAAAAACTCTGGTGTAAAAGCCCTTCCCTCAAGCAGGGGGGGGGGGCAGTTCTATGGTGCCTCGGAGCAACAGGTTGTTTAGCACCTCAGGAAGGAGGGAACACTGAAGAGGGGCGGTTGAGTATAGGAAGTCTTGGAGATGGAAACATCCAAGACATGAAGTAACCCTCTTTCAGGATAGACAGAATCCATTTCTCTGATGTCACTATGGCCCAAACAGGGAGGCAGTGAGAGAGATGGGAGGACAGAGGTATGGTGGCTGGAGGGGGGGGGGGGGGGGAAGAAAAGGAGGCAGGCGGTCAGATGCTGCCTGCCCTTTCTAGAAAGGGGGGGTCTCTGGGCAGTGGCCTGAGGAGTCCTAGGCTGAGTAGCCTGTCTAATGTGTGGTCTTCTAGACCTGGAGGGGGCAGAGGGCCTAGAAGACTTCCTTATAAATTGGGTCTTGGCCAGGTAGTTCCTCTGGAATTTAGGGATTGGAGAGACAAGTAAATGCTTCAGATCTTGGAGGTCTTTCTCTTTTTGCTGAAGTGACTTGAAGAGATCAGCAATCTTGGAGCCAAAAAGGGCTGAGTGAACCAAAGGAGCATTCAAATGTTTGGCCTTAAAGTCATCTGGAAGGGGCTGTAGACGCAGCCAGGAGTATCTCCTCAATACAGAACCAGATACAGCTGACCTGGCAGAAGCCTCCACTGCATTATATGCACACCTTAGGTTCATAGGTAAGTACGAGGCTATTAGCCCTAGGGCCTACATAAGCCTAGCCAAAAAGGTACCTTGGCTTTCGCCACCTAAGAAAATTATTTACCTGTGCCCCTATGGAGCAGTGCCACAGAAGTGATCCCCGGGGTGAATTTCCTATTTCCCATCCAATCATCAAGATTTTTCTTGAAGAGTGCTAATGAGAAGCTTTGTTTGATACAGATAGGTAGTTTGTTCCAGAGTATGGGAAGTCTCTGGGACAGGAATCTATCCCTCCAGCATGTTCTGTTTATTGTGGTGACAAGGTTTAGGTCCCTAGAGTGTGTAGCTCGGAGGGACTGGGATTTCTTTAAGTGGAGCATGTCCAACAGCTCTGGGCTTGACAAAGCTTTGTATGTCAGGCACAGACTGCCTCTGAGTAGGCGATATGCGACAGAGTAATGCTGGAGTTTTTTGACACTGCGTAGGGCATCTGTTTGAGGCCAGTAATCCTCTTTGTGAGGTATTTCTGCGGCCTTTTCAGTAGTTGTAGATGTCTTGTGAGGTACATACCAAAAGGAGCATTGTACTCTTATAATGGGTCTAATGAGTGATGAGTAGAGGGAAACAATTACCTCTTTTTCCCTGGATGAGAAACCTTTTGTGATGTGTGCCACGTAGAAGGATTTCCTGACTACTGTGGCGATGTGATTATCAAGGGAGAGACTACTGTCCACCTGTGTCCCAAGGTCTCATCACACTTTCGGTGTTAAGTAGACTACCGTCTATGTGGTAGTTCAAGGGTACAGAGTTTTTACCAAAAGGGATGACAATGCACTTTTTGGCATTGAGCTTGAGGCCATGGCTTTGACACCAGGCATCTGTCTCAATGATGCCCTTTTGTAGGATGTCCACATCGTTAGGAGTTTCGATTATGGCTCCTAGTTTGCAGTCATCTGCGAAATTCATTAGCCAAAGACCTTCTGCGTTAGCCTGCACTTGACCTGGAAGATGAGCCCAAGCACAGAAGACAGGGATGCCTTTGCAGAGCAGTCAGGGATCTCACTGAGTTCCTTAGCAGCTTTATCCAGTAAGTCCAAGGAGTATTTGGCCATGTATGATTGGTAAATTTGTAGCCCTAAAGGCTAGGGTAGCAGTAGTGTATATCTTCTTCCCCCACTTCTCCATGGCCTTGCTGTCTTTGTCTGCAGGCAGGACAGTGGTAGTAAGGAGGAGTTTGGTGGCCCTAACAGCAGCAATAGAAATAGTTGCTGGGTCAGCTGGTGGGCATTTGAAAAGGAACTTCTCTGCATCAGATACCCCATACAACCAGTCTGCCCTTCTAGGGGCAGGTGGCTGGGAATATGGGTTCATGCATGCTGCTGCAAAAGCATCCAGGAAGGCAGGCTGGACAGGAGGAATAGGGGCCGGGTTAGGAGATTCCATCTGGCTCAGGTCACAGAATCATTTTTGAGCCTCAGACATGTTTGAGCAATCCCATTTAAAATGCTCCTTCATAAGACTGACCGTGTCCCCGAAGGTAAGGTCTTCCACAGGGGAGTCAGGTTCAGCAGAGGCTTCTTCTGGGGATCCATACCCCAGAGGGGAAAAAAATCTGTGAAGAGTAGGACAAGGAGTCCTCTGAGGATTCAGACATTTCCTCTTCTGTAGGCTGGGTAGGAGCTGTTTCAGGCTGAATAGGCCTGGGACTAAGAACAGGTGGAGCAACATGAGGGAGATCTGCCGTGGGCCTAAGGGCCAGGAAGGTGTTGTAGAGGCTTTGACTGAAGGCCTGCCAGTCTGGCAAGACCTCTGGGGTTGAAGTGGTATATCTAGTCTTCTGTTTTTTTCTTTATAGGCCTAACCAGCATCTGGCTGGTGGTCAGCCTTAAACTCATAAAAGGAGTGGCTGAGGCCTGCTCCGAAACACCCATCCCAGAAACTTGTTCGTCCCTGGTGTCTGAATCAGGCGCAGGAATATCCTCCCAGGATGTGTCATCTGCTCAGGATTGTGCGGCCTCCTGACAGGTACCCACTTTAGCTGTAATGGCAGATGACGATTCCTCGGTCAAGCTAACAGTGGCTACAGGCAGAGAATCTACAGAGGGAGGCACGGAGGAAGTAGACGGATGCACAGGCCTGGCCCTCTTTCTAGGTGGTTTGGATGGAGCGTTGGAAGCGGCTTTCATTCTAAGAGCAATCTGTCTAAGACGCTGATTTTTGAGGTATAAGTCAACGCCCTGAAGTCAGCAATGAAGGGTCTTAGGGATGAACAACTTACAAATGGCGCAGTTTTTATTATCACGATCCCTACCCAAACAAAAGAGATAGTGGTCGTGGGTGTCTTTGTGGAGAATCTGGCGACCACAGTTACACTTGCGCTTACTAGACATTAACATACTATAGTAAATACAAAAGGACTGAAGAAAATCCCCAATGGGGTACTTATCTTAGTGCAAAACTGATCTGACGTCTGTGAGTAGCAGGAACATCTGGCATAAGGCCGGCAGCTGAAAAGTTCTGAGGACTGGTGCGCCCAGACGTTACTTTTATGGCCACGTACCAGCCAACATGTCAAACGTCCAACGCACCATCAGGGACTGGAAAAGCTTTGGAAATCTGGCCAGACAAACTGATGGGAAGAAGGGTAAACCCACTAGTGAATACTGCAACACTGGAATAAAAGGACATTCGTAGGTATCTATCAAAACATCTTATGAAGACAGTCAGAGACACACTTGCCAAAGAACGAACCTCTTTCTCCTCTTTGTTCTCCAGGAGCCATAGGTAGGGGGAAGAAGATGGGATGTAATAAAGAAGTTGAGATGGACAACAAACATGAAACATTATGGTGAGTACATAACTTCTTTATGTTATGTTGTCCTATCTCGCCTTCATTCTTACTGGTTGGGACAGCGTCCTTAGCACCGTATTTCCTGGGTGGCTCACGGGAGTATATTCTTCAGGACAGTGGACCCAAAGGAGGCCCTGTCCCTGGAGGCTAAATCTACTTTGTAATGAGTGACAAACGTACGAGACATTGCCCAAGTCACAGCAGCATAAATGCTATCAAATGGCAATCTAGCTCAAAAGGCAGAAGAGTTTGCCATGGCTCTTGTAAAACGACCTTTGACTTTAAAGGGGAGAACTTTGTTATTAGAATTATATATAAAAGTAATACAATCTGAGAGCCATTTTGAAAGTGTGACCTTAGATATAGGGACACCTTTCTTTGCTTCTGAAAATGACACAAATAACTGATCAGATTTCCTGAAGTCCTTTGTCCTATGCAAGGAGAAGCATAATTGTTTATGTACATCCAGTTGGTGAAGCTTATATTCTGTCTTGTTGCCATGGTTTGGGAAAAAAAACTGGTAACTCTATGAACTGATTTAGGTTAGACTCTGGGCATACATTTGGCAGGAAGGATGGGTTTGTTCAAAGGGATACTCTCTCCATCTTTGTGAAAAAGCATATATGGTGGCTTCATCGATAATGCTTGCAGTTCTGAAACTTTTCTAGCAGAAGTGATAGCAATCAACATACTTGTTTTCCATGTTAAAAATTTTAGATCACATGATGAAATTCAAAGGGGGGAAGGGTCAAACAGGACAGAACAAAGTTTTGGTGTAATGGTGGTAGGAGTGTTTTTACAGGTGGTCTTAACAAGTTAGTACATTTCAGGAAGGCATAGTTTGTGAGGCATCAAGTCAGGAGCAAAATCGCTTGTATGGAAATTAGATATTGCTGCTAACTGTAAATAAGCAGTAGCTGCAGCTGCTCCTTCATTAAATAGTTTCGCCAGAAATTCAAGAATAGAAGATATAGGAGCAGAAAAGGGGTCAATGTGTTTTGTCAATGCCCAGGAAGAAAACCTTTTCCATTTAATGATACACAACTTTCTCACTGAGGCCTTATGAGAAGAGATCAGGATATGTTTAACCGAATGAGGGAGGTTGGGAACCCTGGGTATATGTGGAATTGGAGCAGCCAAGCTGTCAATTTGAGGGTTTGAAGACAAGGGTGGAGCGTTCCGGACGCACAAGTCAGAAGGTCTGGAAATGGGTCCAGAACCCACGGCTCCTCCTGAAGATAAAGCCAAAGGAAGGGGAACCAAATCTGCAGAGGCCAGTATGTTGCAATGAGAATCAGCTTGGTTCCCAATGAACTGGGTTTCTGGAGAATCGTGGGTATTAGAGGAAAGGGAGGGGAAGGCATAAAGAAGTCCTGAGGGGCAATCATGTACAAGTGCATCCCTTGGTGACTCCCCCAGCAGGGGGGATCAGGGGAAAGTAGCTGCTGTATTTGGCATTCATGGATGTGGCAAAAAGATCGCAGCAAGGCTGGCCCCATTTTCATAAGATCATCTCCACTACCTCTTGTTTTAGGGACCACTTGCAAGGCAAGATAATTGCTCTGCTGAGTTTGTCTGCTATCATGTTGGATTTCTCTGGGATGTGCATTGCTATCAGAAAGCATTGGGATGAGATCATCCACTGCCATACTCTGAGGGCCTCTCGACAAAGGGGGTAAAACCTGGTCCCTCCTTGTTTATGTACCAGACAACTGACATGTTGTCGGTCTGTACTGCAATTGTTCCCAGCGGGAGAGAGTTCTGGAGTGCCTGCAACGTCAAAAGCACTGCTCTCATCTCTAGGATATTGATGTGCAAATGTGCTCATGATTCTGCTAAGTGCCTTGGACTGTCCTTCCCAGATAATGTCCCCCCCCCCCCCACACACACAACCTATCTGGGAGGCATCCGTGGTCACTGTGGCCACAGGCTGTGGGGAAAGAAAGGGTTGACCTGATGTCATGTGACTGGAGTCAAGCCACCAGCGAAGGTCCTTCTTGCAGGACTCTGTTAACAGAATTTGGTGAGACATGGGTAGTTTCTGCAAGGACCACTGGGTGAATAGTAGCCACTGCAGAATTCTCAAGTGTGTGTGTGCTAGTGGAACTAAGCATATCGCTGCTGCCATGATTCCCAAGACTTTCAAAAAGTACAGTTTTGTACCTACCACAAATGTAGATGTCCGATAGACATGCAACTGCAGTCATAACATGTGGGTTGTCCTGCCTCAGGCAGCCCTCGGTCGGCCGGATTCCAAAGTCTGGGTCCGATGTCGCATTTCTCTCCGACATCAGAGCGGCTGGAGTATATAAGCATCAGCCGACGCCATTTTCTTCAGTGTTTCTTGCCCCAGATGCCAGGAGCCCTCCAAGGAAGGCTGTAACCAAATTGGAAGACAAAAACAGGATTGCAAACAATTACATGAGCAATAAAACAAATACACCATAACAGATATCCCCAGCTAAGATTAAGGGGGATAGGAGTGGACCCTAAGCATAGAGGGGTATGGAGGGAGGGAAAACCCGACTGCAGTTGCATGTCTATCGGACATCTACATTTATGGTAGGTACAAAACTGTACTATGTCCTTCAAGAATGCAACTGCAGTCATAACATGTGGGTAGAATACCATAGCTTAGCTGGGGGAGGAGGTATGCTCTAGGAAAAAGATGGTGTGGCAATCAAACCCTGCAGGACTGCCGAAGCAAAGCCTGCTCTGGATCTGGAATATAGGGGGAGATTGTAGTGTTTTGAGAATGTATGCACGGAGCTCCATGTAGCAGCTTCTAGAATGTCCTTTGTAGGCACCCCTCTTAAAAATGCTGTAGAGGTGGCAGTAGCTCTGGTGGAATGTGGTCCGACATAGGCTGGAACAGTCTTTCCATGAAAGGAATAACAGAATCTGATGCAATGTCCAATCCATTTAGAAATAGTCTGTTTTGAAATTGCTTTTCCTTGGACTGCAGGGGCGTAAGCTACAAAAAGCTGTTCAGACTTCCTACTGTCTTTGGTTCTGTCCAGGTAGTATCGAAGTTGTCTATGAATGTCCAAGGTATGCAAAAGCCTTTCCCCCTTATATTCAGGATTGAAGAAGAAAGTAGGCAGATGAATGGCTTGATTTAGAGAAACCCTAGATACCACCTTTGGCATAAAGGTAGGGTTGGTCCTTAATGAAACCCTGTCTCTGTGGAAAATAATAAAGGGTGGTATTGCCATTAGGGCCTGCAGTTCCGAAACCCTTCTTGCTGAGGTAATTGCCAACAGGAAGGCTGTTTTCCATGAAAGAAATTGCAAGTCAACTGAAGCTGCTGGCTCAAAAGGAGGTAGAGTCAGTTTTTCCAAGACAAAATTGAGGTCCCAGGCTGGCACTGGGGCCTTTCTTGGTGGCTTAATGTTCTTGATTCCCCTGAGGAAATGTCTTAGTAAGGGGTGAGAAAAAACAGGAGGGTCAGTGTTGTATCTAGCTGAAATAGCAGATGCATGTATCTTTATTGAAGAATATGAGAGGCCACTCTGTAACATATCTGCCAAATATTCCAAGATAAGTGGGATGTTCAGTAATGATGCATCATGCCCTTTGCTGGTATTCCAATTGCTGAATCTTTTCCACTTTGCTAAGTAGACCTTTCTGGTGGACGGTCTTCGAGCCTCTGTTAGTATCCGCTGAACTTCCTTGGAGAGAGATAAGTTGAAGTTATTTATGGGATCTCCCAGGCTGTTAGCTGCAGAGTCTGAAGGCTTGGATGCAGTGTTTCGAAATTGTGTTGAGTCAAAAGTAGAGGCCACTGAGGAAGGGCCCACCTCCTGGTGTGGCATATGCTCTGTAGTAGTGGGTACCAGTGTTGTCTTGGCCAATCCGGAGCTATTATGATTCCCTTGGGCTTCTCTGCTTTGATCTTTAGTAATACTGAAGTCATCAGTGGCAGAGGTGGGAATGCATAGATTGTTAGGGAGTTCCAGTTGAATGAAAGAGCATCTATTTTCCAAGCCTTTGGATGGTATGTCCTTGTGCAAAATTTTGGTAGGAGATGATTGAGGTGAGAGGCAAATAGGTCCACTTCTGGCTTGCCCCATGTCGAAGTGAGTTGTCTGAAATCCTTCGGATGTAACCTCCACTCGTGTGGACCTGTGAAATTCCTGCTTAGGCTGTCTGCCAACACATTGTCTTTTCCTGGAACAAACTGTGATTGTAGCTGGATGTTTAGACTCAGTGATTTCTCCCAAAGCTGCATTGTCAGTCTGCAAAGGGGGTAAGAGTGGGTGCCCCCTTGCTTGTTTATGTACCACATCACAGTGGTGTTGTCTGTCCGTATCATTAAGTGACCTTGCTGGAGTTGGTTTTGAAAAGCCTCGATAGCATGCATTACTGCCAGCATTTCCTTTTGGTTTATATGCAGATGTGTTTCCTTTGGAGACCATTGTCCTTGTATACACCTGCCTTCCATGTGCACCCCCCATCTGAGGTCTGAGGCGTCTGTACTCATGGTCTGTGTTATCTGTGGTTTTTTGAATGACATGCCTGTGTTTTCCTGGCTCACCGAGGCCCACCATAGGAATTCCTTTTGTAAGCATGGAATGAGTGGTATGATTGTCTCCAAGTTGTTGCTGTGCTGAGACCAAATGCTTTTTAGGTACCATTGAAGCTTTCTCATGTGTAGTTTTGCTAATGGAACCAGTAGAATGCAGGATGCCATGTAACCCAGGGCCTGTAGGAATCTCCTTGCAGTCATCTGGGTGAGTTTTGCTAAACCTTTGAAGTATTGAGTTAACTTCTCTTGCTTGTCTTCTGTCAGGTAAGCCATCTGAGAGGCTGTGTCTAGTTTGGCTCCTAAGAAGATTATTTGCTGGGATGGCTGCAGTCTTGACTTTTGGAAGTTGACTGTGTATCTCAGAGCTTGAAGTAATCATATGACATATTCCAGATTTTTTGTCAACATCAATTTGTCGTCCGCTTGTATGAGGCAGTCGTCCAGGTACGGGTAAATTTGTATACCCTGGAGCCTGCAATGAGCAATTACTGAAGCCAGGCATTTTGTAAACACTCTGGGCACAGTAGATAAGCCAAATGGCAATGCTGAGAATTGATAATGCTCTGGCCCTGCAAGAAATCTGAGGTATCTTCTGCAGCTGTGTCTGATAGGGACATGCAGGTATGCCTCCTTGAGGTCCAGAGTAATCAGCCACGACTCCTTGCCCAGCATGGGAAGGAGTTGCTGTAGAGTCAGCATTTTGAACTTTGGTACTATGAGAAAGGTGTTTAATGCGGACAAGTCCAGTATTGGTCTCCATTGAGTTTCTTTTCTTGGAACAAGGAACAGTCTTGAGTAAAACCCCTGTTCTTGTTCTTGTTGTGGAACTCTTTCTATTGCTTTCATTCGAGTTAGCAGAGTGATTTGCTTGATAGCCTCTGCCCTTTGATGTTGTGGTAGATTTGGCATGCCTTGTTTTCTTGGTAAGGTATGAAAATGAAACGTGTACCCTCGGTCTATAATGTCCAAAATCCATTTGTCCTTTGTCAGTCTGTGCCAGTTTTCTGCAAACAGAGATAATTTCCCGCCCAAGGGAGCTTCTAGTTGTTCCCTGGTAGGCGGTAGTAGAGGAAAGTCATTGAGATTGTGGTTGTTGGGCAGGAGAAACCCTGCGTCACTTCTTTGGTTTCCTGGCTGCCATTGACGTCCCCTGTAAGGGCCTCTGTATTGGCCTCTTCCTCGGCCACGTCTGTTCTTACCCCTTTGAAACTTTTCTGGGTTAGGAAAGGACCAGTTTTTTGAAGGCCAATTCCTACTGAATCTGGGGGGTTGAACCTGGAGGAAATCCTTTACAGTTTGAACTGATTTTGCTTTTTCTTCGATGGTCTTTAACACATCCTTAGCATTTGCACCAAAAAGCTTGTTCTTTTCCAAAGGTGCATCCAGAAGTTTTGCTTTTACATGATCTGGTAGAGGTTGATCTTTTAACCAAGCATGTCTACGCATCACTGCCCCTTGTCATAGCTGCCCTACATGAAGCTTCCAGTGCATCATATCCACACTGCAAGAAGTGATTGCTAACTTGCTGAGTGTTATGTACAGCTTCCTGCAAAGTCTTCCTGTCTAAAGGATCAGGAGAAGCTAATGTTTTTTGTAAATCTTCTAAGAGATAATCCTGATATTGGAACATATGAAAAAGGCAATTTAAAGCTCTCATAGATAAGGTAGAGGATGTGTAAACCTTTTTACCCCATCTCTCTAATGACCTTGCTTCCCTGTTGGAGGGCAAAGGATTTTTTGAGGTGGAGGCTGAAACTCCTTTAGGCCCCTGTGAAATAGTTTCCAAATCAACAGTATGGGCCCTGAATAAATGGGAATGAGTTTCTGGGACCCTGTAATACCTGTCTGGCTTGGCTGGAGCAGGAGGAAGAGTATCAGGGGTAGCACTAGAATCAGAATACAAGTCATCCAGAACATCAAGTACAGGAGGAATAGCTAAGGGCCTGTGCTGAGGCTTCTTAAGGAAAGTCCTAAGGCATTTCCTGGAATCAGAATATTCCTGGCCCTGCCACTTGAAATGTTCCCTCATGGTGTGCAGAACTTCCCCAAAAGAAATATCCTTAGGAGGGGAGGCCGAAGGTATGGAATCTTCTGCATCCGAGTCCTCATAGGTCTGGAAGAGCTCTTCCTGGCTATCAGAGTGGACAGAGCCCTCAGAGTCTTCATCTGAAGGAGTAAGGTCCGAGGGTTCAACCCGGGGCCTTTTATCAGGAGGAGGCTGGGATGCTCTCTCAGGATGGGTCTGTGAACCTCTAATCATGGAAATTAAGTCAGCAGCCATGGACATAATTTGTGTCTCCAGAGTCGGCTGAGGTACGGATTTAGAAGTAATAAGCTTTGTTTTGCTGGCTGCCTTAGCCCTAGTGTAGGCCTTAATAGACATGGCCATAGGAGGCCTGGCAGCTCCACGTGCAGGAGTGTCCTTGTCTACAGCAATTGTCTCGGGCATTTCCTCGGTTTCGGTATCCGGAGGAAAATCTATAACTGGCGTCGGAGTAATGTCTGGAATCGGAGTCGTCGGTAATGCGGTGTCTTCGGTTCGGAGCGGTGGAGAGACCGTCTCAGAGGGAACCGGAGCACTCGCGCTAGGATTTGGCGTGGAGTCGGTGGTAGATGTGGGCCGAGGATGTCGGTCCCGGTCTTTTCGCTTTTTGGAAGTTTGTGATGTTGGAAGATCCGACGGCATGGTGTAAGCAAATTTATTGCCGAAAAAAATCTTCAGCGAACTCCGCCCGGCGCCTGAGAGTGCGCTTGTTGAAGCGAGCACAGGCTACACAGGCCGAGACGTCGTGGTCTGGGCCCAGGCAAGGGAGGCAGTAAGAGTGGAAATCCTTATGAGGTATTTGTTTACCACAAAAAAGACAATTGTTAACTTTTTCAGTAATTTCTGCAAGAAGTTTTGCCATCATGTTTATTGCATCCAGATCTGCTCCTATAAACATATGTTGCGATGGCAACAAGATTTTTCGTACTTTATTGCGATTCCAAGGTGAGAGCAAAGAGAAACAGTGGTGTCTCTTGACTCCAGTAGTAGATGCTTGGTGGTGGCAGGAGCCAGTCGTCTAGATACGGAAACACTAGGAATCCTAGAAGACTCACGTAAGCTGCGACTATTGCCATGCACTTGGTGAACACTCTGGGGGCTGTAGTGAAACCAGAAGCACAGATTACTCCTGGATGGCCTGTCCATCTTTATGTGGCTGTACACATCCTGGTGGTCTACAGAGCACATCCAATTGTCTTTTCCCAAAAAGGAAAGAATTGACTGCAGTGTTACCATCCGGAACTTGGTCTTTTATACTGATTCATTTAATCTGCTGAGATCCAAAATTGGTCTCCAGTCCCCTGTTCTTTTTGGCACTAAAAAGAACCTTGAGTAAGTTCCGGATCCTATTTGGTCTATGGGGACTCTCTAGATGACTCTCGTCTAGCAACTTTTGAATTTCTAGAGTTGCTTGATCCCTTTGACTGGGTGGAACATCTGGGGTTTTCTTTATGTTTCGGACAGGAAGAAAAAAGGGTATGAAATATCCTCTGGATATGATACTTTGCACCCACTTGCCTTTGATTTCCAGCCAGGCTTTTAGGTACAAAGATAACAGACCCCCGACTGCCTCCAGAGATGGACAGATGGACCCCCTTCAGGAGCGTTGAAAGGGCCTACCACGGAAAGAATCCCTGTTGCCCTGGTTTTGCGGACCCCCTCTGCTGCGTGGATGGCGTCTTCCATTTGTGCTTCACCCACTGTCCCTAGGGGAAGAATCACCAGGTGTGCCCTGAAAAACTCTCTGGGATTTACGGAACCACATCTTTCCCCCTTCTGGCCTTTTGGATAAGGTCTAGAAGGTACGGAAAAATGGACTCCTATGGCAGAGAGAGTTTTTCTTTCTTGTTCAAACCTGGCTAGCATCTCCCTACCTTTTGGCCCAAACAAGGATGAGCCATCAAAATGGGGCATTAATATAAGTCGCATGAGGAAATCCAGGAATGTCTCCTTAGGTAAATTCCTGAACCCGCTGCTCTGGTTGCTCCATCTGCTGCATAAGAAATGAGCCTCACGGAGGAGTTGACCACAGAATTTAAGGTGGAGAGCTGAGAGAAAACCTTGTCTGATACCCCTGCAGTTACTATACCTTGGAGAATATATGCTATCTCCTTTAGGAGATCTCTTTATAGCTTTGTAAAATGCAACAGATAATTCAGCAATATGAGTGCAAAAGTCACTGAAGAAAACATGCGCTTCCCATATCTGTCCATCATATGAGACTCCTTGTTCGGTGGATGGACAGACGAGGATGTTGCAGAAAGGTCCTTTTTGGTGGCTGCTGCCACCACCATACCATCTACAGGGACACCCTTAGTCTGGACGTCTTTATCTGAAGTGGCTGTGATGAACTTTTTGGCCTCCTAGACACAGGCTCCACTGCATCTGGGGACTCCCACACCTTTCCCAAGTGGCATCCCTACAGGTAAACAGACTCATCAGAAGGGGTGATCGGCTTCCAGCTTCCTCTCTGCTTAAGATTTTCTAGAATGTCTGCGAAGGAGACATCCTCAGAGGGTGACCGTGGGGACCCTTCCGACTCATCGAGGTCTGTGTTAGAAGTGACTGACTCCTCTGGGGAGTCCAAATGCTTCCTCTTGCACAGTCTCTTATGACGGACCTTTTCAGAAGCGTATTCTGGAGAGGTTTCAGAAGAGAGGGGTTCACCCAATGGTGTACCCTGAGGCCTAGGATCTCCGCTGGTCTGTGAATGGTGCAGTGCAGAGACGGATGCTGGTGCCTTAGGGGCTGGAATGGCGGAATCCCTGAGTGGAGCTGTCTGAGGAGAAAGCACCCTCCTCATCAGCTCAAAAGCCCCCCTTCCCCTGATCCGAAGATACCTCCAGCTCCAAAGATCCAGACGAAATCCCCAGTACCAAGGGGGTTGGCTCCAAAGCCAATGTAGGAGCCAAGCTCATCCACGCCGAAGCCCCAAGAGGTAAGTTCGAATCCGAAAAATGCCTGATCCGACTCCCCTCCCCAGACCAGACCAGAGAGCGTCAGCTCCTAGACTCCTTGGACGGAACCAAGGATGTTGGAGTAGACATCAGTTCCAAAGATGTCAAGATGGTTCTCGGCACCAATGGTTCCATAACCGTCAGTTCCAAGCATTCCTGCTTTGAGGTCCTGGGTCGGCTTGGGGGAGGATTTGATGTTGGTGGGATAGTCTCGGTTGGATCTGAATCCCTGTGGGTTGGAGCTGAAAGAGGTTTGGCCAGCGCTGGTGTCTTTAGAAGCCTATGGACCACCCTATCCATATCATAGTCTGAAAGACTCCTGGAGGACTTAAGAGGAGAGAATAGGGGATCTAACTGTAAAATAGGTAACCTCAGAACAGGACGGACCGGCTCCTGAGTTCAAAATTCTTAAGCAATGAAGCAGCTGGTGCCAATGAAGCAGATTTTGTCGGTTTTGAAACATTTGGAGCCGGAGATACAATTTTGCTTAATTTTTTTAACAGGCTCCGATTACCCCAAAGAGGTAGAAGATCTTTTAGTGGATTTGTCGGATTTAAAAGAAGGTGATTTCACTGATCCTGAAGTGCCCTTCTATAGCTTCCTGGAAGGGGGACTTCAATAAGCCCCTCACAATTAGCTTGTTTTTTCTCTCTAGCAGCACTCTGGAGATGAATGAGTGACATATCGAACATGACTCCTGAAGATATACTGCTTCCAAGCAGTAGACACAAACAGTATGGGAGTCCGTTATCAACATCTTTTGGCTGCATTTACTACACTTTTTAAAGCTCGAAGGTTTAGTTTCCTTATGCTCCTTGGACATGTTTAAAATCACAGTCCACAAACACAAGAGCAAAACTATAACTACAACAACAACTACTAAACATCTACAGTATAATATATAAAATATCAAACTTTTTTTTGTTTTTATAAACTTCAACAAAGAAGAGAAGGGAAAGAGGTTAGGTTGCCCTCTAACTAAAAACGGGCAACGGCAGCCCTCTAACTTAAATGGGATGACGCCCCTTTTATTTAAACAGTAGGAAAACTATTACCAATAAACAATAAGAAGATACCCTCTAACTTAAACGGGCAGTGGCAGCCCTCTAACCTAAATGGGCTGACGCCTTTCTATTCATCTCTAACAACAGTAAGTGTAGGAAAAATTAACCAGGATAGGGAGAAACAAGGCCTCACAAAAAAAAAAAAAAAAGTCCAGAAGCAACAACACAGCAATGAAAATTCCTAACTACAAAACCTACAAGAATAGTAAGCGCTAACTTTGTTTTAAAGTAAAACAAGAAAATTTTTGAAAAACAAAATGGTAATTAAGGTTAGTTCACTTAGCTAGAGTCAAGATGGAAGCCTATGATCTGTTTAGCGGCAAACGAGATCTGGGGAGCTTCACTAGAGCATGATGGGTTAGGGATACAGCCACAAGCCAGTGGAAGACCTCGATTTTTAGTATATGTCCGAGTCAGAACAAAGGATGGTTCCGAACCCAACCAGATGAAGGCGAGATAGTACAACATAGCATCAATTGTTAACATTTCTTCAGTATCCCAATAAACCCAGAATAGCATTTACTCACTACATAAGATCTTGGGACTCATGGAGGAATCAACTTTCCTCACACTGATACATATATCAAAGCTTCACATTTCAAAATTATATTAAACTGGATTAATCCTAATTACAAATCCAACTGGAATCATATTAAACTGGATTAATCATAATTACAATTCCAACTGGAAAAAATGTACATTTAACCCTTCTCAATAACAAAAATAATGTATTACAAAATCACTATGCAACTAATTTAGATAATTTCTTTTGGCATTATCCACGGTGGTGGTGCTGCGGTAGCATTGTCGCCTCACAGTAAGACGCTGTCCGGTTCGATTCTCAGCTAGAGTGTCTTCTGCGTGGAGACATGCGTGAATGGGCATACCTTCGTTGAAGGTTGTGCGTCAGGGCTGTCAACTCGGCACAAAAAAATCAACTGCCAATCATTAGCGGACCGGAGTTCCACTGTGGCGACCCCTAACCGGGAAAAGCCGAAAGACACATACAATACATCTTCCCTCATTGATTCAAGTTATTAAAATTCTATACTAAAATCATTTAGAAACATAATTATCTCTAATATAGATGTTAAATTTGGTTCAAAACTATAATTCCTACTAGTATAACAAAAAACTTTTTCAGTAAACTCACAGTCACACACTAGCCATTTGAGAAACCAAAAATTTTGCATGTTGGCAACATTATTTTAAAAATCTGAAAGCTAAAGATGTTCAACAACTTATTTCAGAATTTAGTTTGAATCATTAACATTGGTCATTATTGGAAATTGTGAAACTTCATACATAGGAACTATGTCTAACTACTTCTAATTCTCAGTTTAAAGATAAACCAAAACTGATTTATTTTGTGTATGAAATTATATATAATGTAAAATCTGAAAATTTAATTTCAAACTTTATAAAACAATATTTATTGAATAAACAAATTCTGAGATCATATTACTTTAGGTCATGCCTCCAACTTTACATTTCAGAACAAATTCCAAACGTTATTCTTCTGTTGGGTATAGTCTCATTACTGGCGTATATACACATGGAATTTTTACATACATCCTTTTTCACTCCAATTAAAATAGCTAAAATAAATGGTAATGACAGCATACTATGCTGGAGATGTCAACTAGAATGTAAAGCTGATTGGATGCATTATTTTTTGATTGTACATCCCTAAGCTTGTATTGGGTACATGACAAACGATTTTTTAAAAGCTTTGTTTACTAACACATTCTCATTAACTAAGTTTATCATTTTATTTAATGTAAATGAGGGGGTGATTTGAAATGTCAATTTTTGTCTTCTATGGACAATTCTAGTGGTACCAAGGAAACGTATTACTAAGAAATGAAGATCTATGTCAACTTCTTTTGAAGACTTTCTTTCTTAAAAGAAACAGCATTTACAGAGACTAAAGTCCATTCACAAATAATCCGTCTCATACGTGATATCTCTTATTGACTTTTTTCAACCGAGTTCTGTCTCTAACTTTTAGGATCCAGAAGAAGAAGAAGAAGAAGAAATTGGAAAATTAATGTAAAATGGAGCTATAATTATACTTTCTTGATCTCAGGCCTTTGTATATACTGTATATAGTTTAGTTTCCTTATTTGTAATTTCATTATTTTTCAGTTTATATTACAATATTATATTGGAGGATTTATTTCCTGTTTTGAGGAAAAATTATTCTAATAAAATTTATTTGAATAAAAAAAGGTATTATTTTCCTTTCCTTGTTTGAAGAAATGGAGGACAAATAAAAAACATCAACTTCCTTGGCAAAACCAATTAAATCTGCCCTCTCCATAGAAACAGAAACAGGAAACTGAAAACCTTTTCTCAGTAACCACTCACTACCATAAAATAGAATGACTCATAAGTAGGCACACTCTGCATAGCTTCCACCTCCCTATTGGCCACAAGAAGGCCCTTCATCTGCCCCTCTTTCTGACACTGATAAAACTGTCTCGCCCTTGTACACCAAGGACATCCCTACAACCACAGAGGACATGGCTATCTCCTGGTCTTGGGTGGCTGAAAAAGCTACATCATAAGAACTGGGGGAAAAGGTGGGTGGACTGAGGAACAACAAACAGCCACAATAGTCAATCATTAATAGCTAAAGCAGAAGAAGAGTCAGCCTGACATCAGAAGACTCCTTTATAACCTGGTACTAGCATGGAGATTGGAGGTTGCTCCACAGATGAGCTGAGGAAGAGACTTTGAAAGTGGGGAATGAAGCCTGGATCAGTTGGTAAAGCATGAAATACATTACCTACAGTTATGTTCACTTGCTGTAAATGTAGATGTTAGAGTGTATTACCTGTTGCAGTCCTAGATGATGGGATTTCTGCTGTGGACACCCTTGGCTGGCCTGACTACAACAAAATGTTTCCCTCTCCCCAAAGCCAGTAGACATCCTGTCCAACATTAAGACATCTGGGTATAAAGGGAGTCAGCTGATGCTACAACCTCAGTACTTTCTTGCCCCCAACAAACAGTATCCCCCTATCCAGACCCTAAGGTCAAGGGCCTAAGCTCAGTAACTCCAGAGCATGTACAAAGGAGGAGAGAACAAGCTAGAACTAGACAGGAGAATGCCCACCCCAAACTCATTGGGCAACAGAGGAAGGAGGGAGGAAAAGAATAATGAAACACTGAATGTACTAGAACATCTATATTTACAATTCTACACAAATGAACTACATTCTTCATGTTAAACTGTTGCAGTCCTAAATGACAGGATGATTCCCAAAGCCGAAAGGAGGTTGGATGGAAGATTTATAAAGAGGAGTGCAAAGGATGCCATGCAAGATGGCAGTGGCAAATCCCACTCTGGACTTGGAGGGGTTTGGAGGGCAATACTGTTTGTTGAAGGTATGCAGAGAGGACCAAGTAGCACCTTTCAAAATGTCCTTAGTGACTACCTCTTTAAGAAAGGCTACAGATGTAGCAGTAGCCTTAGTGGTGTGAGACCTCACAAGAGTTCCATGGCTTCTTCTCATGACAGTTGTAGTAAAACAAGATACAGTGTGAGATGCATTTGGAGATTGATTATTTAGAAACTCGTCTCCCCTCAGAGCTACAGGGAAAAGCCACTAAAAAGCTGGTGAGACTTCCTGCCACGTTTTGTTCTGTTCAAGTAGTAATGCAGTTGCCTATGCAAATCCAATATATAGAGGATTCTTTCCACTTTATTTTGAAGGTTAGGAAAAAAAGGTAGGCAAAGTGCATGGTCTGAGACCACTGAAACCACTTTAGGCATAAAGGAAGGATTGCTCTTAAGACTCTACCGGGGTGGAAGATGATGCAGGGTTCCATACACGAAGGCCTCAAGCTCTGAAACCCTTTTAGCTGAAATAATGGATAGCAGAAAAGTTATCTTCCAGGTCAGGGATATGATGCATTTGGAGGAAGTTGGCATGAAAGTAGGAAGGGTGAGCTTCTCCAGAATGAAACTGAGATCCCACACTGGAACAGGATATTTTCTCAGGGTATGAAAAGTCTCCCAAAGGAAATATCCTCAAGAGTGGAAGCTGAGGTAAGGTTCTTATCAGAGTCTGAATACCCATAGGAGGCAATGGGTAAACCTTCCTCAAAGGTAGATTCATCATCATCCTCAGTCATAAGAATCAGAAGATGCCTGGGGGAGATCTCTCTTTTCCTTTTTCCAGGAGAAGATTCAGGGGAAGAACCTGGGAGTTAAATGAGTCTGAATCTGACTGTGGTGATCAAATCCTCAGCCACCTGATTTCCAAGATGGCTGCACACTCAGTAACAGCTTAATTCCAGCTCTCCTAGTGCGAAAACAGAAACTTGGCAGACAAAGCCAGTGGGCCAAGACTTCTGGGTAAACTTCAGTAACTGGCTAAGAAGTGCACTGCTTGGATGCCAGGAAAATAAGGAATACAGGGATCCTAAAGGAAAATCAGCTACAAACAGTGATGAAAAAACAGTGACTGGGAAAAGTACTGTAGCTCTTCAGCAAACAGCAGTGCAAGCTCCACACATAACTTCCAGTAACCTAGAGGAAAGTATAAGACAACTACACACAGACCTGACTAAAATAAATGAAACACAAACAATAAAAGGCTGGAAGAAATGGAAGAAGCTTTAAACAGATATTCAGAAAAGGTGATAAAACTGCAAAACTCAGGTCGAAATGAAGAGAAGGTTGACTGAATATGAGACGGCACAAGAAGAGATGTTTCAAAAAATAATAGAATTAAAGGACAGACCACATCTGGAAAACCTGAGATTTTTTTACTGCACCTGAGAAGCTGGAAGGAACAGACTGTATTCATTTTATGAAAGGAATTGATAACTGAAAGGGCACACTGTGTGCATGCTCCAAACCTGGCTATGAGAAAACAACCTAGACCTTTAATAGCACAGATGCAAGCTTACCAGCAAAAGGAGTTGATTCTGATAAGACTGTGGCAGAAGGACAAAATACTAAAAGTGGGAGACAGCAGAGTGTTGGTGGAGAATGACTACTCATTTTACACCAGGCAGAAGTGGAGTAAATTTATCCCATTATTTAGGGACCGTCGAGAAGCAGATGTGATATTCAAACTGCTGTACCCAGCTACCTTCAAAATATTTTTCCCCTGGAGGAACAAAATAATTTTTTGATGAAGTACATGTTAAGGAAGAAATACAAACATTTGTTAAACAAAAAGTGAGCTGTGACAGCAAATGTTGGAGGTGTGATGGAGAAGAGGTAAATGGGAACATATTTTCTGGGAGTGTAATGAGTTGGCAGACTTTAAAGATTCCCTGCTGTGTACTCTGCCAGGATACTCAGTAAGCAAACTGGTATAAGTAAGGAAATTATTTTTTGAACTAAGATACAGAACTGAAATTGCCTAGACATAGTAAGGCCTTGCTGAGTCTAATTACGGTGACTGCCAAAAAAGCAATTACTAGAAAATGGAAATCAAAATCTAAACCAAATCTACTAGAAGTAATGAATATAGTAACAGAGATAAAACAACTAGAATTGGGATCTTTAGAAAAGGGTAGGAGCAAATTAAACTGAAAAAATGGGAACTGTGGGAACAATACATGCAGAGGAGGAAAGGGATTTAACAGAATGCAGGACTTGAAAGAGCTATGTAATGTCTGGCAATGACTGGATAGATAAGTGATATATAAGGTTTGAAACTAAAATGTCAATATGGTTTGTGCTGTACAATGTTTGCAACTAAGTTTGTCAATATGGTTTGTTTCCATTTATATAAATATATGACAATCTATGTCATATACAACAATTTAATAAATATGTTTCTTGTTAAAAAAAAAAAAAAAAAAAAAAAAGAAAATAGGGACATACCTCCAAAAATAGGGACATCCTCTGCAGGGGTAAATCAGGCCTAAAAACAGGAATGTTCCTCCAAAATAGGGACAGTTGAAAGGTCTGAAGGGTGGGCGGGAATAAATGTAGAGTTAAGACAGCGAAGAAAAGTACAAATAAACAGCATTTATTTATTTTATTTGCTTTTACTTATTTTTGTTTTTGTTTACTGGGTTTAGTCAAAAAGCCTTTTCAAAGGAGACATTTTAAAAAGACATCCAGTAATATACATTAGCATACATTAAATATATATTAACGATTACACCAACATTTGTTAGGATTACATTCAGATGAAAATAGAGGCAACTACTACACAGTATCAGAGATACTTATGTTTTAGTAGATCTTGGACACTGAGCATTTGAAGAGGTGTATTATTTTGCCAGACAGAGCAGTAATTGTGTGATTAAAGCTAAAACAAAATTTCAAAGAAATGGAAGAGAGGGAAGAAACTAGGTAGGGTAGAAAATGTTAATAATGTAGTTAAGAGATGAGTGTAAAAGGGATTCACATGACTATCATAAGGTTTACCTCAGGTTATGCTCAACTCCTGAGAGACTTGCTTGGCTACAAACATCTGCATTACAAGCTGAAGCTAAGTGAAACTTGCAGTAATGAATTTTAGTCTTTTAAGTACAAACTTGCAGTTTAAAAAGTACTGTATTTTCATCTTTTACCATTTCCTAATTGTGCATTTCTGAACAGTGTGCTGTCTTCTCTCTCTCTGGAGTTAGTTCCCCGCCCTCCCTCTCTGTTCCTGTGTTGGTATTAGTATTGGTGGCTCTGGAATTGCCCGCCCCTCCTGTAAGTCTGTATTAGAACACTCCTCCTGGGTACATCTCATTTGCTCACTTAACTGAGCACAGTTAGATCATATTCTGAGTCTAGTGTTCACTCTACTTAATACAGAGAGAAGACTTGAGAAGGCTGGCCCAGTTAGGGTCTTCCTTCCTCTCTTCTTGCACTTAGAAAAAAAAAAATGTTTGCTTTTTATTCATTTGTTTTTGCTGTATTTGTTTCTCCTCCTACTTTATTTTGCTTTCCTTAAAAGTACTCAATTTTATTTATTCTGCTGCATTTATTACTGCTTGGTCGTAGCCTGATAAAATGGTAACTGTTATTCTAAGTCTTTTGGTTTAAGCACTTGGGTTTCCATACAGGCTGTTTTACATTAAAAAGGTGTGTGGTCTGCGCTGTTGTGGCAGGACAGGTAGCTTACAACCTTCCAAGCTGGGAATTGTTGACTGAAGGCCCAGTGTCTGCTATTCTAAAAGTGTATTAGTTCTGGCTTAAGCACCTGGGCTTCAGGCCAGTTATTCTACATTAAGAAGGTTTGTGGTCTGCACTCTTGTGGGAGGAGAGGCTGGATTCTGCCCTTCTGAGCTGGGAATTTCTGGTCACAGGCTTATTATGACTGTTATTTGAACTGTTTCTTTCTGAAATTGGTGCGCCTTGTTGCTGTAGCATAGACCAGATTCAGGCCGGCTGAATCTAGCTTTGTTTGTATAATTTGAGCACTGAATCCAGGTCATCTTTTTTTTGGAGAAGGTTCCCCTGCACCCTAGTAAGCAGGGGTGTACAGTTAGAACTTGTCTGACTGAAGACTGCTGGAACAGGGCTCAGTTTTGAGCTTTTATCTGGTTAATTGGGTAATTTGTTTAAATCAGTTTGTTCATTTTCTATTGTTTATATATATATTTATATATATATATATATATATATTTATATATATATATATATATGTATATATATAAATAAAAGAAATTGCACTTTATTCATCTGCTTTTACTCTATTTGTGTTTCTTCCTACTTTATTACTGGGGGCATTGACTACAACTCTGATCTGCGATATATAACAATAAGTATCCTTTTCTGTGCTTTTAAACTGCTTATATTTTCTGAAAAAAAAAAAAAAAAAAAAAAAATTATATATATATATATATATATATATATATATATATATATATATATATATACTTATACTTGTTCCCCGCCTTTCTAAGCTAATATAGTCCAGTTTTCAAGTTAGTGCTGAATTCAGGGCTGTGTTACAAATCTCTGTGTTTACCCATATCTTATTTAGGAGGACGTTTCTCTGTTCACGTGAGAGAGAGGGGAGCTTTGAGCAGCCTATCTGTCCCTGGAGGAGTGGTTTCAGCCCAGAAATTAGTAGTTTATTGGCCATTTTGGGCTAATTTCTATCTCTTTCATTTCCCTGCTATAAATACCATATTTGCCCGGTTTTGGGCGCCGGGCAGCGCCGGTTAACTAGGGTAAAACTATTCCCGGCTCCACAAAGTCTCTTCTTCAATTTTTCCCTTGGAACTAGAAAAACTTTCAACTTAAGCACTCAAGCCATTCATTTCTCAGCTCGGCACTTGCTCAAAAAGTACAGTTTTGTACCTACCATAAATGTAGATGTTCGAGTGCTAATACAGCTGCAGTAATCACAGATGGGTTTTCTGCCGACAGGTGGGCCCTCGGTTGGCCGAATTCCAAAGTCTAGGTCCGGCGTCGGTTGCTGTCGCTTTCTTTCCTGACGTCAGTGCGACAGGGGTATACAAGACACAGCCGACGCCATATTCTTCAGTCTTTCTTGCCCCAGATGTAAGGTGCCCCTAGAAGGAAGGCAATACATAAATGATATATATATATATATATATATATATATATATATATATATATATATATATATATATAGAGAGAGAGAGAGAGAGTCAAGCAATGCAATATAATCAAAAATCAGTAGTTGCAAGCAAATACACCATAGAAGGATAACCCAATCAGGTTGTATGAGGAGGTGTTAGCCACTAGGCCTTTACCAAGAGGGGAAGGAGGGAGGGAAACCTGTAACTGCAGCTGTATTAGCACTCGAACATCTACATTTATGGTAGGTACAAAACTGTACTATGTTCATCGTGCATACAGCTGCAGTAATCACAGATGGGTAGAATCCCAAAGCTACGCACAGGGTGGTAGGCACTAGGTGGAACTGGGAGCAGCCAGAATGCCCTGCAACACAGCAGTGGCAAAGCCTGCTCTAGTTTTGGAATATAAAGGCAGGTGGTAGTGTTTTGTGAAGGTATGCACAGAACTCCAAGTGGCTGCCTCCAAAATATCTTTGGTAGGGACTCCTCTGAGGAAGGCTGTAGAGGTAGCTGTGGCCATTGTGGAGTGGGATCTGATGCCTGTAGGAACAGGTTTGCCATGAAAGGAGTAACAAAACCGTATGGAATGGCCTATCCATTTTGAAATTGTCTGTTTGGAAATTGGCTTCCCTTGAGCTCCTACAGCATAGGACACAAAAAGTTGTTCTGATTTCCTGAAGGGCTGTGTTCTGTCCAAATAGTAACGTAGCTGTCTATGGATGTCTAAGGAATGTAGCAGCCTTTCCCCTTTGTTTTGAGGATTGGGGTAAAAGGTAGGTAAGTGTATGGCCTGATTTAAAGCTACCCTGGATACTACCTTAGGCATAAATGATGGGTTGGTTCGTAGGGAAACCCTGTCCTGATGGAAGATGAGAAAGGGCTGCACAGCCATGAGGGCTTGTAGTTCCGAAACCCTACGAGCTGAGGTAATGGCCAGAAGGAAAGCTGTTTTCCAGGACAAATATTGCAAATCTGTTGAGGCAGCTGGTTCAAAGGGAGGTAATGTTAATTTTTCTAGAATGTAGTTAAGATCCCAGGCTGGTATTGGTTGTTTCCTTGGAGGTCTTATATTCTTAGCTCCTCTGAGGAACTGTCTTAAAAGTGGGTGAGAGAATAAGGGTGGATCAGTGTTGTATTCTGCAGAAATGGCCGAGGCATGAATTTTGATGGAGGAAAATGAAAGTCCACTGTTGAACAGCTCGGCTAGATACTGTAATATCTGAGGCAAATTCAGTTTTCTAGGATCCTGGCCTTTTTTCTCATTCCAAGTGCAAAACCATTTCCATTTTGCGGGGTAAGCCTTTCTAGTAGATGGCCTTCTGGCCTCCAAAATGACATCCTGCACCTCCTTGGAGAGTAGGGTCTGTTGTGGTGTTAAGGAATTTTCCATGCATCCAGATTGAGTGTTTTCAGCTGACTGTGAAGAGTTTTGTAGCTGTGCTGATTCAGTAGAAGAGGCATTAGAGGTAGGGTCCAGGGAGGAGTATGTGTTAGGCTCCTCAGGAGTGGGTACCAGTGTTGTCTTGGCCAGTCTGGAGCAATCAGTATCATCTTCGGTCTGTCTGCTCTTGCTTTCAAGAGCACCTTGGGCAGAAGAGGCAAAGGTGGGAAAGCGTAAACTGTCCATGCTGCCCAACTGAAAGAAAGGGCGTCCACTCTCCAGGCCTTTGGATGAAAGGTCCTTGAACAGAACTTTTTCAATTGATGATTCCTGTGGGAGGCGAAGAGATCTATGTCTGGTCTTCCCCACGCTTGGATTATCTTTGTAAACACTTGAGGATGCAACTTCCATTCGTGTGGATCTGTCATATTTCTGCTTAGATTGTCTGCCAGCGTGTTTTCCAATCCTGGCAAGTACTGTGCTTGAAGTTCGATTTGCCATTCCAGAGCCAAGTTCCAAAGTGACATGGCTAGCCTGCACAGGGGGTATGAATGTGTTCCACCTTGTTTGTTTATCTACCACATTACTGTGGTGTTGTCTGTTCTTATCAATAATTGCCCTGGATGCAGGAGGTCCTTGAAAATTGTAATTGCATTTATCACTGCTAGCATTTCTTTTTGATTGATGTGAAGGTGCTTTTCCTTTTGGGACCATTTGCCCTGAATGCACCTGTCTGTCATGTGCGCCCCCCCCCCCCCAAGGCATAGTCTGAGGCGTCTGTTGTGATGACTTGATTTGCTTGAGGCTTGCAGAATGGAAGACCTGTGTTTGTTTGGCATGCTTGGGCCCACCATAGAAATTCCTTTTGCAAACATGGGATTATTGGTATTATTGTTTCCAAACTGTGGCTGTGTTGAGACCATAGGTTTTTTAGGTACCATTGAAGTTTCCTCATATGCAACTTTGCACATGGGATTAGAAGAATGCAAGATGCCATGAAGCCCAGAGCCTGCAGGATTTTCCTTGCAGTGAGCCTGGTACAATTTGCTAGTATTTTGAAGTAATGAGTTAGTTGCCCTTGTTTTTCTGGCGTATGATAGGCCATCTGGGTGTTTGTGTCCAAGTTGGCACCCAGGAAAGTTATTTTCTGAGATGGTGTTAGCCTGGATTTCTCTTTGTTTACTGTGCATCCCAGAGAAGTCAATAACCGTGTTACATAAGCCAGATGTTCCAGAAGTATGTGCTTGTTGTCCGCTTGGATCAGGCAGTCGTCCAAATAAGGGTAAATTTGTATCCCTTGAAGTCTGCAGTAGGCAATTACTGATGCCAGGCATTTTGTGAATACTCTGGGCACAGTAGATAAGCCAAAGGGCAATGCAGAGAATTGATAGTGGATTGAACCTGCAAGAAATCTGAGGTATCTTCTGCAGCTTTGTCTGATTGGGACATGCAGGTATGCCTCCTTCAGGTCCAATGTTACCAGCCAAAACTCCTTGCCCAGCATGGGAAGAAGCTGCTGTAATGTGAGCATCTTGAATTTTAAATGAGTAGAAATGTGTTTAGGATGGATAAGTCCAAAATGGGTCTCCAGTCAGTTCCTTTCCTTGGTACCAGAAAAAGTCTGGAAAAAAACCTTGACCTTGTTCGTGAGTAGGTACCTCTTGAATAGCTTTCATGGCCATAAGCTTTGAAATTTGTATTTGAGCCTCTGCCCTTTGATTGTGTGGCAGGTTCGGCATGCCTCTCATTTTTGGAAGAGTGTGAAAATGAAATCTGTAGCCTCTGTTTATAATGTCCAGGATCCATTTGTCTGTTGTGATAATATGCCAATTTCTTGTAAATAATGCCAGCTTTCCTCCCAAGGGTGCTGTCAGCTGAGACTTGCTTGGCATGAAAAGGGGGAAGTCATTGGGTTTGTTTCCTGTATTGCTGTGCACTGTCTTTGCCACCTCTTGGTGCTGGAGTTTGCCATTGTCTGCCTCTATATGATCCTTGAGGTTGCCCTCTGCCCCTTGTGCGCCTGTATCTATCTCTTTGTGGCTTGTCCGTGGCTGGAAAGGACCAGTTCTTTGAAGGCCAATTTCTGCTAAAACGTGGTGGTTGAACCTGTAGAAAAGCTTTGACAGTTTGCATAGATTTAAATTTTTCTTCCATTTTCCATAGTATCTCCTCAGCATTAGTACCAAATAGTACATCCTTTTGTAAAGGAGCATCTAGTAGCTTAGCTTTAACGTGGTCAGGCAAGGTTTGTTCTCTAAGCCAGGCATGTCTACGAATGACTGATCCTGTCACAGCAGCTCTACTTGAGGCCTCTAGGGCATCATAGCCACATTGTAAGGTGTGTTTACCCACTTGTTCTGCACTATGCAACATATCCTGCAACACCTTCAAATCTGGTTGTTCAGGTTGAGACATTTTATTTCTTAATTGTGATAACAGAAACTGCTGATATTTAAGCATATGGAACTGACAATTTAAGGCCCTCATGGCTAGGGTGGCCGAGGTATATACCTTTTTTCCCCACCTTTCTAAGGATCTAGACTCTCTTTCAGAAGGTAGTGGATTCTTAGCAGTAGAGGCCTTCATTCCCTTGGGGCCTTGAGAAATGGTTTCAGGGTCAGCATTATGGCTTTTGTAAAGAAATTGGTGAGAGTTAGGAACTCGGTAGTACCTATCAGGCTTGACTGGGGCAGGAGGCAGGGAATCCGGATTTAGGTAAGCCTCCGAGTAAACATCAAGTATGTCCAAGACAGGAGGTATCGCCAGAGGTCTGTGCTGATGTAACAAAAGAAATTCCCTAAGTCTTTTCTTGGAATCAGAAAAGTCTTGGCCTTCCCAATGGAAGTGTTCCCTCAAGGTGTGCAAGGTTTCCCCAAAAGAGAAATCCTCTGGGGGAGATACAGAAGGAATGGACTGCTCAGCATCTGAATCTTCAAAAGGGGAGTACGAGTGTTCCTCTTCATCAGAATGCTCTGAAAAAATGGAGTCCTGGTCAGAAGAGGGAGAAGCTTCCTCCACTCTGGGTCTCTTGTCTGGAGGGGGTTGGGAACCCCTGATAAGAGTAATTAAATCCTCAGCCATTTTTAGCATCTGCTTTTTAGGCATGGGGCCTGGAGATGGGCCCTGTGCAACAGGCCTCTTGGGATGCATAGCTGATTTGGACTTAGTAAAGGACTTTATGGAGAAGGAAAATGAGGGTCTAAAGACACCATGGGTGGAAGTGGACCTGTCCACATTAGGAGGCTCAACACTCACAGTGGCTTCGGTGGTTGTAGTCTGGGTATGGGCCGAGTACCTGCGGTCTCGGTTACAGAGGACACCGCCAAAGAAGTGTCGTCGGTAGTCAGGGGCTGCGTAGGTGCCTCACTGAGAACCGGACCAGGTGTAGCCGGTTTTGGCATGGTGTCGGTGGAGACCGCGGACCTCACTTGTCGGTTTTTGTCCTTGCGATTTTTGGACAAAACGGTAGTCGGAGTATCCGACGACATTTTATAATCAAAGGCTTTACCAAAAAAGTGCTGGGCGCACTCCGCCCGACGCTTAATAGTGCGTTTATTGAAAGTAGCGCAAAAGCGACAGGCCGAGACGTCATGGTCTGGGCCTAAACAAGGTATGCACAATACAGAGATAAGATGATCAGCTTTAACAATTGGCTTAAACTCTGGTGTCATTCAAAGGGGATCCAATGTCTGTCTGCCTGGGATGACATGCTGGACAAGCCACGCTGCTTTGCAAGGGACGGCTTGCACCTGTCACCCCTGGGATTCCGGATATTGGCAAAGGCTCTTGCCACCCCCATAGTGCCTTTTTTAGGCAAGGCTCAAATTCTAAACCTACCACCCTAGAACACAAAAAAGGAAAAAAACTAAGGGTAATGCTGCTCAATGCCAGAAGTCTAAATCTCAAAATGCACGCACTCGAGGCCCTTCTCAGTATGGAGAACATCGATGTCTGTGCAGTGACAGAAACCTGGTTCAAGGCTCCTGAGAGCACCCCAGCACTATCAGGTTTTACCTCTTATCATGCGTTACGGCCCCAAAATCCGGACAATACCAAGAAAGGAGGGGGGGTATCCATATTCATCAAGGACACCCACACCTCAAGACTGTTGGCAACGCACGATGCATCGGAGACCATCCAGGTGCAATTAACCATAGGAAAGACTGCTCTGCAAATTGTAGCATGTTACAGGCCACCCTCACAAACTCAGGAACCTCACATGGCCTTCCTGAAAACACTAGAGGGATAAATGTATCACCAAACACCATCATACTAGGTGACTTCAATTACCCTAATATAGACTGGGAACACTACTCAAGCCCAAACACCCTAGCCCAAAAGTTCCTGGAATTCATAAACTCAAATGCCATGGAACAACTAGTCACCATCCCCACAAGAGGAGAAAACATACTTGATCTCATCATCACGAACATGGGAGCACAATGTTCAACACCGGAAGTATACCCCTCACTGGTGAGATCAGATCACAAACTAATCTTGCTGGAGGTCCTCATCCCACCCCCACCTGAAATAAAAAGACCACAGTAAAGAACTTCTCGAAAGCCGACTTCACACTTCTAAAGACTAGTGTGGTCTCCTTTAAGGCCCCCGAGCCGGCGGAAAACAGTACTCAAGCTGCTGAATCACTTACAAATGCCTTCTACCAGCACCTGCAGGACTGCATGGATAAGGCAATCCCAAGCAAAACAAAGACTCTTTGTGCCAAAGGCAAGCGTCCAGTCTGGTGGACCCCAGCCATAAACAAACTCTACAACAAAAGGAGGAAGCTACTACAAGATAGAGCAAAATCCTTAAAAGGTAAGACACCCTTGATCACTATAAGTAAAAAACTAAGAGCTCTCATAAAATCATCCAAAGCAAATTTTGAGAGAAAAATAGCTAAAGACTCAAAAGACAATCATAAGGCCTTCTTTAGCTATGTTAGAAACCTGGGAGGAAACTCCCAGATATGCTCAGAACTAGTTCAAAATGATGTGAAGATTACTGATCCTACAGACATTGCCAACATACTGGCTGACAGGTTCAGTGCAAACTTCTCCCAAAGGAGAGATATCTATACCAAGCGATTGCAGCCCCCCAAACATCTCCAACGCCCAAGTGAGAACTGCTCTCTCCAAAGCAAAAAACACAGCATCCATGGGACCTGATGGTGTCCCCGGCTGTGTGCTCCACGAACTCAACGAGGAATTAAACCCACAGCTAGGACAGCTGTTTAATCATAGTCTTACCTCTGGATATGTACCCAGGGAGTGGCGCACTGCAACTGTGGTCCCACTTCACAAAGGCGGTGCCTCCACCGACCCTGGAAATTACCGGCCCATTAGCTTGACAAGCCTTATCTGCAAAGCCATGGAGAGGATCATAATGGACCTCATAAATAAAGACATAGGGAATTTGCAGACTTTGGATCCATCCCAGTTTGGCTTTGTCAAAGGCAGATCATGCCTTCTAAACTTGGTTGACTTTTTGAAACAGTCACCAAAGCCATTGATGAGGAAAGGCAGTCCATACAGCCTACCTCGATCTGGCGAAGGCCTTGATACAATACCCCACTCGGGTATCATTGAAAAACTCATCAGCTTAAATGTTAACCCATACATCACAAGATGGGTTGCAAACTGGCTGAGTGACAGAACCCACAGGGTCAGAGTTGCTGGCGCCATGTCAGACTCAAAGCCTGTCACAAGTGGTGTACCACAGGGCTCAGTCCTGGGCCCACTCTTGTTTGGCATCTACTTTTCCGAAGTACAAGCAAACACAGGAGGGTTATGGCTGACAAAGTTTGCAGATGACTGCAAACTGGGCCATAGTAGAAAACACATCTGACACAGATATCCTTCAGAAGGGTCTCACAGAAACGGATAACTGGTGCCAGAGCCATGGCCTAAAGTTAAATGCCAAAAATGCATAGTCATACCCTTCGGGAAAAACAAGGTTACCCCTAGCTACCAAATAGGTGGCAATCCACTGAGCACAGAAGAAGTTATCAGGGACCTGGGGACCCAGGTTGATAGTAGTCTGTCATTCGACACCCATGTAGCTAAAGTAGTTAGGAAGACCTTCTACATTGCCCACCTTATCATGAAGGGATTCTCATCTAGATCAAGGAGGTCATAGTCTCCCTATACTCATCACTCATCAGACCAATGATTGAGTACAATGCCCCATTCGAATGTATCTGACCCGACACTTGCAGCAGCTGGAGAGGCCACAAAGTTCCTCACCAAAAGGATAAAGGGTCTCAAACATCTGTCCTATGCTGCCCGACTGAAAGAACTCCAGCTCTATTCAGTCGCACGCTGCTCAGAGGTGACCTTTGCCTAACATACAAGGCCATGTCAAACCCAGATTTGATGAATATGCTTCACCTCAAAAATCTAGATCCATCAGAGCCACAAGGCGGACACTTAAACCTCGACACGGCTATTAATAGGACGTGCTGGAGGGATAGATTCATCACCCAAAGACTCCCTATGCTGTGGAATAAAATCCCGGTATATGTGAGGCAGAGCACCTCGCTGGCCTTGTTCAAGAGAAATCTTGACCAATGGATGGGAGATCGCAGATATACCCCAGGGATTACCTCAGTGTCACTGCTCGACAGAGGCACAGCAAAATAATGGGTATAGTTCCCCATACTAAAGGGGTGGCGTAAGCCACAAAACTATGGGCTAGGCTTGTAAATGCCCTCGGGCAGATAGCCTAGTATGAACCTATGAACCTATGAATGGAAATCCTTATGCGGTATTTGCTTCACACAAGAAATACAATTGTTAACTTTGTCTGACATCGGTCTGAGGCAAGAAAAGTTTCACCAACGGGGTACTTAGCTTTAAAGAAGACTTCGGTTTCCAATTATTTGTAATTTCAGGAGCTGGCCGACCGGCACTTGCGAACTGCTTCGGGCACTGCGCGGCAAAAAAGACTGAAGAATATGGCGTCGGCTGTGTCTTATATACCCCTGTCGCACTGATGTCAGGAAAGAAAGCGACAGCAACCGACGCCGGACCTAGACTTTGGAATTCGGCCGACCAAGGACCCGCCTGACGGCAGAAAACCCATCTGTGATTACTGCAGTTGTATGCATGATGAACATCTTATAGCATCACTTATAAACCCTAGCACTAGACCCTCCTGTACTGTACAGTAGGACAAGGCTCTCTATTCGACCTTACCAGCCATCCAGTAAAACAGTTCACTGTACCTATCCAGGCATGTCCAAACGGCAGTTTCAGGTGTACTCTCCAGTCCAACTGGTGAATCTGGGCATTTGGAGGCAATGTTACAACTGCCTCATTTACACAGACAACCCCCTCCTCCTACCACCAAACACTAACATATGCGAGAGATGCAGTTATACAGCCAAACTAGAGGCTAAGCTCTCTCAACCCAAGACTGGATCAGACAGTCAAGAGGAGAAGGGAAATACTTGCATCACACTACCAGTCTTGCATAGACCCATTAAACCAGCACTGGCAAAAAACACACATAAATGCATGGAAACATACGTGGAGGTAAATAAAAATCTGCAAAATCAACAGAGACCTCCAAAGCAAATATCCAAACAACCTCCACCCCCCCTCCCCCAACACAAACCATGAAACACATACTTCACAAAACCAGTGTGCCAAGCGATCACAGCCCTTAAGGCAAAATAACATACCCAACATACTAGTAATAGGTGACTCTATAGTCAGGCACACTGACGTCTCACTCACTAGGCTGAATAAGGAGACGGTTACTGTTAGCTGCCTGTCGGGTGCCAGGATCTGCCACATAACACAAGCACTCAGGTCACTCCAGAACAAGTACAGATATGACTCTGTCATTGTCCATGTTGGTGTGAATGACCTGAGCCATACCTCCCTGGAGTACATGAAGAGAGACATGGAAGAGCTCACTGATCACGTAGCCCAGACCAGCATGACCCTGACCCTGAGTAGCATCCTGCCCTCACCAAGAATGACACGACAGTATAAAGAAAAAATTCTCGATTTCAATAACTGGCTAACTTTCTGGTGTCATTCAAAGGGGATAAAGTGTCCGTCTGCCTGGGATGACATGCTCGACAAGCCATGCTGCTTCACTACAGACAGCTTGCACCTGTCACCCTTAGGCTTTGGAATACTTGCCAAGGCTCTTGCCACCCCCATAGTGCCTTTTTTAGGCAAGGCTCAAAAGACAAACCCACCACCGTAAATAGCACAAGTTTAAGGTTCCAGAGAGCACCCTAGCACTACCAGGCTACAACTCATACCATACATTTCGGACACAGAACCCAAACCGAAATACAAAAGGTGGGGGCGTATCCATATTCATCAAGGATACCCACACCAGGTTAGTGGCACAGCACAATGCTTCAGAGATCATCCACATGCAACTAACAATGGGCAAAACTGTAATTCAAATTGTAGCTTGCTACAGATTACCGACCATTTCCCAGGACACCCGTTCTGCGTTTCTGGAAACACTGGGAAACAAAGGTCCTACCAAACACCCTAATATTGGGTGATTTCAATTACCCAAACATTAACTGGGAGAACTACTCAAGTACTAATTCCCTTGCCCAACTTTTCCTAGAATTTATCAACTCAAACGCCCTGGTTTAATTGGTCAACACTCCCACCAGAGGTGACAACATATTGGACCTGGTCATCACCAACCAGAGGTCAACCCCCCACTGGTTAGAACTGACCATAAACAAATCACTTTGGATATCCATATTCCGCCCCCACCCCCGGACAAGAAAGCCACCATGAAAAACTTCAAAAGCAAACTTCACGTTACTTAAGACCATGGTGGAAAGTTTCTAAGCCCTCATGTATCTGTCCAAGCTGCAAAATCCTTTACTAATGCATTCTACAGGCAGCTACAAGAATGCATGGATCGTGCCATCCCAAGCAAAACCAAGACTCATTCCTCCAAGAAAAGGAAACCAGTCTGGTGGACTCCTGCCATAAACAAGCTATACAATAGAAGGAGGAAACTAGTACAGAAAAGAGTAAAATCCCAAGAAGGGGAGACATCCCTGATCAGTATCAGCAAGAAACTATGATCCCTCATAAAATCATCCAAGGTGAGCTTTGAAAGAAAATTTGCCAAGGACTCCAAAGATAACCACAAGGCATTCTTTAGCTATGTCAAGAATCTAAGTGGCAATGCTCAGATCTGCTTGGAGTTAGTGCAGAATGGCACAAAATACACTGAACCGACCAATATCGCCAACATCCTGGCAGACAGGTTCAGAACAAACTTCACCCCCCTCTCACCCCCAAAAGGGCCCATAACCATAGCAGAAGAATGTAGAGTCCCTGAAATCACAGACACTCAGGTGAAAACAGCCCTCTCCAAAGCCAAAAACACAGCATCAATGGGACCGGATGGTATCCAAGGCTGCATCCTACGCGAGCTCAAAGACGAACTAACCCCTCACCTAAACACACTGTTCAAACTCAGCCTCTCCACACGCTACATACCCATAGAGTGGCGCACAACAACGGTTATTCCACTCCACAAAGGTGGAGACACAACAGACCCTGGGAACTATCACCCTATACGCCTGACCAGCTTGGTCTGCAAGGCTATGGAGCGCATCATCATGGAACTCATTAACAGAGACACTGGGAACCTCCAAACACTGGACCCTACCCAGTTTGGCTTTAAGGGCAGATCATGCCTCCTAAACCTGATGGACTTCTTTGAGACAGTTAAGGCTATAGATGAGGGAAAGGTGGAACACACAGCCTACCTAGACCTCGCTAAGGCCTTCGACACCATGCCCCATTCTGGTATTACAGACAAGCTCACCAGCCTGAACATAAACCCCTACGTTACAAGACAGGTTGCCAACTGGTTCACGGACAGAACCCACATGGTGAGAGTTGTGGGAGCTAGGCCCGACTCTAAATTGGTTACAAGTGGCGTTCCCCAGGGCTCAGTCCTAGGACCCCTCCTGTTTGACATATACTTCTCAGAGGAGGACAATAGCTGACCAGGTTCGCAAACGACTGCAAACTAGGGGCTATAATTGACTCTCTGGCTGACACAGACATCCTCCAAAAGGGTCTCACTGAGATGGATACCTGGTGTCAAAATCATGGCCTCAAGCTAAATGCCAAAAAGTGCATAGTCATCCCCTTTGAAAAAACAAAGTACCCACAAACTACCACATAGGTGGTAGTCCCCTAAATACGGAAGACGTAATAAGGGATCTGGGGACCCAAGTAGATAGTAATCTCACCTTTGATAATCACATTGCCAAAGTGGTTAGAAAATCCTTCTACGTGGCCCACCTAATCACTAAAGGGTTTGCATCCAGATCAAAAGAGGTCATTGTGCTCCTTTACTCATCACTCATCAGACCCATCTTAGCTTACAACGCCCCATCTGGGATGTACCTTACAAGATACCTGCAACAGCTGGAAAGACCATAGAAGTACCTCACCAAGAGCATCAATGGCCTCAAACAGATGCCCTATGCAGCTCGACTGAAGAAAAGTACAGTTTTGTACCTACCATAAATGTAGATGTTCGAGGATCTACATTGCTGCAGTCATGACCTGTGGGTAAGTCCGCTGTCCTCGGTCGGCCCGAATACCAAAGGGCTAGGCTGGCGTCGGTCACTGTCGCTTAGAGCTGACGTCAGTACGCAGTAGTACTTAAGCGCATGACCGACGCCATATCCTCAGTCTTTCTTGCCCCAGATGTCAGAAGGCCTAAAAGTAAAGGCCAAAGCCAAAAACAGGAAAAGCCCAACAACCCCAGTGTGTAAGTAAAGAAAATCTCCAAACAAAACCCAGCAATCCCAACCTATAGAGGGGAAGGAGGGAGGGAAAATTGGACTGCAGCAATGTAGATCCTCGAACATCTACATTTATGGTAGGTACAAAACTGTACTATGTTCTTCGTCTCACATTGCTGCAGTCATGACCTGTGGGTAGAATCCCAAAGCAAAGGAAAAGGGAGGCTGGCAAATTACAAAGAATTAGGGGGTTCTAACATGCCCTGTAAAACTGCAGTGGCAAACCCAGCCCTGGACTTGGAATAGAGAGGGAGATGGTAATGCTTAGTGAAAGTGTGTACAGAACTCCAAGTAGCTGCTTCCAAAATATCCTTAGTAGCTACACCCCTCAAAAAAGCAGTAGAAGTGGCAGTAGCCCTAGTAGAATGAGGCCTGATCCCAGCAGGGACATCCTTCCCATGATGAGAATAACAAAAGGCAATACAATGACCAATCCACTTTGAAATAGTCTGCTTAGAAACAGCTTTCCCCTGTGAACTCAAAGCAAAAGAAACAAATAACTGTTGAGTCTGTCCGAACTCCTTAGTTCTGTTCAAGTAGTAACGTAACTGCCTATGGATATCCAAAGAATGCAAGACTTTTTCCCCTTTATTTTGGGGTTCAGCATAAAAAGTAGGCAAATGAATAGACTGATTCAAGGCCACACTAGAAATCACTTTAGGCATAAAAGTAGGGTTAGTCCGCAAAGAAACTCTATCCTTATGGAATATCAAAAAAGGTTCAACTGCCATGAAAGCCTGCAATTCAGATACCCTCTTTGCAGAAGTAATGGCCAACAAAAAAGCAGTCTTCCAAGACAAAAACTTCAGTTCAGACGTAGCTGCAGGTTCAAAAGGAGGTAAAGTAAGTTTCTCCAAAACAAAATTGAGATCCCAGGAAGGAGTAGGAGCTCTACGTGGGGGTCTTATATTCTTTGCCCCTCTAAGAAATTGTTTGAACAAAGGATGGGAAAATAAAGGAGGGTCACAATCATAGTGAGCAGAAATGGCTGCAGCATGAACCTTCACAGAAGAGAATGACAAACCCTTGTCCAGTAATTCAGTAAGGTACTGTAGTGCAAAACTCAAATTAGGCACTGAAACATCAAAACCCTTTGCAGTGCTCCAAAGAAAAAATCTCTTCCACTTATCAGCATAAACTTTTCTAGTGCTAGGCCGCCTAGCTTCCAAAATGACATCTAAAACCTGTTGAGGAAGCTGAGACCCCACCGGCTCCATCACAGAATACGCCAGGCTGTCAGATGGAGGGACTGCACCTGAACATTGAGAAAATGATTGTTCGACTGGGACAACAAATGAGGAATCTGTGGCAGAGGCCAAGGAGGCTCCCGGATTAAACTCCTCAGCAGAGGATACCAATGTTGACGTGGCCAGTCTGGTGCTATTAGAATCATGCAAGGCTTGTCCCGTCTGACTTTCAAGAGTACCTTGGGGAGAAGAGGCATAGGAGGAAAAGCATAAACTTGAAGGTTGTTCCAACTGAAAGACAGAGCATCCACTTTCCAAGCATCTGGGTGGAACATCTTTGTGCAAAATTTTGGAAGTTGAAAATTCAGTGGGGAAGCGAATAGATCTATGTCTGGAGTTCCCCAAGCCACAGTCAATTGTTTGAAAATCTGAGGATCCAGTTTCCACTCGTGGGGATCCACCATTTGTCTGCTCAAAATATCTGCTAGGGAGTTCTGTGCTCCTGGCAGAAACCTTGCTTGAAGATTGATTCACAAACCCAGAGCAGTCTCCCATAAAATCATTGCTTGTCTGCAAAGAGGGTAGGAATGTGTTCCCCCCCTGCTTGTTGATGTACCACATGACTGTTGTGTTGTCTGTTTGTATCAACACCTGTCCTGGCTGAAGGAGTTCCTTGAATGCCATCAAAGCAAATTGAACTGCTAACATCTCCTTCATGTTGATATGCAAATGTAGTAGTTTGGGAGGCCACATGTCTTGTATCCATTTTCCATTGAAGTGTGCTCCCCAAGCCAAGTCCGAGACATCCGTCGTTAAGATCTGACTCGCCTCTGGTCTGAACACAGAGAGTCCCTTGTTTAGGTGACATTCCCGAGCCCACCAAAGTAATTCTTTCTGGATGCAAGGTATAATCCGAATGACAGTGTCCAAACTGTGGCAGTGTTGAGCCCACACACTTTTGAGATACCACTGTAGCTTCCTCATATGCAGTTTGGCATTGGGAAGTACTAGAATGCAAGATGCCCTGAACCCCAAGGCTTGGAGGACTGTCCTTGCAGTCAGCCTGGACATTACTGATAACTGCTGGAAGTAGAGAGGAAGAGTTCTTTGTTTGTCCGGGGTCAGAAATGCCATCTGAGAGGCTGTATTCAGTCTCACACCCAGAAAGCACATGTCCTGAGAGGGCACTAGACTGGACTTTATTTCGTTCACAGTATACCCTAGGCATCTTAAAACTGTCATTACATAGTGGAGATGCTGTAGTAATTTGTCTTTGTTTTGAGCAAGAATCAGGCAATCGTCCAAATAAGGATAAATTTGTATTCCTCCCTGTCTGAAGAAAGCAATCACCGGAGCCAGAACTTTTGTGAACACCCTGGGCGCAGTAGATAAGCCAAAGGGCAATGCAGAGAATTGATAATGTGAAGTACCAGCCCGAAATCTCAGGAATCTCCTGCAGCTGGGCTTGATAGGGATGTGAAGATAGGCCTCTTTGAGATCCAGGGTTACCATCCAATGATCTTTGCCTATCACAGGCAGAAGTTGTTGTAATGTTAACATCTTGAACTTTGGAATTTCTAGGTAGGTGTTGAGAATGGACAAATCCAGAATTGGCCTCCAAGTGTTTCCTTTCTTCGGCACCAGGAATAGACGGGAATAAAATCCTAGGCCTACTTCTGAAGGAGGGACCACCTGGATTGCCTCCATCTGCAAAAGTAAAGAAATCTGCTTCTGAGCCTCCAGCCTTTGCTGAGGAGGCACATCCGGCATGCCTTTGAAAGGAGGAAAAGTGTGAAAATAAAACTTGTAACCTCGATTTATTATAATCCCAAAAAGCGAAGAACACAGGTCCAAATAAATTAACCAAGGAAAAAACAGCTATATGAAGTAAACACACCCTATCCACAGATCTAGTGCAACTTATGAAAGACATATAAAAATGGCTTGGTGAAGGCATTATTTTATCTGATGAAGTGGAGTGGAAAATACGAAAACGCAGTAGCGGAATAGCGTTCATGTGGATTTGGATTTATTGTTGATTATTTGTGTTGCTTCAGCGTGTGTCCAGTGTGTGGAGGAATAAAGACCTTGGTTAATTTATTTGGACCTGTGTTCTTCGCTTTTTGGGATTATTGGTATTTTGTTGCTTTTCTTCGTTTTTTTTATTCTCGATTTATTATATCCAACACCCATTTGTCTTGGGTGATCAAATTCCAGTTTTCTTTGAAAAGTCCCAACTTTCCTCCCGGAGGAGCTGCCAGTAAGGGAGGGTCTGGCAGCAGAAGATACAGGTCACTGGGTCTGCTTACGAAAGGGCTGACCCCTGCCCTCACCAGATGACTGTGCAGGAGAACTCCAAGTCCTAGGTCTGAAGGAACCCTGAGCGTGAGCCCTGCCTCTACCACGTCTAGACCTGCCCTTAGACTGATAATCCGAAGAAGGATAAGACCATCCCCTAGCAGGCCAATTCCTACTAAACTTAGGGGGCTGAACCTGCAAAAAATCCTTGACCGTCTGCATAGACTTAGCCTTATCTTCCATCTTTTTCAAAACTGATTCCACAGGAGGACCAAAAAGAACTTCAGATTGAAGAGGAGCATCCAAAATTCGAGCCTTTACATGTTCTGACAAATTTTGATCTTTAAGCCAGGCATGTCTACGAATAACTGAACCTGTCGCAGCCACCCTAGAAGAAGCCTGAAGAGCATCAAAACCACACTGCAAAGAATGCTTGCCAACTTGATCTGATGCATGAACCAACTCCTGGAGCTCCTTACACTCTATACCCTCAGATAAAGCATCCACCTTAGATTTCAATTGGCCTAATAAAAAGTTCTGATACTTCAGCATATGAAATTGGCAATTCAAAGCCCTCATAGCTAACGTAGAGGAGGTGTACACTTTTTTCCCCCACCTGTCCAATGCCCTAGAATCTTTATCCAAAGGGACTGGATTTTTAGCCACAGAAGCCCTAACACCCTTAGGGCCTTGAATAATGGTTTCCGGATCAGCCCTAGGACTCTTATACAAATACTTATGTGCTTCTGGAACTCTGTAATACCTGTCAGGCTTAACAGGGGCCGGAGGCAGAGAATCAGGATTAAGGGAAGATTCAGAAAACACATCCTGAACAACATCTAAGACAGGAGGAATAGCCAAGGGCCTATGTTGTGGCAGAAACAAAAATTCCCTAAGCCTTTTCCGAGAATCTGAAAAATCTTGACCTTCCCACTTGAAATGCTCCCTCATGGTATGTAAAGTTTCAGAAAAGGAAAAATCTTCTGGAGGAGAAGCAGAAGGACAGGAGTCCTCTGCATCCGAATCAGAATAGGAAGGAAAATCCTGAATTTCCTCAGCTAAGGAGTCAGAGTAGTCCAAGGAATGATCCATACACCTTCTAAATCTGCCTCCACCCTAGGCCTTTTCTCTGGGGGGGGCATAGAACCCCTGATCAAAGTAATCAAGTCCTCCGCCATTTTCAACATATGTTTTTTAGGAACAGGGGCTGGAGAGCTAGAAGAATGACCAGGTCCAACAAGACCAGGTTTGGCCTTAGCATGGCCTTTAGCCACTGAAGTAGAAGGCCTAATAACCTTTTGTAAGGATGGAACTACTGAAACCTGAGAAGCACCCTCAGCCTGTCCTAACTCCTGAGAGGCCAACTCCTGTAAAAGTAAAGGTTCCCCCTGGGATTCAGCCGAACCCTCGGCAGGATCCATAGATTCAACCGGAGGCTCTGAAGAACCGGCGTCCGCAACGGACGACTCATCCGGTTTAGATCTCACAGACTTATCCTTACGCTTCTTAGCGGTAGCGGGCGTCGGAGGATCCGACGGCATGTTATAGTTACACCGCTTACCGAAAACAAGCCTGGCACAGTCTAACCTTCGCTTAATGGTGCGCTTATTAAATCTAGCACAAAAGCGACACCCAACTACGTCGTGCTCAGGCCCTAAGCAAGGAATACAGAGAGAATGATAATCCTTATGAGGTATCTGTTTCCCACAAGAAATGCAATTATTAACTTTTTCTGACATCCGGAAAACTGAAGCAAGAAAAAACAATAATTTCCCCAACGGGGTACTTAGCCCAACTTGGTCTTCGGTCTGAAACTCGGTAAATGAAAATTTCAGAACGCCGAACGGCACTCGCAAACACTGCTTCTGCTTCGGACCATGCGGCAAGAAAGACTGAGGATATGGCGTTGGTCATGCGCTTAAGTACTACTGCGTACTGACGTCAGCTCTAAGCGACAGTGACCGACGCCAGCCTAGCCCTTTGGTATCCGGGCCGACCGAGGACAGCGGACTACCCACAGGTCATGACTGCAGCAATGTGAGATGAAGAACATCTCCAGTTTTACTCGGTTGCATACCGCCTATTCAGAGGTGATCTCTGCCTGACATACAAGGCCATGTCCAACCCAGAATTGATGGAAATGCTCCACCTAAGAAAACCTTATCCCCTCGAGCCACACGCTCTAGGGATCTAAACCTCACCACAACAATAAACAGGACGTGCTGGAGGGATAGATTCCTGTCCCAGAGATTTCCCATGCTTTGGAACAAGATCCCAATCTACATTAGGCAGAGCTCCTCGCTAATACTCTTCAAAAGAAACCTTGACGAGTGGATGGGAAAAAGAAAGTTTACCTCGGGGATCACTTCAGTGGCTCTGCTGGACAGAGGCACATGGAACTAATCTAAGGGGGTGGCGAAAGCCAACACATTCTGGCTAGGCTTATAAATGCCTTTGGGCAGATAGCCAAGTACCCACCAATGAACCTATGACCCCATAACCTGCAAACCACACCGAATTCCTCTATTTCCTGGTTTTGACAGAAAAATAATGGGGTGCCACGAATTCCCGAATGGCTCCTTCAAATCCAGATTTTTTTTATTTACAACTTTTCAATACAGTCCTTTTTTTTTAAATAGTCATACTTATGGGGAAGCAAAATAAACACTTAAAATCAGAGCTAATCAACAGGTACAGAGAGAACTGTGACAGCAAATACTAACAACTGCAACAATTCCCTGACACAGCTACATAATACAGTGATGAAACTAGGCTTCTACACGCGGTCAAAAGTAAGCCCGCCTACCCTCAAGTAAATACAAGTAAGCTCAAAGAAGCAAGGGAAGTTTAGTTCTTATGCGAGACTTCTGTCTTACTGTAGGCACCAGAGCTTGCTATACAACTACATTTTCTAGGTTTCTTGGTTGCTCTGTCACAGCCGCAACTGCTGGGTTTAAAATAACTTTACCGTTAGAAGATCAAGATTATAACCAATCAGCATACAACTGTGGTCTTTTAATTTACATTGCTTTGAGTATTAACAAGTTGGTAAACTCCAAACATCTTTTTGTATTTGCTGGTTTCTTAAATGTTAAGTGGCAAATTGCCTTTTGTATAATTACAGTTGAATACAAAAGGCAGAGGGGCAATTTAAGTGGCACGAACGTGCAGTGTATGTTACATGATGGTTTACTGCTGAGCATTAGTACATCCAGTTTTACCATGTGAAGTGGAATTTTCAGTACAGCTGTCCACAGATAACAGTATTTGAGTAATTTAAGTTTTTGCTTTTTATGGAAGTCTGTTAAAGTGTTCCCTTAGTCCATGAAAGGTTGGTGAGCATCATATACTAGTGTTCCCTTAGTCCATGAAAGGTTGGTGAGCATCATATACTTCATTGTGCCTCCTGAGCATATACTGCATTTTTTCATCTCTGGTGTGTGTGTTTCTGCTAAAATGAAGCAAAGATGTGTCCTTGTTACCTGTACAACAGAGGTCTTTTAATTTAAGGTGTTTTCGTAACTTTTGGCAACTCGCATATTTCTTGGAGGCACTCTATCACTCCATTTGCGTGTAGGTAAATGATTTCCATTCACTGCCTCAGTAGATGATTATATTTTAATCAAAGATAAGGGTGACATTTCTTTTATCCTAATGGGCTATGTAACCTGAGTGAAGCTGTAATGGAATTTGTCAGATAAGACAGAAGATACTATTTTTTTTTTTAGTCCAATGATGCGATACAGTTGTATCACTCATTCATTTCTGGTCCAGTCTAGCAAAGTAGATTTTAAACTGCTTGTTTTGCTGTGGGCTGCAGTGGAAATGAGTTGTACGCATACCTCTCAACTGCAAAGATTTTTGCAGAATGTCCAGATTTTTGCCTCATTTTTGGGCTGTTTCTCATAAAATTGTGGTTGTCTGGAAAATCACCTACAAATCATTGAGGGTTGAAGTCAGAAAATAATGACATATATTTGAGACTTAAAACCCTTCAGAAAATACATGCTATTGCAAAACCACTCTCACCAGGCTAAACAAGGGGAAAGTTACTGTCAGCTGCCTGTCAGGTGCCAGAATCCACCACATAACGCACGTACTCAAGTCACTCCACAAGTACAAATATGACACTGTCACTGTCATTGTCCATGTTGGTGTGAATGACCTGAGACATACCTCCCACTGACTACATGAAGTGAGACATGGAGGAGCTCTCCGATCTTGTAGCCCAGGCAGGTATGACCCTAGCCCTGAGTAGCATCCTGCCGTCACCCAGAATTGTACCACAGTACAAGGACAAAATGATCGACTTCAACAACTGGCTAAGCTTCTGGTGTCATTCTAAGGGGATCCAGTATTTGTCTGCCTGGGACGACATGATCGACAGACCACGATGCTTTACCAGAGATGACCTGCACCTGTTGCCTTTGGGATTCCGGATACTGGCAAAGGCTCTTGCCACCCCTATACTGCCTTTTTTTAGGCAAGGTTCAAATGACAAATTCACCACTGTAACACGTACAAGCAAGAAAAATCTGAGGGTAATGCTACTCAATGCTAGAAGTCTAAATCTTAAAATGCACTCACTCGAGGCACTCCTTAAAATGGAGAACATCGACATCTGTGCAGTGACATAGAGACCTGGTTCAAAGCTCCAGAGAGCACTCCTGCATTACCAGGCTACAATTCATACCACACCTTTCGGCCGCCTAACCCGGAACGAAGCACTAAAGGCAGAGGCGTGCCCATATTCATTAAGGATATCCACACCTCCAGGCTAGTTGCACAGCATAATGCATCCGAGATTATCCAAGTGCAACTAACTCTGGGCAAGACTGCAATCCAAATTGTAACTTGCTACAGACCCCCCACCATGCCCCAGGATTCCCACTCCTCATTTCTTGATACACTGGAAAGTATTAGGGTACAAACCCAACACCCTAATAATGGGCAATTTCAACTGCCTCACCATTAACTGGGAAAACTACTCATGTACCAACTCTTTTGTTCAACGTTTTCTGGAATTCATAAATTCCAACGCCTTGGATCAACTTATTCACACCCCCACCAGGGGCAGCAATATCCTAGACCTGGTCATTACCAACATGGGCAACCGTTGTTCCACACCAGAGGTCAATTGCTCGTTGGTCAGATCCAACCACAAGCTAATCACTCTAGACATCCACATCCCGTCCCCACCCCCAATTAGGGAAACCACCATAAAAAACTTCTCCAAACCCAACTTCACACTTCTTAAGACAGAAGTGGCAAACTTCATGACACCCATGCAGATGGACAATAGAGGTACGACTGCTGAATCCTACACAAATGCACTTTATAAGCCATTACAAGAGTGCATGGATCATGCTATCCATAATGGAACTGAGATGCTATCCTCCAAAAAGTACAGTTTTGTACCTACCATAAATGTAGATGTTCGAGTGTTCACACTGCTGCAGGCATTACACTTGGGTTATCCTGCCATCAGGCAGTCTCGCAGTCGGCCAGAGTTCCAAAGTCTTGGTCCGGCGTCGGTTGCTGTCGCTTCTTCCCTGACGTCAGTGCACCAGGGGTATATAAGATGCATCCGATGCCATTTTCTTCAGTTTTTCTTGCCCCAGATGTCATGTGCCCCCAAGTAGGTAGGCAATACATATTGCTAATAAAATATATACATATAAAATAAAAACAATACCTTCAGTTACAAGCAAACACACCACAAAGGTTGTATAGGATAGAAAGGTATAGATAAGTCCAGCTAGTTCAGAGGGGATGGAGGGAGGGTAACCTGGACTGCAGCAGTGTGAACACTCGAACATCTACATTTATGGTAGGTACAAAACTGTACTATGTTCATCGTTACACTGCTGCAGTCATTACACTTGGCTAGAATCCCAAAGCTAAGGTTGGGTGGCTGGTCTATAAAGAGTTAGGATTGGCTATGAGGCCCTGAAGAACTGCAGTGGCAAATCCTGTACTGGATTTAGAATAAAGAGGCAGGTGGTAATGCTTGGTAAAGGTGTGCACTGAACTCCAAGCTACAGCCTCCAAAATTTCCTTGGTAGGTACTCCTCTAAGAAAGGCTGTTGAAGTGGCTGTTGCCCTGGTGGAAATGTGGCCTAATGTTATTTGGGACTTATTTTCCATGCTGTGTGTAGTAGTAATGAATACAGTGTCCTATCCATTTGGATATAGTCTGCTTTGAGATAGCCTTGCCCTGTGATCCTGCAGCATATGCTACAAACAGTTGCTCAGTTTTCCTGAAGGATTTTGTTTTGTCCAAGTAGAAGTGTAGCAGCCTGTGTATGTCCAAAGAATGCAGAAGTTTCTCCCCTTTATTCTGGGTGTTTGGATAAAAAATTGGCAAATGGATGGTTTGGTTAAGAGCCACAATAGATACCACCTTTGGCATAAAGGTAGGGTTTGTCCTTAAAGAAACCCTGTCCTGATGAAAAATTATGAAAGGTTCCACTGCCATTAATGCCTGTAGCTCTGAGACTCTTCGTGCTGAAGTTACTGCCAGGAGCAGAGCTGTTTTCCATAATAAAAATTTTAGATCGGCTGTACTGGCTGGCTGAAAAGGTGGCAGGGTCAGTTTTTCCAAAACGAAATTGAGGTCCCAAGTTGGTGTTGGTGCTCTCCAGGGTGGTCCTATCTTTTTAGCCCCTCTGAGGTACTGCTTTAGCAAGGGATTAGAGAATAAAGGAGGATCCGTGTTGTAATGTGCTGAAATGGAAGAGGTGTGGATCTTAATTGATGAGAAGGATAAGCCTCTGTCCAGCATCTCAGTTAAGTATTGTAAAATCTGAGGAATGTTTGGAACAAGAGGGTCAAGGCTTTGAGCCTGGTTCCAGGCGCAGAATCTCTTCCATTTTTCTGAGTAAGCTTTCCTGGTGCTAGGCCTCCTAGTCTCCAAAATGACATCCATAACAGCTTTAGAGAGAGGTGTTGCCTGCTCGACTAATGTATCTGCCATGCAGCCAGGTTTAGGGTTTTGAGCTGACCGTGCAGGATCTGATTGTTTTGTTGAGTCAGAAGGTGTGGAATTTGAGGCAAAATCCATGGTGGGCCTTGAGCTAAGTTCCTTAAGATAGGGTACCAGTGCTGGTGTGGCCAGTCTGGAGCAATCAGGATCATCTGTGTTTTTTCTTATCTGGCTTTTAGGAGAACCTTTGAAAGGAGGGGCAGTGGTGGGAAGGCATAAACGTTTAGGTTTTTCCAGCTGAACAAAAGAGCATCCACTTTCCATGCTTGTTTGTGATAAGTCCTTGTGCAGAATTTTTGTAGTTGGCAATTCAGTGGGGAGGCAAAAAGATCTATGTCTGGGCATCCCCATTTTTGCGTTACCATGCTGAAGATTTGTGGATTCAATTTCCATTCGTGAAGGTCCATGATATTTCTGCTTAGATAGTCTGCCAGAGTATTTTTCTTTCCTGGCAGGAATGGTGCTCGCAGGTGAACTTGATACGTTAGAGCTGTGTTCCACAAGGTCATGGCTTGCCTGCATAGGGGATAAGAATGAGTGCCCCCTTGCTTGTTTATGTACCACATTACTGTGGTGTTGTCTGTCTAATAATAATTGTCCTGGATGCAGAAGATATTTGAAAGCTGTTAGGGCATTTTGAACAGCCAACATCTCTTTTTGATTGATGTGAAGATGCATCTGGTCTGTGGTCCACTTGCCCTGAATGCATTTTCCTGCCATGTGTGTTCCCCAGGCATAACCCGAAGCATCTGTTGTTAGAGTTTGCCTGGCTGTGGGTAGGGTAAAAGGCTGACCCTTGTTTAGGTGACATGCCTGTGCCCACCATCGAAACTCCTGTTGTAGGCAGGGAATCATTGGTATTACCGCTTCTAAACTGTGAGAGTGCTGAGTCCAAACACTTTTTAGGTATCATTGTAATTTCCTCATATGCAGTCTGGCATATGGTATTAGTAGTATGCAGGATGCCATGAATCCCAGGGCCTGCAGAATTTTTCTTGCAGGGAGATGGGACTTTTTTGCCAGGGGAAAAGAGGAAAGGAAGAAGTGGGAAGGGAAAGGAGGACAAAAGAATGAGGAAGGAAAGAAAGGAATGGGGAAAAAAGAAGTAAGAAAGTGAAGGGAAACATGGGGGGAGAAAAATATAAAATGAAGAAAAAGAAAAGATAAAAAGAAAAGGAAAAGAAAAAATGTGAGGTAAAAGAAAAAGAGGAAGGTGAAAGAGTTCTACAACTATAGTAATTGCACTGTCATATAAATTTGTAATAAATAATAATAGTATAAAATGCACATATATCTCAAAAGACCCCATTATATGAACCACCAGATATTCTTAACATAATATTATAGTTAATATCAAACCTAACCAACATGACACAGTCTTTCATAGCAGCGCTGGTCTAATACTAAGGGCTGTATTTAAACCTGGCTCTATATGTGCCCTAAGTGTTAGTATCCATTTCAATTCATAGAGCTCTAATGTGCCTAATACATTGCCTTCTCTTCTGTTAGGATATAATATCTGCAAAACCCTGAATTTGAACATATGGGATGGAAATGATTGGCAATGCCTCGCTAAAACATTGTTTACATTCATTTTCCGTATATCATATATGTGGTTGTAGGCTCGATCTCTGAGCTTACGCGTTGTCATACCCACATAATATACTTCACAATTCTCACATGTGGCCAGATAAATTATATTTGTGGTATCACATGTGGCATAGAAATTCGGTGTAAACTTAAAACCAATTTCTAAATTTTCATATGATTGTTCATCTGTGATATATTTGCAGATACATTTCCTACAGGGGAATGTTCCTTGCCTAAAACTAGTCCTAATATCTAATGGTGTGTGTAATATTTTTTCTTTACATAATAATCTTTTCAAATTTGGACAATTACTATATCTGAAGTTAGGGTATTCACCCACCACATTCTTCAATTCTTTATTCATGCTAAGCAATTTCCAATTTTTGTATACGATCTCTTTTATGTGCTTGACATCATTGGTGAATTTGATGTCATATTGCACTTTACCTATGTTTTGTTTATTATAATATCTACGTGGACCTTGCTTAAGGCAAGTGTTGTGAACTAAATTATTTCTATCCTTAGAGCTTGTCAGCAAATGGGTTGGATAACCCCTATTCATAAAGCACTTGGTTTGAAAATTCAAAAGTTGTTCTCTGTCTTCAATATTGTTGCACAGCTTGGTTATTCTAGCCATCTGATTTTTCACAATGTTAGGAAAAATGTGCCGTGGGTGCATACTCTCATGGTGGAGTATGCCATTTTTCCAACACGGTTTTCTGAATAGAGATGTAGTAAATCTATTCATAGTATTTTTTGTTATGGTTACATCAAGATAGTTAACCGTAACTGATGAAACTTCATACGTAAAGCTAAGGAAGGAAGTGGTTGATTCCATATATTCAACGAAATCATGTAAGGATTTCACATTACCATTCCAGAAAAGGAGAATGTCATCTACAAATCTCCTATAGTAAATGGCATTGGCAATAAAGTTTTCATTATTGAGAATATGAGTCCTCTCCCATTGATATACTGCTATATTAGCATAGACGTTTGCACAGGGGGTGCCCATGGCTACCCCCCATGTTTGTCTATAGATTTTATCCTGATAAATAAAGATGTTATTATTAAGTATCAATTCTAATAAAGTACAAATAATGAATTGCTCATTTTGATTAACCATATTATATTCATTTAAACAACTTCTAATAGCCTCGACCCCAAATTCATTAGGTATACTCGTAAACAAATTTCTTATGTCCAAGGTAACCATTAGAGTATCAGGATTTACTTTTTCAAGCCAAGGGGAATTTTCAAGATCTTCCAACAGTTTAAACGAATTTTTTAATATTGTAGGTATTATTTCTATCAACGGGGCTAACTTATGCTGCACATATTGTGAGGCATTCTCCGTTACCCATGACTGGCCAGATACTATCGGTCGCACTGGTGGAGGATGTATCCCTTTATGTGTTTTGGGTAACCCCTTAATGATGGGAATTAAAGGGGCCCCAATATCCAGATAATCATATATCTGTTTATCAATGCACCTTGACATTAGGAGATCGTAGAATACATCCTGAACATTTCTAATAATCAACATGACATCAGATCTGCTTATCAATGAATATGCAGTATCATCACTCAACATCTTATTCATCATGTCATTATAAAAACTGGAATCCATTATCACAACCCCCCCCCCTTTATCTGCAGGTCTGAATATTATGCCATCATCATTACATAATAAGTCCAAGCTGTATCTTTGCAACTCATTCATATTGAAGAACAATTTTTTATGTCTTTTTTCTTTATAATAGGCATAGAAATCAAATTCACATGCTCGTAAAAAGCACTCAATAGAGCTAGGTATCGGTGGAGTGAAAGTGCTTTTCCTTTTAAGGGTAGTGGCTTTGAATATATGTTCATTGGATTCAGAGTCTTTAAAAAGGAGCTTCAAAGCCACTTTCCTGGTAAATTTTCGAAGCATTATTAGCGTATCCGAAAGTTCACTGCCTCGAGAGGGAATAAACGATAGTCCCCTGTTTAACACAGAGCATTCAGCTTCAGTTAAATTCCTAGACGAAATATTAAAAAACAAGGTGTTCAATGTTTCTTCTTCCTGTTCTCCCAGTTGTCGCCTGACATCTTGCGCTTCCCCCTTCCTCTGCTGGTGGATCGCATCTGTACAAGATGCTTGTATGGAAGCGGGGAGTTTAAAGTAGATGCCACTTTAGGTGCAGTACTCGGTACACATGTACCTTCCTTCGGTCTAGCCCCTGCTGTCGTACATTTCAAACCTTGCTGATTGCAGGGTAGAGAAGAGGCAGATGAAATAATATCTACTTCTGATTGTGGAGAAGCAGATACGCCACTATTAGGTACAATGCTTTCTAAGTTGCCGGTGTTGGTACTACTGTTGGAGCTACTTGCTATATCATTGTTAGTTTCATTAGTCTCTCCAGAAACTGCTGTTTCATTATATCTTGGCCATAGAAAAATATTGCCGGATTGGAAATCATTACAGTCTCGTCTCAACTTTTTTAACTTCACTTGCTCCAATTTATTACTATAAAATGTTACTTGTGCTAACATATTATTTAACTTAGACATGCAATGCTCACTCTTATATTTTGCAATCATGTTTCTGTGCTCACCTTCAACTTTATTTATGAGTTCATTCTCTACCGGTTGGAAGTACTCAATGAGCAACCTCAAATAACTGTTGCCGAGATCCAGGTTTAATTGTTGCCATCTTCGTAGGAGCTCTGGATGCGCCTCTCCATAGCTCGGCATGCAGAGGACGCGCATGCCTCGCGGAACGACCTTGAAATGCAAGCACGCCTCCAGGTGTTTCCTCTGCCAAATGAGCCTGTGAAGTTTGTAGAGGTCATTCTCCAGGCTCCTAAGTTCTCCATAAAATTCCTGCATGTTTTCATTATAGGTATTCACCACTGGTGGAGCATTACCTTGGTTGTCAAAGTTCAATAAAGAATTTTCACGTTGATGAAACAGCTCGTTCCAGTTTGTAACATCACTAGCAACTTTCGGTGTATGGTCCAACTCTATATTCAGAGTTTCCATCGCGTGTTGGTTAGCCGGGAGCAAGAACAGAATGATTAAAAATATTAGCACCAAACCCAGCACGACCATCCAAGGCACCAGCAAACGAAAAACAGGATTATTCAACAAATCACTGAAGCCTCCACGATGAATTAGCAGCAAAGAATTTTATTTTTAAAATGAAACAAGCGCTTTCACGCACCTAACAAGTGCGCTTCATCAGGTTGCAAAATTTAAGAACAAATGTTAGTCTTATATAGTTATGGCATACACCCTGATTAACAGCATTTTTGGCGGCTAAAAAATAATTAGTCAATTAGAAATCACTTAATTTCGTTAATGCTTAAAGGCATAGTTCATAAGGATGTTCCGCTTAGAATCTAATGCAACTTTTTAAAATCTTACCACTATTATAGTAAATAGTCTAAAAAATATATTAAAATATAACAAATATATACAATGCATTTCCTTCAATTTATCAAAAAACCATATAGACATGAACTTAATACAACCCTAATATATATAAATTTATAATTCCTATTTATTCCTATCTATATACTTATCTTAAATAGATGTAATACATTATATTTATAATTTCAAGAATCTGCATAACAATTCATACTATATGTAGTTTGATAACCATTAATATATAAAACAAATAATAACAATTGAATATGTCATATAAATATATATATTATATATATCAAATTAAATCAGATATATAAACTGAAAAAAGAATAAGATAAATGTGAAGAAGAACAAGATGTGAAATTAGAACAGCCAAACTTGAGAAATCCCAGAAGGGAATTTGAGAAAAAGGGAGGGAGAGGGGAGGGAGGGGGGGAAGGGGTAGGAGGGGAGGGGGGAGGGAAGGGGAAAAGAGGAAAGGAAGAAGTGGGAAGGGAAAGGAGGACAAAAGAATGAGGAGGGAAAGAAAGGAATGGGGAAAAAAGAAGTAAGAAAGTGAAGGGAAACATGGGGGGAGAAAAATATAAAATGAAGAAAAAGAAAAGATAAAAAGAAAAGGAAAAGAAAAAATGTGAGGTAAAAGAAAAAGAGGAAGGTGAAAGAGTTCTACAACTATAGTAATTGCACTGTCATATAAATTTGTAATAAATAATAATAGTATAAAATGCACATATATCTCAAAAGACCCCATTATATGAACCACCAGATATTCTTAACATAATATTATAGTTAATATCAAACCTAACCAACATGACACAGTCTTTCATAGCAGCGCTGGTCTAATACTAAGGGCTGTATTTAAACCTGGCTCTATATGTGCCCTAAGTGTTAGTATCCATTTCAATTCATAGAGCTCTAATGTGCCTAATACATTGCCTTCTCTTCTGTTAGGATATAATATCTGCAAAACCCTGAATTTGAACATATGGGATGGAAACGATTGGCAATGCCTCGCTAAAACATTGTTTACATTCATTTTCCGTATATCATATATGTGGTTGTAGGCTCGATCTCTGAGCCTACGCGTTGTCATACCCACATAATATACTTCACAATTCTCACATGTGGCTAGATAAATTATATTTGTGGTATCACATGTGGCATAGAAATTCGGTGTAAACTTAAAACCAATTTCTAAATTTTCATATGATTGTTCATCTGTGATATATTTGCAGATGCAACATTTCCTACAGGGGAATGTTCCTTGCCTAAAACTAGTCCTAATATCTAATGGTGTGTGTAATATTTTTTCTTTACATAATAATCTTTTCAAATTTGGACAATTACTATATCTGAAGTTAGGGTATTCACCCACCACGTTCTTCAATTCTTTATTCATGCAAAGCAATTTCCAATTTTTGTATACGATCTCTTTTATGTGCTTGACATCATTGGTGAATTTGATGTCATATTGCACTTTACCTATGTTTTGTTTATTATAATATCTACGTGGACCTTGCTTAAGGCAAGTGTTGTGAACTAAATTATTTCTATCCTTAGAGCTTGTCAGCAAATGGGTTGGATAACCCCTATTCATAAAGCACTTGGTTTGAAAATTCAAAAGTTGTTCTCTGTCTTCAATATTGTTGCACAGCTTGGTTATTCTAGCCATCTGATTTTTCACAATGTTAGGAAAAATGTGCCGTGGGTGCATACTCTCATGGTGGAGTATGCCATTTTTCCAACACGGTTTTCTGAATAGAGATGTAGTAAATCTATTCATAATATTTTTTGTTATGGTTACATCAAGATAGTTAACCGTAACTGATGAAACTTCATACGTAAAGCTAAGGAAGGAAGTGGTTGATTCCATATATTCAACGAAATCATGTAAGGATTTCACATTACCATTCCAGAAAAGGAGAATGTCATCTACAAATCTCCTATAGTAAATGGCATTGGCAATAAAGTTTTCATTATTGAGAATATGAGTCCTCTCCCATTGATATACTGCTATATTAGCATAGACGTTTGCACAGGGGGTGCCCATGGCTACCCCCCATGTTTGTCTATAGATTTTATCCTGATAAATAAAGATGTTATTATTAAGTATCAATTCTAATAAAGTACAAATAATGAATTGCTCATTTTGATTAACCATATTATATTCATTTAAACAACTTCTAATAGCCTCGACCCCAAATTCATTAGGTATACTCGTAAACAAATTTCTTATGTCCAAGGTAACCATTAGAGTATCAGGATTTACTTTTTCAAGCCAAGGGGAATTTTCAAGATCTTCCAACAGTTTAAACGAATTTTTTAATATTGTAGGTATTATTTCTATCAACGGGGCTAACTTATGCTGCACATATTGTGAGGCATTCTCCGTTACCCATGACTGGCCAGATACTATCGGTCGCACTGGTGGAGGATGTGTCCCTTTATGTATTTTGGGTAACCCCTTAATGATGGGAATTAAAGGGGCCCCAATATCCAGATAATCATATATCTGTTTATCAATGCACCTTGACATTAGGAGATCGTAGAATACATCCTGAACATTTCTAATAATCAACATGACATCAGATCTGCTTATCAATGAATATGCAGTATCATCACTCAACATCTTATTCATCATGTCATTATAAAAACTGGAATCCATTATCACAAGCCCCCCCCCCCTTTATCTGCAGGTCTGAATATTATGCCATCATCATTACATAATAAGTCCAAGCTGTATCTTTGCAACTCATTCATATTGAAGAACAATTTTTTATGTCTTTTTTCTTTATAATAGGCATAGAAATCAAATTCACATGCTCGTAAAAAGCACTCAATAGAGCTAGGTATCGGTGGAGTGAAAGTGCTTTCCTTTTAAGGGTAGTGGCTTTGAATATATGTTCATTGGATTCAGAGTCTTTAAAAAGGAGCTTCAAAGCCACTTTCCTGGTAAATTTTCGAAGCATTATTAGCGTATCCGAAAGTTCACTGCCTCGAGAGGGAATAAACGATAGTCCCCTGTTTAACACAGAGCATTCAGCTTCAGTTAAATTCCTAGACGAAATATTAAAATTTTTGTCTGCAAAATGCAATTACTGGTGCCAGGCACTTTGTGAAGACCCTGGGCGCAGTAAATACAGCCAAAGGGCAGTGCAGAGAATTGGTAGTGCATTGTACCAGCTTTGAATCTGAAGTATCTTCTGCAATTTTGTCTGAGAGAGACATGCAGGTATGCCTTTTTGAGGTCCAGAGTAACAAGCCAAGCCTTCTTGCCCAGCATGGGTAGAAGCTGCTGTAATGTCAACATTTTGAATTTCGGAATATCCTAAGTATTTAGAATTGAAAGGTCTAGTATGGACATCCAGGCCTTATCCTTTCTGGGGACCAGGAAGAGTCTTGAGTAAAATCCTTGTCCTTGTTCCTGTTGTGGTACTTTTTGAATAGCTCTCATGTCCATGAGGGCTGAAATTTGTTTTTGTGCCTCTGCCCATTGATTTTGTGGCAGGTCTGGCATTCCTTTTAGCCTTGGTAAAGTATGAAAGTGGAGCCTGTAACCTTGAGACACAATATTCAGAACCCATGTGTCTTGGGTGATTGTTTGCCAGTTTTGAGAAAAAAAGTGCTAGTTTTCCCCCTAAGGGGGCTTACAAAAGGGAAGTGCTTGGCGTACGAATGGGAAAGTCATTGTGACTGTTTCCATTAAGGTTGAGACTTGTCCTCACCTCATTTTGGGGTTGAGGTGCCCCACTGTCGTTGTCTGTTTGATCCTTGGGGTTGAGATCTGCCTCTTGAGCATCTGTATCTGCCTCTCTGACCCTGGAAAGGACCAATTCTTTGTTGGCCAATTTCTGCTAAATCAAGGTGGCTGTACCTGTAAGAAATCCTTGACTGTTTGCATAGATTTAGCTTTATCCTCCACTTTCTTTAACACCTCTTCTGTCTTAACACCAAACAAGGTATCATGCTGTAAAGGAGCATCCAATAATTTTGCCTTAACATGATCAGGTAAACTCTGTTCTTTTAACCAAGCATGTCTTTGAATCACAGAACCTGTAACTGCGGCTCTACAAGAGGCCTCTAAAGAATCAAAACCACATTGCAGAGCACGTTTTCCACCTGTTCAACTGCATGCAATAAATCCTGCATTTCTTCACAATCAGGAGCTTCTGAGCTTGCAAGCATTTTCTGTTTTAACTGAGCCATTAAATATTGTTGGTACTTAAGCATGTGAAACTGGCAATTTAAAGCTCTTACTGCTAAAGTTGCAGAAGTGTATACTTTCTTCCCCCATCTATCCAAAGCTCTGGAATCTCTGTCAGAGGGTACTGGATTTTTTGCAATGTAAGCCTTAACCCGTTTTGGACCCTGGGAAATAGTTTCTGGATAAGCAGAAGGGTTTTTGTAAAGAAACTTGTGAGAGTCAGGGACTCTATAATACCTATCTGGCTTGGCTGGAGCGGGGGGCAAAGAATCAGGAGATAAACTGGATTCAGAGAATACATCATCCACAATATCTAGCACAGGCAGAATAGCCAGGGGCCTGTGCTGAGGCAATAAAAGGAAATCCCTGAGCCTTTTCTTGGATTCTGAGTAATCCTTAGTTTCCCAATGGAAATGCTCCCTCATGGTATGTAAAGTTTCCCCAAAAGAATAATCCTCAGGAGGAGAGGCTGAAGGGATAGATTCTTCAGCATCAGAGTCCTCATAGGGGGGTAGAGAGTATCCCTGGTCTGAAGAGGAATCAGAGGAAATGGAAACCTGATTAGAGGAATCATAGTCTGTATCCTACCTAGGCCTTTTCTCAAGAGGGGGATTGGAACCCCTGATTAGAGTAATGAGGTATTCAGCCATTTTAAGCATCTGTTTCTTAGGCATGGAGGACTGTCCAGAAGAATGCTGTACTTGTTTCTTTGTCTTTAACGGCACTTTTGTCTTGGCTGTTGTTTTAATGGTAAGTTGTGAAGGTCTGAAAACACCCTCAGAAGCCGATGCCTGCTCAGCGGCTCTGGACCCATCTGAGGGATTAGTTTCCGTAGGCCCAATACCTTGAGTTTCCAGAGGCCTAGTTGTCTCCACATGGGAGTCGGAGGCGGCCTGCGGCTCTGAGGTAACGGGTGTCAGGGGCTGCGAAAGCGCCTCACTGAGAACTGGCGACTGGCCTAGAAGAGGTTTCGTCATCGGTTTTGGACCTCGGATGCCTGTCTTTATCCTTGTCCTTGTGTTTTTTCGGTATTGCGGACGTCGGTTGATCTGACGGCATAGTATAATTGAACCTTCGGCCAAAGTAGTGCAAAGCAAAATCAAAACGTCTTTTTATAGTGCGTTTATTAAATCTAGCACACAACTGACAACTAGTGATGTTGTGATCAGGGCCTAGGCATGGAATACAGTAAGAGTGGAAGTCCTTATGAGGTATTGGCTTCCCACAAGAAATACAATTATTAACTTTTTCTGACATCGGTCTGAGGCAAGAAAAAAGTTTCCCCAACAGGGTACTTATCTTTATTGAAGACTTCGGATCTGAAATTCAACTTCGAAAATCTCAGGAGTCGGCCGACTGGCACCTGCGAACTGCTTCTGCTTCGGGCACCGCACTGCAAGAAAGACTGAAGAAAATGGTGTCGGATGCATCTTATATACCCCTGGCGCACTGACGTCAGGGAAGAAGCGACAGCAACCGACGCCGGACCAAGACTTTGGAACTCTGGCTGACTGCGGGACCGCCTGATGGCAGGATAACCCAAGTGTAATGACTGCAGCAGTGTAACACGATGAACATCAAGGAAGCTAATCTGGTGGTCCTCTGCCATAAACAAACTCTACAACAGAAGAAAGAAACTGTTGCAAAAAAAAGAGTAAAATCCCATGACTGGAGGAACTCCCTGGTCAACCTCAGTAAGAAGGTGAGATCCCTCAAAATCCTCCAAAGCTAGTTACAAAAACAAAATTGCCACTGACTCTAAAGACAACCACAAAGCATTCTATAGCTATGTCAAGAATCTCAATGGTAACACTCAGATCTGCTCTGAGTTACAGCACAATGGCACTAAATATACAGAACCAACTGATACTGCCAACATCCTGGCAGATAGGTTCATTGCTAACTTTAGCCCCCTCTCACCCCCCTAGAGGGCCCATCTCTATACCGGAAGAATGCAAAGTTCCTGTAATCACGGCTGCACAGGTAAAAAACACACTCTCCAAAGCCAAGAACACAGCATCCATGGGACCTGACAATATCCCAGGCTGCTTTCTACACAAACTACAGAATGAACTGGCACCCTACCCAAGTACCATGTTCAATCATAACTTCACCTCAGGCTTTGTGCCCACTGAATGGCGCACCGTGATGGTTATCCCACTCCACAAAGGGGGGGGGGGTCACGACAGACCCCAGGAACTACCGCCTCATTAGCCTAATGAGCCTGGTCTGCAAGGCCATGGAACGTATCATCATGGAACTCATAAACAAAGACATTGGTAATCACCAAACTCTGGACCCTACCCAGTTCGGGTTTGTAAAAGGCAGACCATGTCTCCTAAACCTGACTGACTTCTTTGAAGCAGTCACCAAAGCCATAGATGAGGGTAAGGTGGTTAACACAGCTTATCTAGATCTCACCAAGGCTTTCGACACCATCCCCCACTCTGGAATTATAGATAAGCTCACTAAACTAGGTATAATCCCTATGTCACAAGATGGGTTGCCAACTGGATCATGGACAGAACCCACACTGTGAAAGTAGCAGACTCCAAATCCGACTTCAGACCAGTGACAAGTGGAGTACCACAGGGTTCAGTCCTGGGTCCTCTCCTCTTTGGTATCTACTTCTCTGAAGTACAGGCTAACACAAAAGGTCTCTGGCTAACAAAGTCTGCAGATGACTGCAAACTAGGAGCCATAATCGAAACTCCTAACGATGTGGACATACTACAAAAGGGCCTCAATGAGACAGATGCCTGGTGTCATAGCCATGGCCTGAAGCTCAATGCCAAAAAGTGTACTGTCATCCCCTTTGGTAAAAACTCTGTACCCATGAACTACCACATAAGTGGTAGTCTACTTAACGCCGAAAGTGTGATAAGAGACCTTGGGACACAGGTGGACAGTGATCTCTCCTTTGATAATCACATCGCCACAGTGGTCAGGAAATCTTTCTACGTGGCTCACCTCATCACAAAAGGTTTCTCATCCAGAAAAAAAGAGGTCATTGTTCCCCTCTAATCCTCACTCATTAGACCCATTATAGAGTACAACGCCCCTTTTGGTATGTATCTCACAAGACATCTACAACAACTGGAAAGGCCGCAGAAATACCTCACAAAGAGGATTACTGGCTTCAAACAGATGCCCTACGGAGACCGTCTCAAAAAACTCCAGCTTTACTCCATCGCATATCACCTACTCAGAGGCGATCTCTGCCTAACATACAAAGCTATGTCAAACCCAGAGCTGTCAGACATGCTCCAATTAAAGAAAACCCAATCCCTCCGAGCTACACGCTCTAGGGACCTAAACCTTGTCACCACAATAAACAGAACATGCTGGAGGGATAGATTCCTGTCCCAGAGACTTCCCATACTCTGGAACAGACTACCTATCTATGTCAAACAGAGCTCCTCATTAGCACTCTCCAAGAAAAATCTTGATGATTGGATGGGAAATAGGAAATTCACCCCAGGGATCACTTCTGTGGCTCTGTTCGACAGGGGCACAGGAAAATAATTTTCTTGGGTGGCGAAAGCCAGGGTACCTTTTTTGGCTAAGCTTATATAGGCCCTAGGGCTAATAGCCTAGTACCTACCTATGAACCTGTCAATTTTCTAAGTTTGTAAGAGCAGTGTTTAAAAAGTCTCCAAATTTTCTGGCCTTTGTCCAGAGTTTTCGCTCTAAGAAGTTGAGAGGTATGCCAGGGAGTATTTATTTCAGAGACAGAACCATCACCATTCTTTCTCTGGGAAGTTGTTCATCTAGCTGCATTTAAAAGAAGGCACTGTTGTTTTTGCTTTTTTTTTTTATCCAGTAATGAACTTTGAAATGCAGTGCCAATTTTTCTTATAATGTTATGTTGCAGTTCAGTCTCATTCCTACATGCTCATAAGTGTTGATTACTGCTATTATAGGTTCATAGGTTCATACTAGGCTATCTGCCCTAGGGCATTTATAAGCCTAGCCAGAATGTGTTTGGCTTTCGCCACCCATTTTAAATTTATTTTGCTATGTCTTTTTTCGAGGTTAGTATACTGTGCCTCTGTCTAACAGTGACACAGAAGTGATACCCGGGGTAAACCTACGATCTCCCATCCACTCATCAAGATTCCTCTTGAAGAGAGTCAATGAGGGACTCTGCCTAACCTGGACTGGGATTTTATTCCAGAGTGAAGGGAGCCTCTGGGTTATGAATCTGTCCCTCCAGCATGTCCTATTTATTTCAGTGCTGAGGTTCAAGTCTCTCGAGCACGTAGCTCGATGGGATTTAGATTTTCTGAGGTGCAGCATGTCCATTAATTCCAGGTTGGACATAGCTTTATACGTCAGGCACAGATCGCCACTGAATAGGCGGTATGCCACTGAGTAGAGCTGGAGTTTCTTTAACCGGGCAGCATATGGCATCTGTTTGAGCCCTTTGATCCTCTTGGTGAGGTACTTTTGGGGTCTTTCCAGTTGCTGCAGGTTTCTGGTAAGGTACATCCCAAAAGGGGCATTGTACTCAATTATGGGCCTGGTGAGGGATGAGTAAAGAGGCATGATGACCTCCCCTGATCTAGATGTGAATCCCTTCATGATTAGGTGGGCTATATAAAATGTTTTTCTAACCACTTTGGCCACGTGGTTGTCAAATGAGAGATTGCTATCAACTTGGGTCCCCAGGTCCCTAATTACTTCTTCTGTACTTAATGGATTACCACCTATGTGGTAATTTGTGGGCACTTTGTTTTTGCCAAAGGGGATGACTATACACTTTTGGCATTTAGCTTGAGGCCATGGCTCTGGCACCAATTGTCTGTTTCTATGAGGCCCTTTTGGAGGATGCTTGTGTCGGCTGGAGAGTCGATTATGGCGCCCAGTTTGCAGTCATCTGCGAACTTGGTCAGCCACAGTCCTTCCGTGTTGGCCTGTACCTCCGAGAAATATATACTGAACAAGAGAGGTCCCAGGACTGAGCCTTGTGGGACACCACTTGTAACTGGTTTGGAGTCTGACATGGCTCCAGCAATTCTAACCATGTGGGTTATGTCATTGAGCCAGTTTGCAATCCATCTAGTGGCAGAGGGGTTTATATTTAAGCTGGTGAGCTTATCTATAATGCCCGAGTGGGGTATTGTATCGAAGACTTTTGCGAGGTCCAGGTAGGCTGTGTGGACCACCTTCCCCTCGTCAATCGCCTTGGTGACTGTTTAAAAGAAATCAACCAGGTTTAAGAGGCAGGATCTACCCTTAACAAAGCCGAACTGGGTAGGATCCAGTGTCTGTAGGTCCCCAATATCTTTATTTATGAGGTCCATGATGATCCTTTCTATAGCTTTGCAGACCAAGCTAGTCAGGCTTATGGGGCGATAGTTTCCAGGATCCGTTGAGGCACCACCTTTATGGAAAGGGACCACTGTTGCTGTACACCACTCTTTGGGTACATATCCTGTAGTAAGGCTGAGATTGAACAGTAGTTTTATGTTTGGGTTTAGCTCTTCTTGGAGTTCATGTAGGATGCAGCCCGGGACACCGTCTGGTCCCATTGATACTGTGTTTTTGCTTTGGAGAGGCGGCTCTTACCTGAGCATCTGAGATGTCAGGGGGGCAGCCCTCTGCTGGGATAGATATTTGCCCTTTTGGTGGGGGGGGGGGGGGGAGTTTGCGCTGAACCTGTCAGCTAGGATGTTGGCAATGTCTGTGGGTTCAGTGTATTTTTTGTCATTTTGGACTAATTCTGAGCATATCTGGGAATTACCACTCAGGTTCCTAACATAACTAAAGAAAGCCTTCTGATTATCCTTAGTGTCCTGTGCAATTTTTCTCTCGAAGCTGGCCTTAGACAATTTTATGAGTGCCCGTAGTTTTGTGCTAATACTGATCAGTGATGCCTTCCCTTTTTGGGATTTCGCTCTATCATTTAGTAGCTTCCTCCTTCTATTGTATAGTTTGTTTATGGCTGGGGTCCACCAGACAGGACGTCTGCTTTTGGAGGATTGGGTTTGGTTTTATTTGGGATCGCATGATCCATGCATTCCTGAAGGTGTTATTAGAATGCATTTATAAAGGATTCTGTGGTCTGGGCCGTATTTTCCACAGGCCCGGGGGCTTTGAAGGATTCCACCTCGGTTTTGAGGAGTGTGAAATTTGCTTTAGAGAAGTTTTTCACTGTGGTTTTCTGGGCAGGGGGTGGGGTCAGGATGTGAATATCCAGTGAGATTAGTTTATGGTCTGATCTTACCAGTGAGGGATACACTTCTGGTCTGGAGCATAGAGTCCCCATGTTGGTGATGATCAGGTCCAGTATGTTTTCCCCTCTTGTGGGAGTGGTAACAAGTTGTTCCATAGCATTTGAGTTTATAAATTCTAGGAACCTTTGGGCTAGGGTGTTGGAGCTAGAGTAATGCTCCCAGTCTATGTTTGGGTAGTTGAAGTCGCCCAATATAATGGTGTTTGGAGAGACCTTCATATTTTCCAGTGTTCTCAGGAAGGCCGAGTGGGGTTCCTGGGTTTGGGAGGGTGGTCTGTAGCAGGCTATAAACTGGAAGGCAGTTTTACCCACTGTTAGTTGCACATGGATAGTCTCTGATGCTTCGTGCTTTGCCACCAACCTGGAGGTGTGGGTATCTTTGATGAATATCAATACTCCATCTCCTTTTGTGGTTCGGTCCAAGTTTTGGGGCCGAAAAGCATGGTATGAGGTATAACCTGGTAGTGCTGGGGTGCTCTCGGGAGCCCTGAACCAGGTTTCTGTTACTGCACAGATATCGATGTTCTCCATGCTAAGGAGAGTTTCGAGTGCGTGCATCTTGAGGTTTAGACTTCTGGCATTGAGTAGCATTACTTTTAGTTTCTTATCCCTTGTGATACCTATGGAGGTGGGTTTGTCTTTTGAGCCTTGCCTAAAAAAGGCACTATGGGGGTAGCAAGAGCCTTTGCCAATATCCGAAAGCCCAGGGGTGACAGGTGCAAGCCGTCCCTACTGAAGCATCGTGGCTTGTCGAGCATATCATCCCAAGCTGACAGGCATTGGATCCCCTTTGAATGACACCAGTACTTAAGCCAATTGTTGAAATTGATCATCTTGTCTTCATATTGTGGCATCATTCTTGATGAGGGTAAGATGCTACTCAAGGTCAGGGTCATACCGGCGTGGGCTACATGCTCGGAGAGCTCCTTTATGTCTCTTTTCATGTAGTCCAGGGAGGTACATCTCAGGTCATTCACACCAGCATGGACAATGACCGAGTCATATTTGTACTTGCCTTGGCGTGACCCGAGTGCTAGTGTTATGTGTCGGATCCTAGCGCCAGACAGGCTGCTCACCGTGACCCTCTCCTTGTTCAGCCTGGTGAGCGGGACGTCAGTGTGCCTGACGATAGAGTCACCTATTACAAGTGCATCAGGTGTGTTGTTTAGTCTTAAGGGCTGTGACTGTTCGGCACACTGGCTTTGCGAGATATGTGTTGCACGTGTTTTGTTTTGAGGTAGCGGATGCTTGGGTGTCTGCTTTGGAGGTCTCTGCTGCTTGGGCAGATCTTTATTTAGAGCCTCCGAGTATGTTTTTGTGTGATTATGTGTTTGGTTTGCTGTCGTGGTAGGTCTATGTGAGACTGGAATTGTAGTGAGTGTGGTTTCCTTCTCTTCCTGACTGGTTATGCCAGTACTGAGTTGAGAGAGCTTAGCCTCCAGTTTGGCTATATGGTTGCATTTCTCACATGTGTTGGAATTTGTTGGGAGGAGGAGAGGGTTGTCTGTGTACATGAGCCAGTTGTAACATTGCCTCAAGATTCCCAGATTCACCAGCTGGACCAGAGAGGAGATTAACAACTGACCTTTGGACATGCTAGAATAATATTGGGAATTCCTTAATAATTGAAAACAAGGGCCAGTGGGGAGTGAGGGTGTAGTGCTTTTAATTTTTAGTGCTGACTTATATAATTGCTTTAGTGAGCAAGTGCCAGGTAACTTATGTGCAATGTGTTACAGGTAACTTAAATGCAAAAACGACAAACAGTAACTTTGTTTCAAGTGAAACAAGGAAATAAGTACAGTAAGCAATGCAGATATCACTAGTGATCCACAGAAGCGCTGAGAAGCCGCGTATTAGGTGGAATTAGCGTTCCAGGGAAATAACAAGCAAACAAACAACAAGCATATAAACAAAGCTAGATTCAGCAGGCCTGGATCTAGTCTATGCTACAACAAACAAGGTGTACCAATTTCAGTAAAATACAGTTCAAATATTCAGGCACTATAAACCTTTAACCAGAAATTCCCAGCTCAGAAGGGCAGAGTCCAGCCTCTTCTCCCACAAGAGTGCAGACCACGAACCTTCTTAATGTAAAATAACTGGCCTGAAGCCCAAGTGCTTAAACCAGAACTAATACACTTTAAGAATAACGGACACTGGGCTCTCAATCAGCAGTTCCAACTTAGAAGGATGAAAGCTACCTGTCCTGCCACCACAGTGCATGCCACAAACCTTTCTAATGTAAAACAACTGGTCTGAAGCCCAAGTGCTTAATCCAAAAGACTTGGAATGATAGCTACACTTTAATCAAGTTACTACCAAGCAGTAATAAATACAATTGAATACTTTAGAGAATGCCTGGGTTAGTGCTCAAGTTACACAAACAAAGCTAGATCCAGCAGGCCCGAATCCAGTCTATGCCACAGCAAACAAGGCGCACCAACTTCAGTAAGAAGCAGTTCAGATATGCATGCACTATAAGCCTTTAACCAGAAATTCCCAGCTCAGAAGGGCAGAGTCCAGCCTCTCCTCCCACAAGAGTGCAGACCACGAACCCTCAATGTAAAATAACTGGCCTGAAAGCCCAAGTGCTTAAACCAGAATTAATACACTTTTAGAATAACAGACACTGAGCCCTCAATCAGCAGTTCCCAACCTAGAAGGATGTAAGCTACCTGTTCTGGCACTACAGTGCAGACCACAAACCCTCTCAGTGCAAAACAACTGGTCCGAAGCCCAAGTGTTTAAACCAAAAGGCTTAGAATGAGTTACACCAAGCAGTAATAAATACAATTGAGTGCTTTTAAGATGATGCAAAAGTAAAATAAAGTAGGTAGAAACACAAGTACAGTAAAAGCAGATTATTTTTTTTTTTCTCAACAAGTGCTGAGATCAAAGAAACAGATTTGAGTGCTGAAACTAGAAAACTGGCTAGTTATAAGAAAATAAAAACTAAGCTAGAAGGCTTCCCTCCAACACAGAAGGGCTTGGGGGCTCAGAAGCCTACAAATAGTCTATACCACTTAACAGGAAAGGCAGGAAACAAGCTTAATTTTTTTTTCTGTTTCCCAGATGCTCTCTTTGTACACAGTAGGAGTGCCTGAAATCAGAATATGATCTCACTGCACTCAGTTGAGTGAGCAAATGAGATGGGCCCAGGAGCATCCAAACACAAATTTACAAGAGGGGCGGGCAGTTTCAAGGCTACTAAGATTAACACCAAAACAAAAACAGGGTGGGTGGGACTAACTGAAGAGCAGTCAAAACTTCCAGTTCAGTTAATATTCCTGCAACACAGTTAAAATCAATTTAAATGCTGTATTTTTTTTAAAAAAAAGTGCAGATAAAGGTACTTAAATTCTCTTATACGTCCAGTTGAATACAGCAAGTTCTTAGCTGGCCAAAGCTGAGGTTTTTAAGCAGAAAATATTTCACACTGTACCACTTAAATAGGCAAGGACAGGAAATCAAAGAATGTGGCTACCCCCACACCTGTAATTACTAGCAAATAACAAAATTCAGCAAACACTGACTAACTTCCAGTTCAGTTAATATTCCTGCAACACAGTTAAAATCAATTTAAATACTGTATTTTTGGAAAAAAAGTGCAGATAAAGGTACTTAAATTCTCTTATACGTCCAGTTGAATACAGCAAGTTCTTAGCCGGCCAACGCTGAGGTTTTTAATTCTAACAAGTTGATAAGAACCCATGCAGTATGGTATAAATGCTCTTTTTATTGAATACACTAAAATGGATAGCCATGTGGCACATATGGATGCCATCATACCTGGTGTGACATATATTAAAACACCTTATTAATGCACATGTGGTGAAGATGCATGTACTGATGGGGCTAGCAGGAAATATGGAACAGTTCGTGGGAGAGGGATGTACATAAGCAAGATAAAAAAAGAAGGACTAAGAAAGGATATTAAGTTGGGACATGTACCTGTCAATTAATGCAATTCAAACAGTGATCCATTATTATTTGTGTACAGACCTCAAAAATAGATGCAAAGGCTCTTGAAAAGTATGCCCAGTCAAACATCTGGGTAGTTAACTACCATAAAATCTGCTTAATGCATGGCATATAACTCCTCCCACTTTCAGTGGGTTTGTGGAATGTTACTCGGAAAAATAAGTTACACTATAAAATCTGTTAACACATGACCTGTATACCTGACAGTGTCACTAGGGTTACCACCTGTCCCTCTTTGGGCAGTTGTGTCCTTCAAAAAAAAAAAAATATATAGAAAATGGCAAATGTGAGATTTTAAGACAAAGACTTGTAACTTGCATAGAACGGTCATTGTCTATTTTAAACACTTTAATGTTAAAAACTAGCTATAAGAGCAAGCTTTTACTTTGAAAAAAAAATGACATTATGTTCTTTGCACTGGCTGTGGGTACATTTTGTCCTACAAAACCTCACATTTCTACAAAAAATGTCCCACTTTCAGCATTTGAAAAGGTGGCAACCCTAAAGCGTCACTGTTTTTTTTTTCTTCTCCTTCTGAAAAAGGCAGCTGAAACACGTAGGCCCTCTTTTTTTAAATTACTGGTGCCACCACTTGATCATGTAGGTGGTTTTCTGTCCACTAAACAGTTTCAAAACTGTGCGTGACTGTAGAACAGTTGGAAAATCATGCAAGAGTAAGCCAAGCCAAGCCTGAAAAGGAGTTCATCTGCAAACGGTACTATTATCTGGCAGATCATGTGAGGGGTGAAATCAAGCTTGAAACTAGGAAGTCTTTCATAGCAGTTTTGAAAAAAGGGAAGGAGGAATACAGGCCTGATGGATACAGGTAAGGAGTTCCAGGCCTTAGTAACCTTGTATGAATACAGACAATGCCCAGCAGATTTGCTAAGTTTGTAGACAGGAGTTTTTGGTCACTAGATTGCACTGACTGACTGGGAACATAACTGTTCAAAAAAATTTTTTTTTGTGCTGAACAGGCAGACGGATGCTTAATAATTAGTTAATAGTTTGTAATTTTGTTACATTTAGCAGTTTATTTTTTTAATATTACTGTAGCAGTTAATTTTATTTTTACAAAAGAAAATTGCATTTCAGTTTTACACAAGTTCAAAGTTTGATATAAGTTCAAATGTTATTATAAATGAAACACTTATTCTGGTTATATTTTGTGTTCAATATTTTGTCTGTTCTTACAGGTTTATAGGTTCATAGGTTGGTACTAGGCTATCAGACCTAGGGCCTATACAAGTCTAGCCATAATAATTCCCTGGCTATTTCTTCCCACACTATTTACTTCCCTGGACCCCTGTCTAGCAGGGCGATTGACATGATCCCCAGGGTGAATTTCCTTTCTCCCATCCAATCGTCAAGGTTCCTTTTGAAGAGGGCCAAAGAGGCACTCTGCTTGACATGTAATGTATGGGCAATCTATTCCAGAGTCTGGGGAGTCTCTGGGTCAGGAACCTATCCCTCCAGCATGTTTTGTTTATTGTGATGACAAGGTTTAGATCCGTGGAGCATGCGGCTCTGAGGGATTGGGATTTCTTTAAGTGTAGCATGTCCAACAGCTCTGGGTTTGACATGGCCTTGTATGTTAAGCAGAGATTGCCTCTGAGTAGACGATATGCGACAGAGTATAGCTGGAGTTTTTAAAGGCAGTCAGCGTAGGGCATCTGCTTTAGGCCTGTGATTCTTTTAGTGAGGTATTTCTGTGGCCTTTGCAGCTGTTGCAGATGTCTTGAGAGGTACATACCAAACAGGGCGTTGTATTCTATAATGGTTCTAATGAGGGATGAGTACAGTGGGACAATGACCTCCTTTTTTCTGGATGAAAAGCCCTTAGTGATGAGGTGTGCCACATAGAAGGATTTCCTGACTGCTGTGGCGATGTGGTTATCGAAGGTGAGAATACTGTCCACCTATGTCCCTAAGTCTCTTATCACACTTTCGGTGTTTATTGTACTGCCACCTATATGGTAATTCACGGGTACATGTTTTTTCCCAAAGGGGATAACTATACATTTCTTGGCAGTGAGCGTGGGCCCATGGCTCTGGCACCAAGCATCTGTTTCTGTAAGGCCCTTTTGTAGAGTATCCACATCATTTGGGGATTCAATAATGGCTCCCAGTTTGCAGTCATCTGCGAGCTTTGTTAGCCACAGTCCCTTAGTGTTGGCCTGTACTTCAGAGAAGTAGAGGCCAAACAGGAGCGGTCCCAGGACTGAACCCTGAGGTACTCCACTTGTCTGGAGCTGGATTTGGAGTCTGCTACTTTTGCAGTGTGGGTTCTATCAGTAAGCCAGTTAGCAACCCATTGGGTAACGTAGGGATTAATGCCCAGCTTAGTAACTTTATCTATGATTCCAGAGTGGGGGATGGTGTCAAAGGCCTTGGCAAGGTCTAGATAGGCTGTGTGGACCACCTTACCCTTGTCCATGGCTCTGGAGACTGATTCGAAGAAGTCAATCAGGTTCAGGAGACAAGATCGGCCCTTCACGAACCCAAACTGGGTGGGGTCCAGTGTTTGAAGGTTGCCAATGTCTTTGTTTATAAGTTCCATGATAATACGCTCCATTGCCTTGCAGACAAGGCTCATCAGACTGATGGGACAGTAGTTTCTGGGATCCAAGGTGGATCCCCCCTTGTGGAGTGGGATAACTGTAGCTCTGCACCGCTCAGTGGGCATGAAACCTGAGGTGAGGCTATGATTAAACATGACACTTAGGTGAGGTGCCAGTTCATATTGTAGTTCATGTAGTACACAGTCCGGGATGTCATCTGGTCCCATGGATACTGTATTCTTAGCTTTGGAGAGTGCGTTTTTTACCTGTGTGGCTGTTATTACCAATATTACCGGAATTTGGCAATCTTCCGGTATTGAGATGGGCCATTTAGGGGGTGAGAAAGGGGTGAAGTTGGCACTGAATCGATCTGCCAGGATATTGGCAATATCCTTGGGATCAGTATATTTAAAGCCATTCTGTTTTAGCTCAGAGCAGATCTGAGCATTGCCATTTAGATTCTTGACATAGTTATAGAATGCCTTGTGATTGTCTTTGGAATCTTTGGCAATTTTATTTTCATAACTAGCTTTGGAGGATTTTATGAGGGATCTCAGTTTCTTACTGAGTCTGGTAAAGGAGTTTTTTGCATCCTGGGATTTTCCTCTTTTCTGCAACAGTTTCTTCCTTTTGTTGTAAAGTTTATTTATGGCAGGGGACCACCAGATTCAATCTGTGTTTTGAATGTGGGTATCCCACAATTCCACGGGAGTGGGTGGGGCTACACAATTGTGTATGCAAATTTTATGTTCATAAGTGTCCAGATTTGTGGCCAGTTGTACCTACTTTTCATGGGCCTTTGTCCAGATTTTTGATGACTCTGTGCTAAGAGGTAAGAATTCAGAAGTATAGAGGTGGGGGAGTGAGCAGTGTTACAAAACAATGTGTACAGCTGGCAGATGCTAGTAAAACTATTCAGGTATGGGTGAAGACTGGTTGTCAGGCACATGATTTTGAACAAAATGGTATGATGACACGGTATTCTGAAGGCAACAGATATATGAAAATTAGAAGGTCAGGGTTTGGTACTGCGGTGGTGGTGCTGTGGTAGAGTTGTCGCCTCGTAGCAAGATGTTGTCCCGTTCGAATCTCAGCTACAGCGTCTTCTGTGTGGAGGCATATGTGAATGGGTCGTGCCTTCGTTGAAGGTTGTGTGTCAGGGCTGGTAACCCGGTACGTAAAAATCCACTACCAATCATTAGCGAACCGGAGTTCCGCTGTGGCGACCCCTAACCGGGAAAAGCCAAAAGACACAAACAAAGAAGGTCAAGTTTGGTACTGTTACTTAAGGCACATAAATGTATGTAATGGTATGTACCAAGGGATAACTACACAAAACAATGATGGAATTGTATGTTGTGAAGTGTCCAATAAAAATAATAGAACTCATAAAATTCCTCATATTGTTAAAAAAAAAAATCAAGGCCAGGCTGCCACATATTCTTCTGTAAACTCGACACAGCCAAAGTAAAAAATACAAGGCAGACTTCTTGTGGTGTGTACATTCACTGATCAGTTGTCAGTAGCTAAAAAAAAAGCTCAAAGAAATGTTCAAAGTGTGCAAATGAAGCCATCTGGAAATCTAAGCCTGAAAAAGACTCATTTAGTATCTGTGAGTGCTCAACTAGAATTGCATGAATAACATGAGACAGTAAAGTTCCCTTGGAAGCTTAAACACTTTGTACAAGCACTGACATTCTTGTAGATATTTGAGACCCATAATCTGATCGTAGTACAGTAAAAAATCTCTGAGGTCTGGGTTTGTATGTGATGCAAGAATTTTGCCGTTTACCTTTGGTAGGACTAAGATTAACAATGCAGATATCAATGGAAAGAAACACTGAGACCCAGGAAGGGGGAGAGGGCAAGGATGTGACTTTCTGGGACTGATTAATTCAGGCTCATATGGAACTGGTAGGGTCTCTATGGTCACTAGCTCTCTGACAGACAACCCCTCTTAACAATCCGTTATGGAGGCTTTTTCCATGCAACTCATTCCCTAGTTCTCCTGTGGAACTGACAGTTAAGTTTAATATTTCCCCAACATAGTGATTTTCCCTTTCTGGTAAAAGGTTCCAGATGAAGGAAGGGCAAAAGGCATATCCAACTACAAGCACATTATTATGCTCCAATGAAGCCCTAAGTGTTAGGCATAGTAAAGCAGGATTTTCTTGCTGAAAATGTCACATGCTTAGAGAGAGACCTAACTGCATTCTCCCAAACAATATGTCACTGATTTCATCTCCCACATGCACAGTTTTTGTGACAATATTTTCTAGTGATATCAAGGGCCTTGGAAAAATTCCCAAAGGCAAACATTAAACTGTTTTTACAGTAAGTAATCAGGAAAAAGATTTCTTCCAAACTAGGAGTGCTTGGCTTTCCTGAAGTAGCCTTGAAGGAGCTAACAGACTTTACTCCTCTTACAGCATAAAAAGAACTGAAGTCAACATGTGTGACTTCATCTTCAAGTACCAAGCATCATGTTGACATTGGCAGCATGGGACGAGCCCAGCTCCACTCTATATGGATATCCCAGCTCTTCTAAATGGATGAACAGATACACACCTATAGCTAAGTCCAGTGTATAATGAAATAGTACAGCAGCGATCCTATTAATGACCATAAAACTTGAAAAATGCAGGTAGCAAAATACAGACAAGTTTTTATGCCGAAAGAATATGTTTTAATTCATTACAAAGCCTGCAAGTAGAGCTAGTCAACTATACTTACCATAATACCCGATGATTCAAAGTGCACCTCATTAAGTGGGTTAATTCTGGACTGCTGAGTCTGTAGTGCATAAGGAAAGGAACTGACTTCCAGTACAATCAAATTGAAGGCCTCAAGAACCTCTCTGCAGTTCACAACTCTGTCACTCAGGCCCTGAATGGGCTCCCCATGAGACAAGGAACCTGAAACACTGAAAAAGAAATGTTGCAGAAGCTTATAGGGTTGTCAGCAGAGTCACACTAATTTACTAGGCATTCTCCTTCACTTTTAATAATTATATACAGCTTTATAAAATCAGTGAATTGCACATATCACTCAAAACAGACCTCTACTACCCCAGTATTCTTACACCTTCCATAGTGGCAAAACCATACACATGAATTCTCTAACAAAAGAAGATATGGCAAACACTTTTACAACTTTATCCAAAAATTACATGCTGAAGACTAGTTCAGTGATTTGAAGGAAGAGTTCCTAAATGCAAAATCAGAGAACAACTAATGGCCAGATGCCAGAAACCAGCTAGAGCAAGCTGCGCATACCTCTCAACTGTCCAGATTTTCGCCTCATATTTTTGGCCCGTTTCTCAAAATTGTGGTTTTCTGGCAAATCACTGAGAATGGAAGTCAGAAAATAATGGCAGACATTTGAGTTTCTGACTTCATATCCTTCAGGAATACATGCTAATGCAAAACCTGTTAGTCTATCGACTTTCTAAGTTTGTAAGAGCAATATTTAAAAAGTGTTCCTGTTTTGGGGGGGTTTGTCCCCCCAATTATTTACAGCTTTGTCCAGATTTCTTGCTCTGAAAGGTTGAGAGGTATGCTACTGCAAGATGTCATCTTGCCATTCTTAGGGGAGGGGAGTCAAGGCTATGGGGTATGCAGCAGACAGATACCACATAGACTGGTGCTTTGGTACTACAGGGACTTCTCTGGTATTGCAATGTAAGTAAAGGGAAGGATGTGAGAGTAGAACAAAGGAGAAAACCATTCTATAGTATACCAGCCATGGGAAACCTGTCCTAAGGTGAGCAGACAGGCAATGAGGCCAGCTGGCACATCTCTGCAGCTGTGAGACCAAAAGCTTAACCAAAAAAATAAAAAATCAGCATGTTAAGACATGCTTTCAACTGAAATACTGCTTGTGCTATGATTACAAATCAAGATAACTTTATAGACTTGGATATAACTTTATCAACCTAACTATGGACTGCATCCATCAAGAAATGAGCAAAGAAACACACTGTGCTCCTCTAGACCCCATATAACAATGATTATAACTGTTGAAACCTCATGATTATAACTCCCTCACAAATTTACAGGCAGAGATTATCTAAAATAATGAACAATACTACACAGCCACTGTAACATGGGGTGCTTTCTCATATGTAATGTGTTTTGGGATCTCATTCAGCCACACTGCTTTCTATTTCACACAATTCCACAGCCTCTAGGCAGGCTGTCATAAACCATCTCCTTGTTATGTGCTCCTGACAGCGCCTAACTATCTGAAAAGTTGTTTAATGAGAAGGATCCAGTACATCTAAAAGATTAATGTGTTAAAGAGGAAGCTCACACAATAACTTAGCTTAAATGTGGCTTTATCACCTAAAAAGAAGAAACCTGCAAGAATTAGGCAGTTCTCTTCACAGCTCTCCCAACATGAGGAGTCTTAACAGTTATCTAAATGCAAATGCCTCATTTGTACAAGTTATAAGCATTAGAAAGATCTGTTAAAGGGAATCTAATATTTTATACAGTGCACACAAGAGGTTTTGAAAACGTAAGAGCAAGTACAGTTGTCTACACTTACCATAAATGTAGATGTTTGAGTGTATTCACTGTTGCAGTCATCACACTTGGGTTATCTGCCTGCAGGTAGCCCTCAGTCGGCCCGAATACCAGAGACTTAGTATTTCTGCGTCAGTTGCTGTTGCTTCAGTTCTGACAACAAGGGTATAAAAGCAGGCAGCTGACGCCATTAAATCAGTTTTTCTTGCCCCAAATGTCAGGAGCTCCCCCAAATAGGGAACAAAGTTATGGTGGGGAAAAACATCACCCGTAAAAAGTAAATACCAATAACCCAGTAAGGGATGAATAATAGACACAGAGAGGAAAGAGAGAGAGAGACAAGGGGGTTGGAGGGTGGAAAAAGTACAGTTGTGTACACTTACCATAAATGTAGATGTTCGAGTGTATTCACGGTTGCAGTCATTACATTTGGGTTATCCCTGCCAAGATAGCCCTCAGTCGGGCCAAATACCAGAGGCTTAGCATTTCTATGTCGGCTGCCGTCGCTCCAGGACTGACGTCAGGTCATCAGTAGTATAAAATAAGGCAGCCAACACCATTACATCAGTTTTAATTGCCCCGTCAGGAACCCCCATGAGGGAGCTAGGTTATGGTGGAACACCACCACCAGTAGAAAGTAAACACCAAAAAGTTCCTTGTAAGGAGAGACAGAGACAAGGGGGATGGAGGGAGGAAAAAGTACAGTTGTGTACACTTACCATAAATGTAGATGTTCGAGTGTATCCACTGTTGTAGTCATTACATTTGGGTAATCCTGCTGGCAGGTTGCCCTCAGTTGGCCTGAATTCCAAAGTCTTGCCTCCTGCATCGGTTACTGTCGCCCCTTCCCTGTTGTCAGGTCATCAGGAGTATAAAATAAACAGTCAATGCCATTTTCTTCAGTTTTCTTGCCCCAGATGTCAGGTGCCCCCTAAAAGGGTAGGCATAATTGATAAATATATAATAATACATGCACAAATACAATATTTTCCTTCATCTACAAGCAAATACACCACATAGGTCGTATAAATCAGAGAAGGAAAGAGAAGTTCCAGCAGAAAAAAGGGGGATGGCGGGTGGGTAACCTGGACTGCAACAGTGAATACACTCGAACATCTACATTTATGGTAAGTGTACACAACTGTACTATGTTCTTCGTGTTTCACTGTTGCAGTCATTACATTTGGGTAGAGTCCCAAAGCTATGGTTGGGAGGCTGGAGCTAAACAGCATTAGGAGCGGCTATGAGGCCCTGCAGAACTGCAGTGGCAAAGCCTACCCTGGATTTAGAGTAGAGTGGCAGATGATAGTGCTTGGTAAAGGTGTGCACTGAACTCCAAGTAGCAGCCTCTAAAATGTCTTTGGTTGGTACTCCCCTGAGGAAGGCTTCTGAAGTGGCTGCAGCTCTGGTTGAATGTGACAAGTGGCTGCAGCTCTGGTTGAATGTGACAAGTGGCTGCAGCTCTGGTTGAATGTGGCCTAATGCCCTTAGGCACTGGCTTGCCATGCTGTGAATAGCAGAAATGAATGCAGTGGCCTATTCACTTTGAAATAGTCTGCTTTGAGATAGCCTTTCCTTGTGATCTTGCAGCATATGCCACTAGTAATTGCTCTGTCTTCCTGAAACTTTTGGTTCTGTCCAAGTAGAATCTAAGCTGTCTGTGTACGTCCAAAGAATGCAGAATTCTCTCCCCCTTGTTCTGTGGATTTGGATAAAAAGTTGGCAGATGAATAGTTTAGTTAAGAGCCACACTGGACACCACCTTAGGCATAAATGTTGGGTTTGTCCTCAGAGAAACCCTGTCTGGATAAAAAATGATAAAAAGGTTCCACAGCCATGAGTGCCTGCAGCTCTGAAAAGTACAGTTTTGTACCTACCATAAAATGTAGATGTTCGAAGATCTACATTGCTGCAGTCCTTACATATGGGTAGTCCGCTGTCCTCGGTCGGCCCGAATACCAAAGTATAAGGCTGACGTCGGTCAAGGCGCTTAGAACTGACATCAGAACGTCAGGGTACAAAAGCACATGACCGACGTCATATCCTCAGTCTTTTCTTGCCCCAGATGTCAGAAGGCCCTAAAAAGAAAGGCCAAAACCAAAAGACAGCAAAAAACCAATCAACCACCCCTACACTAATCCTATTTACAATATTTACAAAATTTACAATATTCACAACCCAAACCACACAACCGCCTCTAACTACAGAGGGGAAGGAGGGAGGGTAAATTGGACTGCAGCAATGTAGATCTTCGAACATCTACATTTATGGTAGGTACAAAACTGTACTATGTTCTTCATCTCACATTGCTGCAGTCCTTACATATGGGTAGAATCCCAAAGCAGAGGTAAGGGAGGATGGCAAAACTATAAAGCATTAGGAGCTGCCAAAATGCTCTGTAAAATTGCAGTGGCAAAACCAGCCCTAGATTTAGAGTAAAGTGGAAGGTGGTAATGCTTAGAGAAAGTATGCACTGAACTGCAAGTAGCTGCCTCCAAAATATCTTTAGTTGCCACCCCCCTTAAAAAAGCTGTAGAAGTGGCAGTAGCCCTAGTGGAATGAGGCCTAATCCCAGCTGGAATCTCCTTACCATGATGGGAATAACAGAAAGCAATACAAAACCCAATCCACTTAGAAATAGTTTGTTTTGAAACAGGCTTGCCCTGAGAACCCAAAGCAAATGAAACAAATAACTGCTGAGACTGCCTGAACCCTTTAGTTCTGCTCAAATAATATCGCAACTGCCTGTGTATATCCAAAGTGTGCAAAATCTTTTCCCCTTTATGTTGGGGGTTTGCATAAAAAGTAGGCAAATGAATAGTCTGGTTTAAAGCCACACTAGAAACCACTTTAGGCATAAAGGAAGGATTAGTACGCAAAGATACCCTATCCTTATGGAAAATTAAGAAAGGCTCAACCGCCATAAGGGCCTGTAATTCACAAACCCTTCTCGCAGAGGTAATGGCCAAGAAAAAAGCAGTCTTCCATGATAAATATTTCAACTCGGCAGTAGCTGCAGGCTCAAAAGGTTGTAGAGTGAGTTTCTCCAACACAAAATTGAGATCCCAAGCAGGAGTAGGAGCTCTATGCGGGGTCTTATATTCTTTGCCCCTCTAAGGAATTGCTTAAACAAAGGATGAGAAAACAATGGTGGGTCACAGTCATAGTGAGCAGAAATTGCTGCAGCATGAACCTTAATAGAGGAGAAGGACAAACCTTTGTCCAGTAACTCAGTAAGATATTGAAGAGCCACACTTAAATTATGCTTAGAAACATCAAATTCCTTTGCTGTACTCCAAAATAAAAACCTCCTCCATTTATCTGCGTACACTTTCCTTGTACTAGGCCTTCTGGCCTCCAAAATAACATTCAAAACTTGCTGTGGAAGCTGAGACCCTCCAGGGTTTAAAACAGAATATGCCAGGCTGTTAGATGTAGAGAGTGAAGTTTGACTGAGTAAATGACTGTTCTCCTGAGACAGCAGGTGTGGAATTGAAGGCAAAAGCCATGGAGGCTCCCGTACCAGACTTCTCAGTAATGGGTACCAGTGCTGTCGAGGCCAATCTGGAGCTATTAAAAATCATCTTTGGCTTGTCCTGTCTGACCTTCAGGAGTACCTTTGGGAGGAGAGGCAGAGGTGGAAAGGCATACACATGAAGATTGCTCCAATTGAATGAGAGAGCATCCACTTTCCAAGCTGTGGGATGAAACCTTTTTGTGCAAAACTTTGGCAGCTGGTAGTTTAGTGGAGAAGCGAACAGATCTATGTCTGGAGTTCCCCATAACACTGTCAATTTCTGAAATACATGAGGATCCAATTTCCACTCGTGGGGATCCATAATTTGTCTGCTCAACACATCTGCTAAGGAGTTCTGTGCTCGGCAGAAACCTTGCCTGAAGATTTAGCTGTAAACTGAGAGCAGTCTCCCACAAAATCATTGCTTGTCTGCATAGAGGATAAGAATGCGTTCCCCCTTGCTTGTTGATGTACCACATGACAGTTGTGTTGTCTGTTAGAACCAACACCTGCCCTTGAAGAAGTAAATCCTTGAAAGCTATTAATGCAAATTGGACTGCTAACATCTCCTTCAAGTTGATATGCAGATGTTGAAGTCTGGCAGGCCACTTGTCTTGTACCCACTTTCCATTTAGATGAGCTCCCCAAGCTTTGTCTGAGGCATCTGTCGTTAGAATCTGACTCGCCTCTGGCCGGGTCACAGAGAGTCCCTTGTTTAGGTGACATTCCTGAGCCCACCACAAAAATTCCTTTTGAATGCAAGGTATTATCTGAATGACAGTGTCCATATGTTGGCAGTGCTGTGTCCATACATTTTTGAGATACCATTGTAGCTTCCTCATATGCAGTTTGGCATTGGGAAGTACCAGAATACAAGATGCCATGAACCCCAAGGCTTGAAGGACTGTCCTTGCAGTCAGCCTGGACTGATGAGACAATTGATGGAAGTAAAGAGAAAGATTCTTTTGTTTGTCCGGGGTCAAAAAGGCCATCTGGGATGCTGTATTCAGTCTCACACCCAGAAAGCACATGTCCTGAGAGGGTACTAGACTGGACTTTATTTCGTTCACAGAATACCCCAGGCATCTTAGCACTGCTATCACATACTGTAAATGATGAAGAAGTTCGTCCTTTCCTTGGGCCAGAATCAGGCAATCGTCCAAATAAGGATAGATCTGTATTCCTCTTAGCCTGAAGAAAGCTATCACTGGAGCCAAAACCTTCGTGAACACTCTGGGCGCAGTAGATAAGCCAAAGGGCAATGCAGAGAACTGATAATGAGAAGTCCCAGTCCGAAAACGCAGATACTTTCTGCAACTGAGCCAGATAGGAACATGAAGGTAAGCCTCCTTGAGATCCAGAGTCACCATCCAGTGATCTTTGCCCAGCAGAGGTAAAAGCTGTTGTAACGTCAACATTTTGAACTTGGGAATGTCCAGATATGTGTTGAGGATAGATAAATCCAAGATTGGTCTCCACGTGTTCCCTTTCTTTGGTACTAGGAACAGGCGAGAATAAAATCCTAGGCCCACTTCTGGCAGAGGGACCGGTTGTATGGCCCTTATTTGAAGTAGCAGAGAAATTTGTTTGTGAGCCTCTAGACTTTGCTGAGGAGGAACGTCCGGCATGCCTTTGAAAGGAGGCAAGGTATGGAAATAAAACTTGTAACCTCGGTGTATGATATCCAATACCCATTTGTCTTGGGTAATCAAATTCCAATTTTCCTTGAAGAGTGCCAACCTTCCTCCCAAAGGAGCTGCCAGGCAGGAAGGATCTGGCAGCTGAAAAGGTAGGTCATTGGGCCTGTTTACGAAAGGACTGGCCCCTGCCCTCACCCGAAGATTGTGCAGGTGAACTCCCTGTTCTAGGTCTGAAAGAACACTGAGCTCTGCCCCTACCACGTCTAGATCTACCCCTAGACTGAGAATCATAAGAAGGATACGTCCACCCCTTAGCAGGCCAATTCCTACTAAACTTTGGAGGCTGCACTTGCAAAAAATCTTTAACAGCCTGCATGGACTTAGCCTTGTCTTCCATTTTCTTCAAGACTGACTCCACAGGTGAACCAAACAACACATCAGACTGTAAAGGAGCATCCAAAATCCTTGTCTTAACATGGTCAGATAAATTCTGATCCCTCAGCCATGCGTGCCTGCGAAGAACTGAACCAGTGGCAGCCACTCTAGACGAGGCCTGTACAGCATCAAAACCACATTGTAAAGAATGCTTACCCACCTGCTCTGAAACATGCACCAAATCTTGTAATTCTTTACACTCAATGCCTTCCGCCAGAGCATCCACCTTAGACTTCAATTGAGAAAGAAGATAGTTTTGATATTTCAACATATGAAACTGGCAATTCAAAGCCCTCATAGCTAGGGTAGAAGATGTATAGACTTTCTTTCCCCATCTATCCAAAGCTCTGGCCTCTTTATCTGGAGGAACCGGATTTTTTACAACAGAGGCCTTGACACCCTTAGGTCCCTGACTAACAGTTTCTGGGTCCGCCCTAGGACTCTTATAAAGATATTTATGAGCCTCAGGCACCCTGTAATACCTATCCGGTTTAACAGGAGCAGGAGGCAGAGAATCAGGATTAAGTGAAGCCTCTGCAAACACATCTTCCACAACATCCAGAACAGGAGGTATAGCCAAGGGCCTATGCTGGGGTAAAAGCAAAAATTCCCTAAGCCTTTTCCTGGAATCCGAGAAGTCCTGACCTTCCCACTTAAAATGTTCCCTCATGGAATGAAGAGTCTCTGAAAAAGAAAAATCCTCTGGAGGAGAAGCAGAAGGAGTCGAATCATCTGCATCAGAATCAGAATAAGGAGAGTACTCCTGCAAGTCTTCAGCTGAAGACTCAGAAACATCAGAAGCCTGCTCAAAACTCCCCAACTCTGGCTCCACCCTAGGCCTCTTATCAGGAGGGGGCAAAGAACCTCTAATCAGAGTAATCAAATCTTCTGCCATTTTAAGCATGTGCTTCTTGGGCACAGACCCTGCTGCACTAGGAGAGACCCCAACAGAAGCTAAACCTGGCCTGCCTCTGGGAGAAGCCTTGGAAACAGAAGGAGAGGGCCTAACCACCCTAGGAAGGGAGGGGAGTACAGTAACCTGTGAAGCCCCTTCAGCCTGACCTGCCTCCTGAGAGGCCACATCCTGCAATATCAAAGTCTCCCCCTGGGACTCCAGAGAAGCCTCCGTCGGAATTCCACTGACGCCTCTAAAGAACCGACGTCCGGAACGGACGACTCTTCTTGCCTGGGTTTAACCGCTTTGTCTTTGCGCTTCTTCGAAGAAGCGGGCGCCGGAGAATCCGACGGCATATTATAATTGCACCGCTTCCCAAAGACCAGCCTAGCACAATCTAACCTTCGCTTAATAGTGCGCTTATTGAATCTAGCACAAAAGCGACACCCAACAACGTCGTGCTCAGGCCCCAAACAAGGAATACACAAAGAATGATAATCCCTATGCGGTATCTGTTTCCCACAAGAAATACAGTTATTCACTTTTTCTGACATCCGGTAAAACACTGAGGCAAGAAAAAACCAAAATATTCTAACGGGTACTTAGCCAACTTTGATTCGGTCTGAAACTCCGAACTCGAAAAATTTCAGAACGCCGAACGGCACTTGCAACGCTGCTTCTGCATCGGACCATGCGGCAAAAAAGACTGAGGATATGACGTCGGTCATGCGCTTTTGTACCCTGACGTTCTGATGTCAGTTCTAAGCGCCTTGACCGAGGTCAGCCTTATAATTTGGTATTCGGGCCGACCGAGGACAGCGGACTACCCATATGTAAGGACTGCAGCAATGTGAGATGAAGAACATCTTGTCTTGCAGAAGGTTACTGCTAGGAGCAGAGCTGTTTTCCAAGATAAAAACTTTATAACAGCAGTAGCACCTGGCTCAAAAGGAGGCAGTGTGAGTTTTTCCAAGACATAGTTGAGGTCCCATGCAGGTATTGGTGATCTCCTTGGAGGCCTTAAATATTTTGCTCCTCTGAGGTACTGCCTTAACAAAGGATGAGAAAAGATTAGTGGCTCTGTATTATAATGAGCCGAAATGGCAGAGGCATGAATTTTAACTGATGAAAAAGATAGGCCTTTGCCCAGCATCTCAGTTAAGTATTGCAAAATCTGAGGAATATTTGGTACAGCTGTATCAGTTCCTTGTGCCTGGTCCCAAGCACAGAATCTCTTCCATTTTCCAGCATAAGATTTTCTAGTACTAGGCCTTCTGGCTTCCAAAATGACATCCATCACAGCTTTACTGTGAGGTGTGTTTTGTATGACTACATTATCCGCCATGCTGCCAGGTTTAAGGTCCTGAGTTTGCTGTGCAGGATCTGATTGTTTTGCTGGGACAGTAGATGAGGTATTTGAGGTAAGGTCCAACTGGGCATTGAGACATGTTCCTTAGGATTGGATACCAGTACTGGTGGGGCCAGTCTGGGGCAATCAGTATCATCTTTGGCTTCTCCTGTCTGACCTTTAGGAGTACCTTGGGGAGGAGAGGGAGTGTCGGAAAGGCATATACTGATAAGTTTTTCCAGCTTGTCTGTGATAAGTCCTTGTGCAGAATCTTTCTAGATGGTAGTTGTGAGGGGAGGCAAATAGATCTAAGTCCGGGCATCCCCATTTCCTTGTTATCATGTTGAAGACTTGTGGATCCAGCTGCCACTCGTGGGGATCAATGAGGTTTCAGCTTAGTTCGTCTGCCAGAGTTTTTTCCTTTCCTGGCAGGAATTGTGCCTGCAGATGCACTTGGAAAGCCAATGCTGTGTCCCACAAAGTCATGGCTAGTGTGCAAAGGGGGTAGGAATGTGTGCCCCCCTGCATGTTTATATACCACATGACCGTGGTGTTGTCTGTCTTTATCAGTAGTTGCCCCAGATGAAGTAGGTCCTTGAATGCTGTCAGGGCATTTTGAACAGCTAGCAACTCTTTTTGATTGATATGTAGATGCATTTGGTTTGAGGACCATGTGCCCTGAATGCATCTTCCTGCCATGTGGGCCCCCCAGGCATAATCTGATGCATCCGTTGTTAGTGTCTGCCTGGCTGGGGGTAATGTGAATGGCTGTCCCTTGTTCTGGTGACAAGCCTTTGCCCACCATCGAAACTCCTGTTGCAGGCAGGGGATGAGAGTAATCACTGTTTCTAGGCTGTGGCAATGTTGAGTCCAAACACTTTTTAGGTACCATTGAAGTTTCCTCATACGCAGTCTTGCATATGGAATTAGTAGGATGCATGACGCCATGAAGCCAAAAGCCTGCAGAATTTTTCTTGCAGATAAAGTACAGTTTTGTACCTACCATAAATGTAGATGTTTGAGTGCTAATACAGCTGCAGTAATCACAGATGGGTTTTCTGCCGTCAGGCAGGTCCTCGGTCGGCCGAATTCCAAAGTCTAGGTCCGGCGTCGGTTGTTGTCGCTTTCTTTCCTGACGTCAGTGCGACAGGGGTATATAAGACACAGCCGACGCCATATTCTTCAGTCTTTCTTGCCCCAGATGTCAGGTGCCCCCAGACGGAAGGCAATACATAAATTATATATATATATATATATATATATATATATATATATATATATATATATATATATATATATATATATATATATATATATATATATATATATATATAGTCAAGCGATGCAGTATAATCAAAAATCAGTAGTTGCAAGCAAATACACCATAGAAGGATAACCCAATCAGGTTGTATGAGGAGGTGTTAGTCACTAGGCCTTTACCAAGAGGGGAAGGAGGGAGGGAAACCTGTAACTGCAGCTGTCTTAGCACTCGAACATCTACATTTATGGTAGGTACAAAACTGTACTATGTTCATCGTGCATACAGCTGCAGTAATCACAGATGGGTAGAATCCCAAAGCTACGCACAGGGTGGTAGGCACTAGGTGGAACTGGGAGCAGCCAGAATGCCCTGCAACACAGCAGTGGCAAAGCCTGCTCTAGTTTTGGAATATAAAGGCAGGTGGTAGTGTTTTGTGAAGATATGCACAGAACTCCAAGTGGCTGCCTCCAAAATATCTTTGGTAGGGACTCCTCTGAGGAAGGCTGTAGAGGTAGCTGTGGCCCTTGTGGAGTGGGATCTGATGCCTGTAGGAACAGGTTTGCCATGAAAGGAGTAACAAAACCGTATGCAATGGCCTATCCACTTTGAAATGGTCTGTTTGGAAATTGGCTTCCCTTGAGCTCCTACAGCATAGGACACAAGAAGTTGTTCTGATTTCCTGAAGGGCTGTGTTCTGTCCAAATAGTAACGTAGCTGTCTATGGATGTCTAAGGAATGTAGCAGCCTTTCCCCTTTGTTTTGAGGATTGGGGTAAAAGGTAGGTAAGTGTATGGCCTGATTTAAAGCTACCCTGGATACTACCTTAGGCATAAATGACGGGTTGGTTCGTAGGGAAACCCTGTCCTGATGGAAGATGAGAAAGGGCTGCACAGCCATGACGGCTTGTAGTTCCGAAACCCTACGAGCTGAGGTAATGGCCAGAAGGAAAGCTGTTTTCCAGGACAAATACTGCAAATCTGTTGAGGCAGCTGGTTCAAAGGGAGGTAATGTTCATTTTTCTAGAATGTAGTTAAGATCCCAGGCTGGTATTGGTTGTTTCCTTGGAGGTCTTATATTCTTAGCTCCTCTGAGGAACTGTCTTAAAAGTGGGTGAATCAGTGTTGTATTCTGCAGAAATGGCCGAGGCATGAATTTTGATGGAGGAAAATGAAAGTCCACTGTTCAACAGCTCGGCTAGATACTGTAATATCTGAGGCAAATTCAGTTTTCTAGGATCCTGGCCTTTTTTCTCATTCCAAGCGCAAAAACGTTTCCATTTTGCGGAGTAAGCCTTTCTAGTAGATGGCCTTCTGGCCTCCAAAATGACATCCTGCACCTCTTTGGAGAGGAGGGTCTGTTGTGGTGTTAAGGAATTTTCCATGCAGCCAGATTGAGAGTTTTCAGCTGACTGTGAAGAGTTTTGTAGCTGTGCTGAGTCAGTAGAAGAAGCATTAGAGGTAGGGTCCAGGGAGGAGTATGTGTTAGGCTCCTCAGGAGTGGGTACCAGTGTTGTCTTGGCCAGTCTGGAGCAATCAGTATCATCTTCGGTCTGTCTGCTCTTGCTTTCAAGAGCACCTTGGGCATAAGAGGCAAAGGTGGGAAAGCGTAAACTGTCCGTGCTGCCCAACTGAAAGAAAGGGCGTCCACTCTCCACGCCTTTGGATGAAAGGTCCTTGAACAGAACTTTTTCAATTGATGATTCCTGTGGGAGGCGAAGAGATCTATGTCTGGTCTTCCCCACGCCTGGATTATCTTTGTAAACACTTGATGCAACTTCCACTCATGTGGATCTGTCATATTTCTGCTTAGATTGTCTGCCAGCGTGTTTTCCAATCCTGGCAAGTACTGTGCTTGAAGTTCGATTTGCCATTCCAGAGCCAAGTTCCAAAGTGACATGGCTAGCCTGCACAGGGGGTATATGAATGTGTTCCACCTTGTTTGTTTATGTACCACATTACTGTGGTGTTGTCTGTTCTTATCAATAATTGCCCTGGATGCAGGAGGTCCTTGAAAATTGTAATTGCATTTATCACTGCTAGCATTTCTTTTTGATTGATGTGAAGGTGCTTTTCCTTTTGGGACCATTTGCCCTGAATGCACCTGTCTGTCATGTGCGCCCCCCAGGTGTATTCTGAGGCGTCTGTTGTGATGACTTGATTTGTTGAGGCTTGCAGAATGGAAGACCTGTGTTTGTTTGGCATGCTTGGGCCCACCATAGAAATTCCTTTTGCAAACATGGAATTATTGGTATTATTGTTTCCAAACTGTGACTATGTTGAGACCATAGGTTTTTTAGGTACCATTGAAGTTTCCTCATATGCAACTTTGCACATGGGATTAGAAGAATGCAAGATACCATGAAGCCCAGAGCCTGCAGGATTTTCCTTGCAGTGAGTCTGGTACAATTTTCTAGTATTTTGAAGTAATGAGTTAGTTGCCCTTGTTTTTCTGGCGTAAGATAGGCCATCTGGGTGTTTGTGTCCAAGATGGCACCCAGGAAAGTTATTTTCTGAGATGGTGTTAGCCTGGATTTTTCCTTGTTGACTGTGTATCCCAGAGAATTCAATAACCGTGTTACATAAGCCAGATGTTCCATAAGTATGTGCTTGTTGTCCGCTTGGATCAGGCAGTCGTCCAAATAAGGGTAAATTTGTATCCCTTGAAGTCTGCAGTACACAATTACTGATGCCAGGCATTTCGTGAATACTCTGGGCGCAGTAGATAAGCCAAAGGGCAATGCAGAGAATTGATAGTGGATTGAACCTGCAAGAAATCTGAGGTATCTTCTGCAGCTTTGTCTGATTGGGACATGCAGGTATGCCTCCTTGAGGTCCAATGTTACCAGCCAAAACTCCTTGCCCAGCATGGGAAGAAGCTGCTGTAATGTGAGCATCTTGAATTTTCGTACGAGTAGAAATGTGTTTAGGATGGATAAGTCCAAAATGGGTCTCCAGTCGGTTCCTTTCCTTGGTACCAGAAAGTCTGGAATAAAAACCTTGACCTTGTTCATGAGTAGGTACCTCTTGAATAGCTTTCATTGCCATAAGCTTTGAAATTTGTATTTGAGCCTCTGCCCTTTGATTGTGTGGCAGGTTCGGCATGCCTCACATTTCTGGAAGAGTGTGAAAATGAAATCTGTAGCCTCTGTTTATAATGTCCAGGATCCATTTGTCTGTTGTGATAATATGACAATTTCTTGTAAATAATGCCAGCTTTCCTCCCAAGGGTGCTGTCAGCTGAGACTTGCTTGGCATGAAAAGGGGGAAGTCATTGGGTTTGTTTCCTGTATTGCTGTGCACTGCCCTCGCCACCTCTTGGTGCTGGAGTTTGCCATTGTCTGCCTCTATATGATCCTTGAGGTTGTCCTCTGCCTCTTGTGCGCCTGTATCTACCTCTTTGTGGCTTGTCCGTGGCTGGAAAGGACCAGTTCTTTGAAGGCCAATTTCTGCTAAAACGTGGTGGTTGAACCTGTAGAAAAGCTTTGACAGTTTGCATAGATTTAGCTTTTTCTTCCATTTTCCGTAGTATCTCCTCAGCATTAGTACCAAATAGTACATCCTTTTGTAAAGGAGCATCTAGTAGCTTAGCTTTAACATGGTCAGGCAAGGTTTGTTCCCTAAGCCAGGCATGTCTACGAATGACTGATCCTGTCACAGCAGCTCTACTTGAGGTCTCTAGGGCATCATAGCCACACTGTAAGGTGTGTTTACCCACTTGTTCTGCACTATGCATCATATCCTGCAACTCCTTCAAATCTGGTTGTTCAGGTTGAGACATTTTATTTCTTAATTGTGATAACAGAAACTGCTGATATTTAAGCATATGGAACTGACAATTTAAGGCCCTCATGGCTAGGGTGGCCGAGGTATATACCTTTTTTCCCCACCTTTCTAAGGATCTAGACTCTCTTTCGGAAGGTAGTGGATTCTTAGCAGTAGAGGCCTTCATTCCCTTGGGGCCTTGAGAAATGGTTTCAGGGTCAGCATTATGGCTTTTGTAAAGAAATTGGTGAGAGTTAGGAACTCGGTAGTACCTAACAGGCTTGACTGGGGCAGGAGGCAGGGAATCCGGATTTAGGTAAGCCTCTGAGTAAACATCATCAAGTATGTCCAAGACAGGAGGTATCGCCAGAGGTCTGTGCTGAGGTAACAAAAGAAATTCCCTAAGTCTTTTCTTGGTATCAGAAAAGTCTTGGCCTTCCCAATGGAAGTGTTCCCTCAAGGTGTGCAAGGTTTCCCCAAAAGAAAAATCCTCTGGGGGAAGATACAGACGGAATGGACTGCTCAGCATCCGAATCTTCAAAAGGGGAGTATGAGTGTTCCTCTTCATCAGAATGTTCTGAAAAAATGGAATCCTGGTCAGAAGAGGGAGAAGCTTCCTCCACTCTGGGTCTCTTGTCTGGAGAGGGCTGGGAACCCCTGATAAGAGTAATTAAATCCTCAGCCATTTTTAGCATCTGCTTTTTAGGCATGGGTCCTGGAGATGGGCCCTGTGCAACAGGCCTCTTGGGATGCATGGCTGATTTGGACTTAGTAAAGGCCTTAATGGAGAAGGAAGATGAGGGTCTAAAGACACCATGGGTGGAAGTGGACCTATCCACATTAGGAGGCTCAACACTCACAGTGGCTTCGGTGGTTGTAGTCTGGGTATGGGCCGAGGTACCTGCGGTCTCGGTTACAGAGGACACCGTCAAAGAAGTGTCGTCGGTAGTCAGGGGCTGCGTAGGCGCCTCGCTGAGAACCGGACCACGTGTAGCCGGTTTTGGCATGGTGTCGGTGGAGACCGCGTGTCGGTCTTTGTCCTTGCGTTTTTGGACAAAGCGGTAGTCGGAGTATCCGGCGACATTTTATAATCAAAGGCTTTACCAAAAGTGCTGGGCTTAACTCCGCCCGACGCTTAATAGTGCGTTTATTGAAAGTAGCGCAAAAGCGACAGGCCGAGACGTCGTGGTCTGGGCCTAAACAAGGTATGCGGAGGGAATGGAAATCCTTATGCGGTATTTGCTTCCCACAAGAAATACAATTGTTAACTTTGTCTGACATCGGTCTGAGGCAAGAAAAGTTTCCCCAACGGGGTACTTAGCTTTAAAGAAGACTTCGGTTTCCAATTATTCGTAATTTCAGGACCTGGCCGACCGGCACTTGCGAACTGCTTCTGCTTCGGGCACCACGCGGCAAAAAAGACTGAAGAATATGGCGTCAGCTGTGTCTTATATACCCCTGTCATACTGACGTCAGGAAAGAAAGCGACAACAACCGACGCTGGACCTAGACTTTGGAATTCGGCCGACCGAGGACCCGCCTGACGGCAGAAAACCCATCTGTGATTACTGCAGCTGTATGCACGATGAACATCTGGGCCTTTGCTGCCAACATTTTGAAATAGGTAGTCAGTTGCCTTCGTGAGATAAGCCATCTGGGCAGTTGTATTTAAGCTTGCACCCAGGAATATTATCTCTTGAGAGGGTACTAATTTTGATTTCTTTTCGTTGGCTGTGTACCCTAGGCATGTTAGAAGTCTTTTCGCAAACACCAGATGTTGTAGACTAATGTCCTTGCTCTCTGCTTGAATTAAACAGTCGTCCAAGTAAGGATATATTTGTATTTCTCTTTGCCTGCAGAATGCAATTACTAGTGCCTGGCACTTTGTAAAGACCCTGGGTGCAATAGATAAGCCAAAGGGCAGTGCAGAGAATTGGTAATGCATTGTGCCAGCCTTGAATCTGAGGTATCTTCTGCATGACTGTCTGATTGGAACATGCAGGTATGCCTCTTTTAGGTCTAATGTTACAAGCCAAGCATTCTTGCCCAGCATGGGCAGAAGCTGCTGCAAAGTCAACATTTTGAATTTTGGTATATCCAGGAATGTATTTAGAATAGATAGGTCCAGTACTGGTCTCCAAGCTTTGTCCTTTCTGGGTACCAAGAACAGTCTTGAGTAAAATCCTTGTCCCTGCTCTTGCTCTGGTACTTGATGAATGGCCCCCATGGCCATGAGGCATGAGACTTGTTTTTGTGCCTCTGCCCATTGATTTTTTGGCAGATCTGGCCAACCGTTTGCCTTTGGCAGGGTATGGAAATGGAAATTGTAGCCTTGTGACACTATATTTAGAACACACTTGTCCTGGGTTATAATGTGCCAATTTTGAGAATAAAGTGCTAATTTTCCCCCTAAGGGTGCTGCCAGGAGATAAGTGCTTGGTGCAGGCAGGGGGAAGTCATTGGGACTGTTTCCTGTATTGTTGGGATTTGTCTTCTCCAACTTTGGAGGTAGAAGCACCCCATTGCTTTGACCTGTATGAACCTTGCGCCTGGGAACTGCCTCTAGGGCATCTGGATCTGCCCCTTTGAGGTCTGTCTGACACAGGAAAGGACCAATTCTTTGTAGGCCAGTGTCTACTAAACCTAGGTGGCTGTACTTGTAAAAAATCTTTGACAGTTTGCATAGATTTAGCTTTGTCCTCCATTTTCTTTAACACCTCTTCTGCCTTAACACCAAACAAAATATCATGCTGTAAAGGTGCATCTAATAATTTAACTTTGACATGATCAGGCAGATTTTGTTCCTTTAACCAAGCATACCTCCTAATTACAGAACCCATAACTGCGGCCCTGCAGGAGGCCTCCAAAGAATCAAAACCACATTGCAAAGTATGCTTTCCAACTTGTTCAGCCGCATGCAATAAATCCTGCATTTCCTTGTTTTCTGCACATTCAGAGTTTAACAACATTTTCTGATTAAGCAATGCCATGACATGTTCCTGATATTTGAGCATATGAAACTGACAGTTTAAGGCCCTTATAGCCAAGGTAGCAGATGTGTAAACCTTTTATCCCCATCTATCCAGTGCCCTAGAATCTCTGTCAGAGGGGGTAGGGTTTTTTGCAGCGGAAGCCTTGACTCCTCTGGGACCCTGTGAAATAGTTTCTGGGTCTGCAGCAGGGTTTTTAAAAAGGAATTTATGAGAGTCAGGAACCCTGTAGTATCTGTCAGGCTTAACAGGAGCTAGAGGTAAGGAGTCAGGGGTCAGACTAGACTCCGAAAACACATCGACAATGTCTAACACAGGTGGAATGGCTAGAGGTCTGTGTTGAGGTAGTAAAAGGAAGTCCCTGAGCCTCTTTTTAGATTCTGAAAAATCTTGGCTCTCCCAGTGGAAATGCTCCCTCATGGTGTGCAAGGTTTCCCCAAAAGAATAGTCCTCTGGAGGAGAAGCTGAAGGTATGGATTCTTCAGCATCAGAATCCTCATAAGGGGAAGAGAATATTCCTGATCAGAAGAAATAGAAACCTGATCTGAAGATTCATAGTCTGTCTCTTGCCTAGGCCTCTTATCAGGAGGGGGATGAGAACCCCTTATCAAGGTAATAAAGTCTTCGGCCATTTTGAGCATCTGTTTTTTGGGCATAGGGGCCTGACCACGTGGCTCTTGAGTTTGTTTCTTTGCTTTAGAAGGTGCTTTAGTCTTTGCCTTTGAAGCTGAAGTCGGTTTAATGTAAAGAGGTTTAGGTCTGAATACACCGTCAGAAGCTGGTGCCTGCTCAGCGGCTCCAGACCCATCTGAGGGAATAGTGTCCGAGGCTCCAATACCTTGAGTTTCCAGCGGCATAGCTGACTCCATGTGGGAGTCGGTAGCGGCCTGCGACTCTAAAATAGTGGGCATCAGGGGCTGTGAAAGCGCCTCACTGAGAACCGGTGACTGGCTTAGGAGAAGCTTCGTCGTCGGTTTTGGGCCTCGGTTGTTTCTCTCTCTCCCTTTCTTTGCGTTTTTGTGAACTCCGGTAGTTGGATGGCTATCCGACGACATTTCTGGATAACTAAACCGGCATCCAAAATAGTTTAAAGCAAAATCATACCAATGCTTAATAGTGCGTTGGTTAAATCTAGCACAAAACTGACAACCAGAAACGTTGTGATCAGGGCCTAGGCAAGGAATACAGTAAGAATGAAAGCCCTTCTGAAGTATTAGCTTTCCACAAGAAATACAATTACTTACTTTTTCTGACATCGGTCTGGAGCAAGAAAAAAAGTTTCCCCACCGGGGTACTTAGCTTTATTGAAGACTTCTGATGTGAAATTCGAACATGAAAATCTCAGGAGTCGGCCGACCGGCACTTGCGAACTACTTCCGCTTCGGGCACCGCACGGCAAGAAAGACTTAAGAAAATGGCGTTGGCTGCTTATTTTATACCCCTGATGACCTGACATCAGGGAAGGGGAGACAGCAACCAATGCAGGACCCAAGACTTTGGAATTCAGGCCGACTGAGGGCAACCTGCCAGCAGGATTACTCAAATGTAATGACTGCAACAGTGAAACACGAAGAACATCCAGGACTGCAACAGTGAATACACTCGAACATCTACATTTATGGTAAGTGTACACAACTGTACTATGTTCTTCGTGTTTCACTGTTGCAGTAATCACATTTGAGTTGATTCCCAAAGCTGAAGAAAAGGCTGGAGGCAGTCAAGAAGACTGGAGGCTAGCTAGGATGCCATGCAAGACTGTGGTGGCAAAGCCTGCCCTGGATAGGCAGGTGGTAATGCTTGGTGAAGGTATGAACTGATTTCCATGTTGCAGCCTCCAAGATGTCCCTGGTGGAGACCCCTCTGTGGAATGCTGCAGAGGAGGAGGTTGCTCGGGTAGAATGTATCCTGACCCCCTTAGGAGGAGGTTTCCCGTGTTGCTTGTAGCAGAAATGGTTGCAGTGTGCTATCCATTTGGAAATGGTTTGTTTGGATATGGCTTTGCCTTCTGCTCCTGCAACGAAGCTGACTAACAATTTATCAGTCTTTCTAAAAGATTTTGTCCTGCCTATATAGAATCTGAGCTGTCTGTGCACATCTAGAGAGTGCAGTATCCTTTTCCCCTTGTTTTGTGGGTTAGGGAAAAAGGTGGGCAAATGAATGGATTGGTTGAGAGACACACTGGACACCACTTTTGGCGTGAAGGGTGAGTTAATCCTGAGGGAGACCCTGTTGGCATGGAAAATGATGAAGGGCTCTACAGCCATTAGTGCTGGTAGCTCGGATACTCTTCTTGCTGAAGTGATGGCCAGAAGCAAAGCTGTCTTCCATGAGATAAACTTTAACTCTGCTGAAGCTGCTGGTTCAAAGGGAGGCAGGGTGAGCTTTTCCAACACAAAGTTTAGGTCCCAAGCTGTGTTAGGTGCTCTTCTGGGTGGCCTCAAGTTGTTAGCACTTCTCAGGAACTGCTTGATGAGAGGGTGTGAGAAAAGAGGTGGCTCTGTGCTGAAATGAGCAGAGATAGCACAGGCAAGAATTTTAATAGAAGAAAAGGCTAGACCCCTGTGTAGTAGGTCAGCAAGGTAATCTAGGATGAGAGGTAGGGAGGGCTGTGCCATCCCGTCTCCCTTAGCCTGGATCCAGGTGCAAAACCTTTTCCATGTGTCAGCATAAGGCTTTCTAGTGCTAGGGTGTCTGACCTCACGTATAACATGTAGAACTTGTTTGCTGAGATTGACAGCTTGTGCAGTAGACAGGGAATAAGCCAGGCTGTCAGATTGAGTGTCTGCAATTGGGAATGAATGAATTCTCCTTCCCTCTGGGTCAGGAGTGTTGGGATCTGAGGGAGATGCCATGGTGGCAGAGGTGACAGGCTGCGCAGCAGTGGGTACCGGTGCTGGCGTGGCCAGTCTGGGGCAATCAAGATTGTCCTTGGTTTTTCCTCCCTTATTTTGAGCAGTACCCTTGTAATGAGCGGTAGTGGGGGAAATGCATAGATCGAGAGGTTGACCCACTGGAAGGATAGAGCATCCACTTCCCAGGCCTTGCAGTGAGGCTCCCTGGTGCAGAACTTGCTGAGCTGATGGTTGGAGTGGGAAGCAAAGAGGCTGCCCTTCGGGGTGCCCCAAGTCTGAGTTACAAGGGTGAAGATTCTTTGGTCTAGCTGCCACTCGTGTGGGTCCAGAAGATTTCTGCTTAGGTTGTCTGCCACAGAGTTTAGACAGCCTGGCAGGAATTGTGCTAACAGGTGTAGTTGCATGGCTGTGCCGTGCACCAAAGGGTCATGGCGAGCCTGCACAGAGGATAAGAGTGAGTCCCTCCCTGCTTGTTGATATAACACATCACTGTGGTGTTGTCTGTTTTGATCAGTAGAGCCCCCGGGGAGAGTAGGGGGTTTGAAGCTGTCAGTGTGTGCTGGACAGCTAGCATCTCTTTTTGGTTGATGTGCAGATGTATTTGATGTGGGCTCCAATGGCCCTGTATGCACCTGCCGTCTAGGTGTGCACCCCAGGCATTGTGTGATGCATCTGTGGTGAGGGTCTGGGCAGTGTGGAGTTGTGAGAAGGGTAGTCTCTTGTTGTGGTAGCAAGCTGCTGCCCACCAAAGAAGATCTTTCCTTAAACAAGGTATCATTGGTATAAGAGTTTCCAGGTCTTGAGAGTGTTGACACCAAAGGCTTTTAGGTATCATTGTAGCTTCCTCGTATGCAGTCTGGCATATGGAATGAGTAGAATGCAAGAAGCCATGAACCCCAGAGCTTGCAGGATTTTCCTTGCGGATAACTGGGGTCTGGTGGCTAGTTGAGAGAAATAGGCTGTCAGGCAGGTTTGCTTTTCTGATGTAAGGAATGCCATCTGGGATGCTGTGTCCAGGCATGCTACTATGAATATAATTTTTTGGGTGGGTACTAGTTTGGATTTCTTTTCGTTGGTAGTATTCCCTAGGGAGGTCAGAAGGTCCTTTACAAAGGCCAGGTGCTTGAGCAGCTTTTCCTGAATTTCTGCCTGAATTAGGCAGTAGTCTAAGTATGGGTATATTTGAGCATTTCTTTGCCTGCAAAAAGCAATGGTGGGAGCCAAACATTTTGTGAATACTCTGGGAGCAGTGGATATGCCAAAAGGGAAGCGCAGAGAACTGAAGGTGCAGTGAGCCTGCCCTGAAACGTAGATATTTCCTCCATGATTCCCTGATTGGGATGTGTAGGTAGGTCTAGGGTGGCTAACCAAGCATCCTTGGAGAGCATAGGTAGTAGTTGCTGGAGGGTGAGCATTCCGAATTTTGGTATCACCAGAAAGGTGTTTAGAATGGATAGATCGAGGATGGGGGAGCAGGTGCCCTCTTTTCTGGGTACCAGTAAGAGTCTGGAGTAAAAACCTTGGCCTATCTGTCCTGCAGGAATGTGCTCTATTGCCTCATAGAGAGCAGGGAAAGGACTTGCTTTTTGGCCTCTGTCCAATGGTTTGGGGGAAGATCTGGGAACCCTTTTGGGGTTGATAGTGTTTGGAAATAAAATCTGTATCTCTGTGACACTATGTTGAGGACCCAGTGGTCGTTGGTAATGGTGGCCCAGGTGCTTGTGTGGAAGGAGAGTTTTCCTCCTAGGGGCAAGTGCAGGTGGGCAGAGGCAGGGAGTGGAAGTGGAAAGTCATTGTGAGTTCTTACCATGAGGGGGTGGCATAGCACTCCCTGGTCTTGAAGAGGAACTCCATTGCTTAGATCTCTGCATTCCCTGGGGCTGTTGTCTGGGGGGGGCTGCTTCCCCGGGGTCTGGGCTGAGCTGACCTGGAGGGGGCAGGAAAGGACCAGTGCTTGGAGGTGCAATGTCTACTGAACCTGGGTGGATGGACCTGCAGGAAGTCCTTAACTGTCTGCATAGATTTAGATTTTTCTTCCATCTTTTTTAAAACTTCCTCTGCCTTGGTGCCAAGTAAGTTGTTTTTGTGCAAGGGTGTGTCCAATAATCTGGATTTGACATTGTCTGGCAAGGGCTGCTCCTTAAGCCAAGCATGCCTTCTAAGGACGGAACCAGTGACTGCTGCCCTGCAAGATGCTTCTAGGACATCAAAACAACAGTGTAAGGTGTGATTAATTACTTGACTTGCAGAATGCATTAACTGTTGTAACTCTATTTGCTGTACAAACAGGAAAAGATATTTTTTGTTTGAGGAGTTCCATGGTATGTTGCAGAAATTTTAGCATATGGAACTGACAATTTAGTGTTCTAATAGCAAGGGTAGCAGAGGTGTAGACTTTTTTACCCCATCTGTCTAATGCTCGGGAATCCCTATCTGAGGGGGTGGGATTCTTAGCAGAAGTTGCTTTAATTCCTTTAGGCCCTTGAGAAATAACCTCAGGGTCAGCAGTAGGATTCTTGAAAATAAATTTGTGTGGAGTCAGGGACTCTATAGTACCTGCCAGGTTTCCTAGGAGCAGGAGGGAGGGTGACAGGAGTCAAACTTGATTCCATAAAAACTTCATCCACAACATCCAGCACAGGAGGAATGGCCAAAGGTCTGTGTTGTGGAAGATCTAAGAATTCCCTGAGTCTCTTTTTAGACTGAGGGTAGTCCTGACATTCCCATTGGAAATGCTCCCTTAAAGTATGTAGGGTTTCCCCAAAGGAAAAGTCCTTGGTTGGAGAGGCTGAAGGAATGGATTCCTCTGGATCAGAATACTCATAAGCAGAGAGGGATTGCATGTCTTCATATTCAGATGCATCAGAGTCATCAGACTCCTGTTCAGACAAAACTACTGAACTACTGGGGACAAATCTCTTTTTCTTTTGGAAGGGGTAGCCTGGCTTCCCCTGATCAGCATTATAAGGTCCTTCGCCATTTTAAGCATTTGAGTCTGAGGCAAGGAAGGTGTCTGAAATTGGGTCGGCAGTTTCTTGGGTGTGGTTCGTACCCTGGGCCTTAGAAATTCGGTAGTTTTTGAAAGAACGGTAGATGTGAAAGAAGTCGTCGGTCTGAGTTGAGAATCAGTAGTGCGAAGTACTTCGTCGGGAAGCTGGTGCCTGCTCAGCGGCTCCAGACTCATCCAGGGTAGAGACATCCACAGGATCCTTAGTCGAAGAGTCTCACGGCATATCAGACTCCGAAAGCATCTCGGTAGCAGCCTGTGAATCCACAGAAGCGAGCATCAGGGGCTACAGAAGTGCCTCACGGAGGACCAGAGAAATGACTAGCTTAACGGAAGCGTCGTCGGGTAGGTTTGGACCTATGCCATCTGTCTCTGTCTTTATCCTTACGTTTTTCTGGAAGATCTGTTGTCGGATGGCTTACCGAAGCCATATCGGAATTAGAGGACTGAGAGCGAAAACATCTAGCTGCAATAAGGGCCAGACGATGCACAAAAGCGACAGCAGGGTACATTGTGGTCTGGGCCTAAGCAAGTGACGCAGTAAGAATGAAAGTCTCGGTGTGGTATTTGCTTTCCATAGGCGAGACAATTGTTAACTTTTTCTGACATCAGTTAGAGCAATAAAAAAGGATCCCCAATGGGGTACTTAGCTTTAGAAGACTTCAACTTCAATCAGAAAATGAAAATAGTGGCCGACCGGCACTCGTGCAAACTGCTTCTGCTTCAGGCTCCTCAGCAAGAAAGACTGATGTAATGACGTCGGCTGCCTTATTTTATACTACTGATGACCTGACGTCAGTCCTGGAGCAGGGATAACCCAAATGTGATGACTGCAACAGTGAAACACAAAGAACATGTACAAGTGGGACTGTTAGAAAAGTGAAGAAGCAACTTACATAGAAATAAATGGAATATGTAGGAACAACATATGCAGAAAAATGCTCAAGAGGAGGAGTGAGGTGTAAGGGAAGGCAGGAAAGTACAGTTGTGTACATTTACCATAAATGTAGATGTTCGAGTGTATTCACTGTTGCAGTTATCACACTTGGGTTATCCTGCCAGGGGTAGCCCTCAGCAGGCCCGAATACCAGAGACTTAGTATTTCTGCATTGGTTGCTGTCGCTTCAGGACTGACATCAGGTCATCAGGGGTATAAAAACAGGCAGCCAACACCATTACATCAGTCTTTCTTGCCAAGGAGCCCGAAGCAGAAGTTGTTTGCAAGACTGCTGGTCAGCCACTACCTCAGTTTTCGTTTCTGAAATTGAATCATTCTGAAGTCTTCTAAAGCTACGTTCCCTGTTGGAAGAAAGCATCTGAGTGATTTAAGTAATGCTGGAGTGAATAATTGTTAGAAAAAACATGCTTGTAGTGTAGAAATCATGAATATGAAAATATTAATATGTTTTGTTCTCTTTTCTATCAATATATGTGTGCCTATATCTTGTACGACAATTTAATTAAGGTCTCTCACCAGGAAAAAATAACACAGCTATTTTCCAAGACAGGAATGGGAGGGGCACATTGGCAGCCATGTTCAAAAATATGCAGATTTTTTTCCCCTAGAACAAACTTTAGGTCCCATGGAAAAGTCACTTTTTTTCTGAGTGGCCTCAAATGTAAAAACCCTTCAGCATTCTGGGGTTTAGGGGGGCTGAAACAGCCAACAACTGTACATGTACTGAGCCACAAGCTAATCCTGCATCAATATTCTCTGACAGATACTGCAGAAAGACAGACACTTCTGATGTACTTGGGCCCTTCGTTCCTCCTTTGCCTCCAGAGTAAAAATCTCTTCCACTTAGCTTGGTAGTTTTTAACAGTTGGTTTCCTAGCTTCCCTCATTACTCAAGAATGACTATTTCTCTCGAACAGGCTCACGATCCATGTGAAGCAGAGTTCCTCCCTAATCGAATTCAAGTGTAACTTGGATGATTGGATGGGGAACAGGAAATCCATCCCTGGTTTGGCACATACGTCTCTAATGGACACAGGCAGCCTACAAATGGTTCATCTCTTAGGCTCCTTCTTGTAAATGTTTCACCTTCCAAGCCCCTGCTTACACTTTTCAAGAGCACCAGAACCTGTCAGAGATTTGAGATGCATCGCTAGGCTTAAAATGGCCCATGAGGTTGTTAGACTAGTAAACACCTATGAACCTTGAACATGTCTTCTGAGAAGAAGAACTTAAAGGGTAACAAGGTCATATCGTCCATGATGTCACTGTCTGTTTACGACCAGGCTGGGGTGCACCAAAATACCATACAACTTAGGAAGAGGAAAACCTTCTTCCATTACCTTGGTCAAAAGGGACCTATCATCAGCAATTTGGCCTCTTCAAAATAATCCTGGTGAGCAAGGTAATGGAAGGTAATGCATACAAAAACAGAGGGGTGTCTAATGTGCAATACCCTTCGTGTGGTGCAGTGAAAGAGAATTTTACAGCTGTCCAATGCCCAAAGAAACAAATGGGTCTATTTTTCTGGCATATACTACTTAAGTAAAGCTGAAAAGGTGTCCCTGTCTAGCACCCATTGGCAGGGAACTGTAGACGACCTTCTTAGTTGACCTACCAACACATTCTGTTGAGAGAGGATGCATAAGACCCTTTTATTTATTTATTTGACATTTGTTAACCAGGTTGGTCCAGCTGAACTAAAGCCTGTTTTCAGTGGAGACCCAAGGAAAAAAGCTCCAAAATACACTATACAAAGAAGAAGTGGTATAAAAAAGCTCTAAAATACATTACATAAAGGAGTAGTAGTAATAGTATATACAGAGGTAGAACATTCCAATAAAAAGCATTATACAACAAAAATTCCTGTGTGAGAGTTCCAGGACCACTCCAAGACAGACACTGAACGCCATTAGGTTGCAAAACAATAAAAGATCTGGACTCTTAGTTTGGAGTCAGTGTCAAACAGGTAAGTAGTGCAGACAATGAGACAGCTTCAGTAAGAGGTGACTTGATTGAGGAAAGCTAGGAGTTGCAGTTGCAAGTTGGGGAGAGGAGGAGATATTGTTTCAGTGCTTTTTTGAACTCAAAGTTGGTATTTTCCTGACATCTGGTGGTAGTTTGTTCCAGTTTTGGGCTGGGGAGTAGCTGTATAAGCTTTGACCTACGGTTTTGTTTGGCTTAGAGATTTCTAGTGGCAGTAAGTTTGAGCTCCTGACAGTCTAACTGGAGTGTGGAGAGTCACCAGAGAGCATACATTAGGAAAAGCAGAGGGTTTGTAGAGAACAGAATGAATAATGGAGAGCTGAGACAGCTGAAGATGATGGTGAAGCTCGAGACAGTTTAGGGCAGAGAGTGAAATACAGTGATGGGATTTTGAGGGTTGGTTAGCCGCAAATGTGTTATAGGTGCTTTCGATTTTTGCTTGTAGGGAGATTACTTAATATTTGAGAATCATAGAGGAGGGCTGGGAAGAAGGTAGGTGTGAGCTAGGGTTAGTCTGGTTTCTTTGGTAAGAAACCCTTTATTTATATGGAGAAGACCACATTTTTGTTGGGATTTCTTAAAGCAATGGTGAACATGGAGGTCAAATTTAAGTTGGTCATCAATGAAGGCCTGTAGTTATTTTGTATGGGATTCTACATTGATTATGGTGTTGTTGGATGAGGTAATAGAGAAGGTAGATTTGTGGAGGAAGAGAGATTTTGGGAGGAATAACATCAGTTTGTTTTTCTGGGGACTAAGAATGAGTTGATTGTTAGTGAGCCAGGTTTCAACGGACTTGAAGGAATTTTGAGTGAGGGTGTGAAGTTCAGAGATGGTGTCTGCTGTAGAGATGATAGTGGAATCATCCACATATTGTATTACAGTAGAGAGAGGGCAGGATGTAGAGAGGTGGTTGGTAAAGACGTTGAAGAGCAAGGGTTCAAGGATAGATCTTTCTGGGACTCCCATTTGTATGGGTAGAAAGGGAGATGTAGACGAGAGCCATTTAACTGACTGTTGTCAGTTGGAGAGGTAGTTGGAGAACCAGGAGATGGTTGAGAGTGCAAAGTTAAGGTCAGAGAGTTTGGAAAGAAGATGGCATGAGAGACAGTATCAAAGACTTTGGAGAGGTCAAGGAAGAGGCAGGAGACAAGTTTGTTGTTTCTTGCAAGAGAGATGTAGTGGGAGAAGGAGATTAGGGCTGTAGAGGTAATATGGTTAGGTCAAAATTCATGTTGAGTAGGGGTGAGCAGGTTAAGTAACAGATGGTCCATGATTTGCTTGTGGCTTGTGAATGCATTTAGGGTCAAGAGCAATTATAAGACCGGCTTCAAGTTACACTGCCTGCCTACAAAGTGAGTAAAAGGGAGGGGAGTACTCCTGGTTTATGTACTACATCATTGCTGTATCTGCTATCATGAGTGATAACACCTCCGGTTTTCAGATTGGCTTGAAAGTTCTGTGTATTAATATGATTGCCATCACTTCTTTTACAAGGATGTGGCTAAAGTGTCTGTTGTCTTAGGTAGAATGAAATGTGAAGTTGGCAAACTAGGTCTCCTCCAGCTTGGCTGAAGGCATCTGTATTTGTTGTCAAGTCACAGGTCTCAGGTCACATCTGAAGGGAACAATCTCATTCTTTAGTACTTGGTGACTTAATTCCCTTATTTCCCATCTTACACAATGGAGTATGGGTACGGTACCCCTCCAAGGACCAAGTGCATGGATTCCAGATACACCCTAGACACCACTTCAGTGTCATTATATGAAAACTTGTTATTGGAATCCTGAAATTGGTTGATGTCCGGTATCCAAACATCTTCATGAATTCTCATGCAGAATTTATGGAAGACTTAAATATGCCAAGATTAGAGTTAGGTAAGCCTCAACAGTTAAGAAAGCAAGAGATAAAATAAAAACAGTGATGCATAGCCAGTATGCAGGGATAGATGGTATTCTGGTGGAAGTCTGGAAGCTAGGAGGGAAGAAAGGGATAAAGATCTTGAAAGTTTTGTTTAACAATATTTTAAAAGGAGGGGAAGCACCAACATCCTGGAAAAAAAGCAGTGGTGACTAACAGACAGTAAAAAAACATTAGATCCCACTTCATACATGCCCATTTCAATTTTAAATCAAGATTATAAAGTGTTTATGTCTATACAACAGCTAAAAGAATGGCAATGGTGTTGCCAAAACTGACAGATATGGAGAAATGTAGTTTTGAGGAGGGAAGGCAAACATTTGACAAGATTAACAGAACAATGATGACCCAGAGGGAAGCAGAATGTAACAAAATACCAGTGTTGTTGGTAGTCTTGATGCAGAGAAATTATTCAACAGGGAATGCTAGGATAATAGGAGTAGGGGAATGGAAACATTTGCATTTCCTGATATAATAATGATTAGATGGATAATGTAAGGGATCACAGGTAAAAAAACGAAGTGGGAGGGTTCCTCTCTGATGACTCTGAACAGAGAAACCAAACAGGGGTATCCCCTTTCCCCTTTGTTATTTGCATTATGTTTAGAACCATTGGCAAAGAAAATAAGTGACTCCGAAATTCAGGGATATAACTGGTATGGTATTAAAGAAAAGTTGGCTTTATTTGCAGATGATAGTGACTGAATCAGTAAAGGAAATCTGTGTTGTGGAACATTCCGAAACAGTTTTTTTTTCAGGATAGAAAATTAATAAAGATAAACAAAGGCTATAGCTGTAAATTATGTACCCATACCTGGATTGTTTCAGCAATACCCATATTTATGGGGACATGTTAAAATGAATTATCTAGGAGTATGGGTTAAAAAGAATTCCGTTACTGTAGCTAAGGATATGTAGGAATATTTATTTTATTTATTTATTTTCAATTTGATTACCGGGGAAGTCCACTGGGCCACGAAGTACCCATTTTCAGTGGAAGCCCGGGGAGAAAAGCTCCAAAGGCAGTACAATCAAGGTTACAAATGCATGAAATAAAATACAATAGAAATGTACAAACAGGAAGATGTGAATTGCAAGTATACATAGTAAGAGCTTCCATCCAGCTAAGCCGATTGCTTAGCTTCTCGAAGGGGGACTTATATTGCGATCGGACTTCCGGACGCGCTACATCTTTAAAGCTGCTTCTAAGGCTTCAAACGCACTTTCGGTTCCTCTCGTGGGAAAGCCAGCTTTGTGCGAAGGATGTACACTTCCTGTTTGAGTTTTCACACTTTGTAGAGTCAGGAAAAGGGTCGTGCCAGACCCACAATACGGCCTAGTGCAGGGTAGATACCAGATATAAGGAAAAACAGGTCCTCGGCTGTTGGTGGAGGATGAATCCGACCTTGGAGTTCAGTTGAGCACAACGGGACTTAAATCTAGTTCTCTGAAGCTGGAATGAATTTAAACACTGACATGAAGGTAGCCCCCTCCCTTGCCTAGCTTCCTGTGGTTCCCAAGACCTAACAGCGGCCCATCAGGACCACAAAAGAAAACTAAACCAGAAGCCTCAACTCTTCTTAAAAATCAGGGTAAACACAAAACATTAGTACCCTATTCAGAGAGAACTATACTGTCCTTGTCAAGAACCTGACACCCTATCTTGAAGACTTTAATAATACAAAGCCTGTAAAAAATTGCATCTTTATAAATTCAGCACTAGTAACTCCATTGTGTTGAGTTATACTACTGGAAACTGTTACCTTTAAGACCCTGCAAAGTCTCCTGGCGGTGTATAATTTGGTAATCTGAATGCTATTTAAGTATATGAAGGCAACTGAATCTATTTTAAAGGACCTGAATGTGTTTTACTGCTTATGTAAATGCTCGCAAATGTTACTGACTTACATTTAATGTCTTTATATCATAAACCATAAGCGACCTAATTCTGCAATCTTTTAAAGTAACTGGATGCTATTTTATGTACAAGAATGTGTTTTAAAGACTATGCAAAGGCCTGCACATGTTCCTGACTAACTCTAGGCATCTTTTAAGCATAATGCATTAGCGACCTAGAGCTGAACTCATTTAAAGTTATAATTTCAGTATCTGCTGTGTATTTAACTAAGCTGAAGTCATTAGATGCCATCTCATAGTATTTGAATGTTTCTCTTTAACTGCATACTTTATGGATTATGAAGGCATTTGAGTGTGTTTGTGGCTAAAAGGATAGCTGTTTTAGCCTGCTAGTACTATTTTTCAACCTTATTAACACTAATACTCATATCTCTCTCCTCACTTGTATCATAGGTAGCCCCTCCCTTGCCTAGCTTCCTGTGGTTCCCAAGACCTAACAGCGCCCATCAGGACCACAAAAGAAAACTAAACCAGAAGCCTCAACTCTTCTTAAAAATCAGGGTAAACACAAAACATTAGTACCCTATTCAGAGAGAACTATACTGCCCTTGTCAAGAACCTGACACCCTATCTTGAAGACTTTAATAATACAAAGCCTGTAAAAAATTGCATCTTTATAAATTCAGCACTAGTAACTCCATTGTGTTGAGTTATACTACTGGAAACTGTTACCTTTAAGACCCTGCAAAGTCTCCTGGTGTAGGCTCCGCTCTCCCTCCCTGCCCCTTATCCCACCGCCCCCAGCATCCCTACTTTTATAGCTACAAATAGTCCTCCCACTTTCCCACTTAACAAATCCAAAGCTCCTTGTCAAACTCCATAACTCCTCCCACCGCAGGGCCCAACCTCTAACAAACCCCACACAAAGTCTTTTCCCCACTCTACCCACTTCCCTACTTCAGTATGGCAAATATCACTTATACTATTACCCCATCATAATTATACTTCTCATCACCACCTATATCCTAACAATATATGAAAACCAAACTCTTATAGGCATTCCTTTCCTTAAGTGCCACACCAACTCCCAATTCAATCTCCATGACAGTTATATACCACCCTCAATCTACCATGACAAAATATATCCCCAAAATAGTCCACCCGACACTTCAACACCCTAAAATTCCACATAACAAAACTAATCTCAAAATACTATTTAAACTACAAAGACTTTTAGTTTACTTGAAAATTGTATTAATATCGATGGAGATATTCACCCAAACCCAGGTCCCACCACTATGCCAATCTCTAATCCCTATAATTTAACCCGAAAACCTACTGACTCCTTCTAATACTACACCTGAACCTAAGAAGCATTAACAACAAAATTCACAACCTTCACGCCATCATAGCTAGTCATTCCCTGACATCATGTGTCTAACGAAACATGGCTAAAACCCTCTACTAAGAATGAAGAGATCCTCCCACCCGGTACAATATTCTCAGGGCTGATCGTTACAAAGAAAAAAGGTGGAGGAATAGCTATTATGTTTAAAACAAACTAAACATCCTTAAGAACCAAGTACAACCTCCTATGATCTCAAACCTAGAAATTATAGCCCTACAGATCTGCCTAAACACTCAAAAACGCATCAACCTTATTGTAACCTATATCCCGCCAGGGAAGAACACAGAAAACCTGGAGCAATCCCTGAGCTGGCTAGCCATCAACTACTCACAAGAAACCATAGTTCTTGGAGACGTCAACATTGACTGGTCTCTCTATTCTACCCATATAACTCCACAACCTATTAACCTATATGGTTTCTCCCAAAATATCCTATCCCCAACCAGAAAAGGCAACTCACTTCAAAAAGAAAGTATAATTGACTGGATCCTTATTAATAGAGACTCTAATAACTATACCACTGGCACCCTTCCCTGTGACCTCAGCGATCACCTAATAACTTATATCATTAAACATAAATGCCCAACTTCTAACACCCCTATATAGATTAATCAGAAACAAAAAAATTGTCCCTCAATTATTTCTTGCTGACCTGAAATTCTGCAACTGGACCATATTAAAGACTCTTCCACTAGAAGAGAGTGTGTCCCACTTCAATGACACGTTCCTTAAGATACTTGACTCACATGCTCCACATAGACAAATTAGAACCAAAACTTGCATAGCACCTTGGCTCACTACTGATACTAAATCCAAAATCAAACTTGTGACCAAGCCTGGGAAAATGGAGAGCCACAAAACCCCCAAGACCGTTGTAAATTTCAACAACTAAGAAATGCCAAAAAACTGCCATAACCCAAGACAAAAACAATACTTCTGCAGCCTCCAGCAAAACACCAGAACAACCCAAAGAAATTCTGGGCAGGTTTTAACAACCTTCTGCACCCAGGCAAAACTTCCACCCCAACCCCTGAGAAACTCTTAGAGAAAGGCCAAGAAGAAGTAGCCAACACCTTTAACTCCTTCTTCACTGAGACTATCCAAACCTTAGCCAGTCACCTTACCTCCACTTCCCCACCTGCTGCTAAACTGCAACGTGACAACCCTACCCCTTTAATTTAAAGCCAGTCTCTTCCTCCTATGCACGCCCTCCTAAAAACTCAAACCAACTACCCTAGCTGACCACCTTCCCTGAATTCTTACAAATTGCATCTGATGAAATAGCCTACCCCATATCAATCCTAATAAACAGATCTATAACTGAGATGAACATTCCCTCAATCTGGAAGACTTCCTATATCATTCCACTTCACAAAGGAGGTACCTCCTGGAAATGTCAAATTATAGACCAATAGCCATCCTGTCCCCATAGCGAAAATCATGGAAAGATGCATCCACAAACAACTTCTTCACTATCTGACCTCTAATAATCTCTTGTCCAATGCCCAGCATGGTTTTCACCAAGCACCATAGTACAACTACTGCCCTCCTTTCCTTTATTGACTCAATCAACAACAATCGCAATAACAAACTCATATCATCTGCCCTCTTTCTGGACCTATCAAAAGCATTCGATATGGTCAATCATCAATTCCTTCTCAACATCCTTGAAACCCTAGGTCTGGACACTCCAGCACTAAACTGGTTCAACGCCTACCTCACTGGTAGGCAACAAGCTGTCCTATGGCAAAACAGGATATCAGGATTGCTCCCGAATACCATAGGTTCCTCAGGGCTCGATACTGGGCCCACTTCTGTTTTCCATCTTCATAAATGACCTTCAATCAGTCATCCCTAAATCCACCTGCATACAATACGCCGACGACTCCACCTTAATCTGCTCCGACGTCTCCCTCTCGAATCTCCAAATGACCACACAACGTTGTTTTTCACTAGTTGAAAAATGGTTCACTGACTTAAAACTTCTACTTAACCCAGCTAAAACGAAACTATTACTTTTCTTCCCCAACGTCTTCTCACCTCTAGGTAAAGAACTCCCAAACACTAACAACACAACCTTTCATATTAAATCCAATAATGGGACCCTCATAACCCCTGTCACCAGTACCAAACTGCTAGGTGTCACTATTGATCATAAGCTCAAATTTGACATACACATTACCCAAACAGTAAAGTCTGTTAACAAAAAACTAGGATCTATGTACAGAATTAAAACTTCCTAACTCCCACTACCAAATTAACTATTGCTCGCACCCATCTCCTCTCTTCCCTCCTCTATGCTTCCCGATCCTCTCTCTTCTTAATAATAAACGTGAACTTAACATGCTCTCTCTTGCCTATAACCACATTGTCAGATTTATTACAGGTTCCCCTTATCGAACCCATCATTGCCTTAATCTGCGAAGACTTGGCTGGTTGGAACTGCCAAATCTCCTCAAACTTAGCCAACTCTTGAAGCTTATAAAATAATCAACCATCCTGATAGAACTCCCTCACTGTGCAAAATTCTAACTCCATATACTAACCTCAACAGTCTCCGATCATCAAACAGCATCCAGATCCTAACCATCAAAGCAAAAAACTCAGGTGGGGATGCCCTTTATGCAAATTCCATTGGCAAGCAGTGGAACTCCCTGCCAAACAACCTTAGACTTACTTCTTCTCAATCATTTCAAAGCTAACCTTAAAGAATATCTCTCCACACAATGGACATGCCCATGTCGAGAACCTGACTAACTACATATCTCATTACTTCTAGCTCCACTTCCCTAGCCCATTTCCCTAATTGCAGATCTCTAAAATTTCTCTTTCCTTTTAGTAATAAGGAAAATCTCTGATTTCAGTCTATTTCTCAGTATCTTTAACGAAATCAATGTTTTGTGTATAATTTCCTGTCTGTCCTTTAGTCTTATATAACATCTATGTAAATTTTCATTCCTGCATATGTAAGCTGTATTCTCTTGTTGTAACAATACTTTGAATCTTGCAATTTAAATATGTACTTCTATTGTGTATTGGAGCTTTTCTCCTCGGGCCTCTACTGAAAACGGATATGTATCCAGATAGACCAGCCCGGTTAACAAATGTAAAATAAATAAATAAAATAAAATAAAGAACAGTGCAAAACAACATTTTTTTTTGTAACTAGGTACTAACATAATTAGCAATATTTACATCCTTACAGTCAACTGAGAGCCAGCTAAATCTATTTTGGTGGATTCAGAAATGAAATCCGAGAGCAGATTGGTGCAGGAGTAGAGAGGGGCTTAGTGTAGGAAATCCCTTGAATGTATATAGGGTGAAAGCAAGAACATTTCCATTTGGAAGATAGGTGTAAGAAGAGTTGGGACTTGAAGGATTCTGCGTTAGGTATAGTCCTAAGTGAAGTAGGGAGAGAGTTCCATTTTCTACCTAGAGAAAAGGATAGAAGTAGCTGGCCAGCGGGATGTTTAGGTCTGTGAATGGAGATTAGGTTTTGGTGTTCAGATCTCAATGATCGGTTAGGGATGTAAGGGGGAAGGATGTTGGATAAGGCTGGGCATTTTTCTGGGTAGAATATTAATTTGTGAGCGGTCGTTAGTTGAAGATGGTCAAGGTGGTTAGGGAGTTCTAACCAGTTCAGAGATTGTAGGGTAAGGCAGTGGTGAGTTGAGGTTTTGGATTTAGTGGTGAATTTAGAGATCTTATTATAGCAAGCTTCAAGTTTAGAGGTGAGGGAAGCAGACAGATTAGTTAGGAGAGGGGCACCATATAGTAGAGAGGGAAGGAGGTAGGTGATTGCTAAGGTGTGCCTAGAGGAGTTTGAAAGAAATTGATTATTCCTGTAGAGCATACCTAGCTTTTGGTGGGTTTTTTTTTTATGTTTTGTTGTATGTGGAGATCGAATTTGAGGTGAGCATCAATGGTAATGCCAAGGAGTTTAGAGGAAGGGACCCACTTCTATAGGAGTGTTGGTTTGGCTTAGGACGTTGAAAGAGTTTTTGTCAAAGGAAGAAGCCTTGGTAGGGAGGAAAATTAGTATTTTAGATTTATTGGATTTGAGGGAGAGATGGTTTTGGTGCATCCAGTTTTCTGCAGTGGAAAAAGCTATTTGTGTTTTAGACAGAAGTTCGGAAAAGTTGGGGGCGGCACAAACTACGGTAGAGTCATCAGCGTATTGGATGACTGTAGTGTCAGGGAGGACAGTGTGAAGGTTATTTTATGAAGATGTTGAAAAGTATGGGACCGAGGATGGATCCCTGAGGAACGCCGGTAGATGTAGGTAAGAAGGAAGAGGTAGAGTCCTTCCATCTGACAGCCTGAGATCTGTCAGAAAGGTAACTGGAGAACCAGGAAAGAGTATTAGGGGAGAGATTAAGGTTAGTGAGATGAGAGAGAAGGTGTGTATGGGGGATGGTGTCAAAGGCTTTAGAAAGATCTAGCAGAACAGTGGATACAAGAAGTCCAGAATCTCGGGCTTGATTAACAGTTTCTAAGAAGGAGAGTAGGGCAGTTATGGTGCTGTGGCCGGGACGGAAACCGTGTTGGGTGGGTGTAAGTAACTGATTCTGAGTTAAGTAGGGTAAAAGTTGGTGGTGGACACATTTTTCTAGAATTTTAGACATTGGAGAGAGTAGGGCTATAGGGCGGAAGTTACAAATGGAGGTGTTTTTACCTCCTTTGTGAAGCGGTAGAATGTAGGCTGAACGCCAAAGTTTGGGTACGTATGACTCTTTTAAGGATCGGTTGATCAGGATACTAAATAGGAGAGCAATACCTTCGGCTGCGCATTTGAGAAAGGAGGGGGAATGTTGTTGGGGGCATTAGAGCATGGCTTTAGTTTGGATAAGAGCTTTTTTATGAACATCGTGGGAACTGGTTTGAGCTGGAACATAGAGGGACAGTTATTAGGGATGTTGGAAGGAGAGTTTAAGAAGTTGGGTGGATTATTGTCAGGAAATGTTTTAGTTAGCTTAGCTATAGAATCTGTAAAGAAAGTGTTGAAGTGAGAGCTCAGTTCCTTGTCAGTTAAACTAGGGTCAGGGCAGGGGTTATTTCTTGACCCAGGATGGAGAAGAGAGTTAACAGATTTCCAGAATTGTTTTGGGTTTTTATTATTATTGAACTGAAGTTTATTGTAGTAGTTTTTTTTGTCCAAGGAGACTAATTTTTTTACTTGGTTGCGGAGTTGGGTATATTGGAGCAAGGCAGAAGACAGTTTACTTTTCTGAAAAAGCTTCCAGGATTTCTCGCTGAGATGCATGGTATGTTTAGTCTCTTTGGTTAGCCAAGGAGCAGAATTGGCTTTGATTTGTTTGTTTCTTAGGGGGGTTAGGGAGTTAAGAGTATTTATGAAGATAGAGTTAAAATGCTCAACAGCGTTGTCAAGGGAGAGACTTTTAAGGATTTGCCAGTTGATTTGTTTGCAAATGTTAGAGAAAATTGTGGGGTTGAAGTTGCTAAGGTTAAGAGTTTGAATGTAATGATGTTGGAATTGTGAGGGGTTAGCTGAGCGATGAATGTAGGCAGGGAAATGGTCACTAAAGGAGTCAGGGATAGTGCCAGAGAGAGAAATTTTGTTTGGATGGGAGACTAAAATCCAATCTATGATGGACCCTGGGGGTGGTTTTTGTTAGTTCGGGTTGTAGAATGGATTAGTTGGGAGAAGTTGAAAAGGTTAATGGCTAGGGAGGAGGAAGGTGTGTTGATTTTGTTCCAGTCAATGTTGACGTCACCTAGAATAAAGGTTTCATATTTTATTTCAGATGAGGCCCAATGGAGAATATTCTCAAGGGTGGAGATATTATCGCCTGGGGGAGATGTATAAGGAAATGAAGCAGATATTTTTATGTTTATTGAGTCAGAGGAGACTTGCTGTTATTTCAGTATTTTTGAATTGTGGGGTTGGGATATGAAGGGGATTATGGAGAGTAGGTTAGAGTAGATTAGGGCAGAGCCTCCACCTTTTTTATTTAATCGGTCACTCCTGAGGATGTTGAAACCTGGAGGTAAGATTTCAGAATCAGAAATATGAGGTTTTAGCCAGGTTTCGGAGATGGCTAAGATGTCAGGTTGGTTGTGATTGATCAAAGTATGAACATGGTGAAGTTTATTGTTAAGGCTCTGGGCATTGATAGTGAAGATCTTAAGGGTGCTAAGAGAGGAAGTATGAGAAGAAGAAGGGGAAGGGGGAAGAGGCTTATTTGAAGTAAGGGAGGAAGGGGAAGGAGTTGTCTGTACTGGGGCAGGGGCCAGGGCTAGGATGAATGTCTCCAGATAAGGCTTGGATATTACACGAGATAACTTTTTGCCTTTTTAGTTTGGATTGTAGGAAGTTGTTTGGGGTAAGTGGAAATATAAGAGAGAAGCTTTTTGTAGAGGAGGAGAGTAGTTTGGGATGGAAGAGGTGCAGTAGGTTTGCTAGGATAAGGGAGGGGGAAATGGAGTGGAAGTGAGAGAGTCAAAGAGGTTGCGGGTGAGTGAAAGTGATAGTTTGAGTAAAAGGTAGGTATGGGGGAGTTTTTAAGGAGTACGAAGTAGCATGATAGAGAGGAACAAGCAAGATGAGAAGGGGAGTCTGAAAGTAAAGAGGATTTGGGAGGGCATGTTTGGAATGGGTGGTGTATGGAAGGGAGAAATAAGAAAGGAAGTAGAAAGCAGTTGTGGAGAGAAGGTAAAGGAGTGGAAGGGAGATATGTATTATGGATAGGAGAGGGGAAGATTAAGTGTAGTGAGAAGAGGGAGGAGTAAGAGTGGGCGGGAAAATGAGAAGGGGGTTGAGATTGGATAATTGATGTAGGATTGAGGGAGTAGGGAAAAGTCTGTGATTGGTTGAAAGAAATGGAGGGAGGAGTAAGTAAGGGAATAAATGTAGAGGTGCTGGGGGCGGGTGAGATTTGGGGGCAGGGTAGGGGAGCGGAGTGAGCCCGCAGGGCAAACGGAGCGGGAAGAGCCAGAGGAGGAGGAAGACAATCAGTAAAGAGTGAATAGTCAGAAGGTAAGTTTAGCAGTGATGTGAATAGGTAAGTGTAGCAGAGATGTGAAATGGATAGTGAGACATACAGAGAAGTGGAGTAGAGGGTAGGTGTAAAGGAGAAAGACAGTGGGAGAAGGAAGAGACTTTAGAAAAGGGATAGAGGAGGGCTGTATATAAAGCAAAGAGTGGATAGGAATCCTGGACAGTAGAGAGGGAGAGAGCAGAGGAAAAGATGTTAGAGGGCCGTATTAGGGGTGATGAGGAAGGAGAGGGAAAAGTAGTGGGGACAGCAGGAAGGTAGAGGAGCGCCACCTAGTGGTCAGTCAGTCTAAAGCTGCAGAGACCCCAGGGAGAGAATCAGGAAAAGGGAGGAAGGAGCTATCGAGGTTCAGGATAGGGGGTAAGAATTACGGGGAGAACTAAAAGCAGCAGAGATGGGGGTTGAAATTAAGGGGAGAACTAGGAGTGCAAGCAGCAAAGAAGAGGGGGTAGTGGCTGCTGGCTAGTCTGGCAGGGAAGCGTACTGTGACCTAGTAGAATCAACTTATAAACTGCGAAGTGTTACGGTAGTACATATACCTTCTTGTAATCCTTGTTGTAGGAAGAACACAGGGAGCAGTAAGGCCTTATAGTTTTGGATTAAGAGTTCGTTTTAGCCAGTTCTTAGCCAGAATGTTCAGGAGGGTACTTTCAGGAGGTTGGGGCAGGGTAGGCAGGAGCCCAAGCTACAACATACAGGAAAAAGAAGAAAGATTTTAAGTAGCAGTGAAGGCATCAAAGGTACACAAGAAGACAGTTGTCAAGAATACATAAAGTAAAGCAGAAAACTACTATTCAAAGTGGAAAGGGATGATGATGATGATGAAGCTGGGGGTAAGTCAAGAAATAAGGAAAGAGTGGGATTTTGGATGCAGACCCTTAAGGAGAGTAACAGTCATACATAGCAGAAAGTATACTAAGAACTATGCTAAAGCAGGAATGGAGAAATGAGATTCTGCTGATAGGGATGACTGCAATTAAGGGTACAGAGAATAGGCAAGAGGGGGGCTGGAACTTACCGGAGGAAGCTGGCATAGGAACCAAGGAATTAGGAAGAAATAATTAGACAGGGAAATGTAACATAATGGAAAGAGGCCAAGCAGACATTTGGACTGCATGCTAGATACTGCTTTAGCTATCAGGGATGGATATCAGAGTACAAGCGAAGAAAAAGTTCTAGGGGGATTCTAAATGAAAGATCTGCACTGGTTGAGTTTTTAGTTGGCTCTATAACAGAAGCTGTTAAAAAAGGAATAATTAGTAGGGTATAAAAATACTGGTTTATAACTAAAATACTCAATCAGAGGAGATCAGAAAAGAATGGGAAGAGAGATTAGATAAGCAATTGACAAAGAAATAATGGGAGGACATATGCTCCCACATATGCAACACAATCTAAAAGATTTAGGATTTTTGCCTGGAAGTGTTTGCAGATGTAGTTTTATACTAAGCAGACTCCAAAGAATTTTTCCTCAGGTAGAGGGCAAATGTTGGAGGTGTAACGAGGAAGAAACAGGTACCTGGGAGCATATGTTCTTGGTGGGTTCCTATTAGATTGTCGAAACTCCATTTACGCAAATTCGAAATCGACACGTATTGCGTGAAATACGTAATCGAACGTGCAAAACCGTGAAATTCGAAATGTCAAAGTGTTTTGGTTGGCCCGTCTGCGGTATAGCTCCATAAGGTAAGTGTGCGATAGTTATGGACCTTAGGGTTAGGGTGTGGGTTAAGGTAAGTGTACAGATAGGTAATGTGTGTAAGATTTAGTGTAGTGTTAGAAGTAGGGTTTTGTTAAATGTATTTGTATTATTTATTTTGTTTGGGTTGTATATGTGGGGTTTAGTGTAGGGTTAGAAGTTGAGTTTTGGTGCTTTACTTTAGGGTTAGGAGTAGGGTTTGGTTAATGTATGTATGTGGTTTATTTATTTTGTTTGGGTAGGTAGTATGTAGCAGGTGGTGGAGGTTGGCCGACTATGAACATTCGATATTTTAAATTTCGTGGTTTAGTGTGTTCGGTATTTTCGCAGTTCAAGTAATACGTGTCACTGTTTTGGTATTCGATGTGATGGACTTTCGTTGTTTGAATATAGACTTGTTCTTGGACTGCAATGAGCTGGCAGACTTCAAAAACTCCCTGCACAGTACACTGTCAGAAATACTGGGCAAGCAAATGAGTGTAACTAAGGAAATTATTTATTTATTTAGCTTGAATACAGGATCAGAATTGTCTAGACACAGTAATGTCATGTTAAGTTTAATTCTGGTGTTTAACAGAAAAGCAATTACAAGAAAATATAAATCAAAGTCTAAACCAACTACACAAAGTAGGGAAAACTGTAACAGAGAGAAAACAGCAGCAACTGAGATCTTTAGAAAAGGGCAGGAGTAAATTACTTAGAAAAAAATGGAAATCGTACGATAACTACATGCAGAAAAATGTTTTGGAGGAGGAATGAGGTTTAACAGAAAGCAAGAAATGACACTGGGAGGTTGGCATTATGGTTAAGGAGTTTACCTTACAGATACAAGGTTTGATTCTCACACGAGGTAACTGACTAGGCTTAAAATGGCCTACAAGGGCAGTTAGCCTAATGCTAATCTAGGAACCTACGAACAATTTATGTAATGTTGGTTTAATTGTATTGTGTAGAACAAAGCGTGTGATGTACGTTTGTAAATGTGAACTTATTATAACTTGATAACTTTTATATAAATGTAAGTTTGCCTGTCCCAAGCAATAATTCAATAAAAGTGTTTAAAAAAATAAACTCCCATGCAGAAATGCTCAAGTTCTGAACCATTTTCTGCAAGCAGTTGGCCACAAATTCCACTTTACACTGATGTAGGACAGCTTTCTGGAAGGATTACACAACAGGGCCCCTAAGAAGACTACAGTTTTGGAAGGGTTCAGGTTGTAGTTGGGAAGCGTGAGATAGAGGCCTGGTTTGGGGAAATATTCTTCTATACAAAACAGTCCTTGCTCCATCTCCTCGCTGGGACTGCATGAATCAGGCGGCCATTCAAATACAGGTATATATGAATGATCTGGAGCCTGAAATGTATTACTGAAATCAGACATTTGGAAAGAATGCTGGCCATAGTAGCTTACGCAAAGGGCAAGGAAGCAAGTTCACTGGAAAATCCACCTGCTTCATACCTGTGGTCCGTCTGAATGGGCAAGTGTAGACAGTCATCATTCATTTTGAATTCTGGCACTTTCAAGAGCCTGGTTAATTTTTTAGGTTTATGTTTGGTCTCCATGGTCCTTCCTTGGCATCAGAAACACTGTAGTAGAAGTCATTGGCTTTTTCACCTGTGGGTACTCTATTGGTCCTGGTACAAACAAACAGCAACCCAAAGACAGTGTGTCTTCATCACCTGCATCGCACTTCAAAGGTTACAGCAGCTAGGATCTTCCTGCCTTTCCATTTCAAAAGTCTTGATCTCGCAGGGCTCCTTTTTTCTGCATTCTTGTGCTCCTACAGCTGCCCATCAGTGGACCAAGGTCCCTTTCCTTGTTTTTTGGGTCAACCCAAGTCTCCTGGCTTCCTCCTTGATTTATTCCAATAAGGGTAGGATGCTGTCAAGGAGATCAAGATGTGCTAGGGTCCATGTAATACTGCTGTGGGAATGTTTCCTCTCACTCTGCACATCCACAGAAGCATCATCTCGGTGGGACATGCAAGGAGAGGACAGTGTCAAGGAGATAACATTGGCAAGACAAACTACCCACCCTAGGAAATACTATGGGGCTATTTCCTCAGCCTCCACCAGGGAAATATAACCACATAGTCTGCCCTGTGCAGTCAGAAAGGGCTTGTCCATCCTCCACTGCCAATATCTCATATACCCAAGCTACTAATCAAACCTGGGTCACCTCTGTCATAGTCAACGCTTTACCCCTCTACACCATGGTGTAGACTCTCTCTATTTCTTTTCAAAGGGGATGACTCGAGATGGGTGGCTAGTCAGGTTTAGACCTCAGGTTTTGAATGAAATGGAAACAGTCCTGAAACACTTGAATCAGTCCTGGGTGAAAGACTGGAGAGAAAGTAAAGACTTTGCATGTGAAAAGACAGTTAAAAAGGGGATGTCCACAGCTTGGACACTGCAGTCCTTAAAATACAAACAGTCATCATATGTTCATACCCAGAGGACATGCTAATAGTCAAAGAATGGTCACACAAAGGACCTCATCAAAAAACACAGAAGTGCCAGGTACCTAAACTATAGGAGGCAAATGTGCCTGTGTAACTCCGGTAGTCTCAGGCTTAGGGAAACCAAAGTACATCTGAGAGTCATTTACAGCCTCTGCCTATCCTTCTGCAGTCAGACTAGGCAAAGGAGAAAGGCTGCACAGTTGTAGAAACAGGGCCCGAACTTATTCTTCTGACTGGTGCAGACAGACCTTTGGTGATGACTACAACAAAAGTGAACTAAATAAAGAACTTCTATTATACATCATATCATAGTGATTTTAATGTAGTTACCTCAAAAAGTACAGTTTTGTACCTACCATAAATGTAGATGTTCGAGTGCTAATACAGCTGCAGTCACATAACAGATGGGTTCTCCAGCCGTCAGGCGGGTCCTCGGTCGGCCAAATTCCAAAGTCTAGGTCCAGCGTTGGTTGTTGTCGCTTCTTCCCTGACATCAGTGCGACAGGGGTATAAAGGAACCAGCCAACGCCATTTTCTTCAGTTTTTCTTGCCCCAGATGTCAGGTGCCCCCCAGAAGGAAGGCAATACATAAATTTATGTAATAATGCAATGCAGTAAAATCAAAAAACAGTAGTTGCAAGCAAATACACCATAAATGAATACCCCAATTACGTTGTATGAGGATGTGTTAGCCTATAGGCCTGTCCCAACAGGGGTTGGAGGGAGGGAAACCTGGACTGCAGCTGTATTAGCACTCAAACATCTACATTTATGGTAGGTACAAAACTGTACTATGTTCATCGTGCATACAGCTGCAGTCATAAAAGATGGGTAGAAACCCAAAGCTAAGAAAGGGGTGGTAGGCACTAGGTGGAACTCGGAGGAGCCAGGATGCCCTGCAAGACTGCAGTGGCAAAGCCTGCTCTAGTTTTGGAGTATAATGGTAGGTGGTAGTGCTTGGAGAAGGTATGTACAGAACTCCAAGTGGCTGCTTCCAAAATATCTTTGGTAGGAACTCCTCTGAGGAAGGCTGCAGAGGTAGCTGTGGCCCTTGTGGAGTGAGATCTGATGCCTGTAGGTACAGTTTTGCCATGAAAAGAATAGCAAAAGCGTATGCAGTGGGCTATCCATTTTGAGATTGTCTGTTTCAAAATTGGCTTGCCTTGAGCTCCTACAGCATAAGACACAAAGAGCTGTTCTGATTTTCTGAAAGGCTTTGTTCTGTCCAGATAATAACGAAGTTGTCTGTGGATATCCAAGGAGTGTAGTACTCTCTCCCCTTTGTTTTGGGGATTAGGATAGAAGGTAGGTAAATGTATGGCCTGATTCAAAGCTACCCTGGATACCACTTTAGGCATAAAGGACGGGTTGGTTCGTAAGGAAACTCTGTCCTGATGGAAGATGATGAAAGGCTGCACAGCCATGAGAGCTTGTAGTTCTGAAACTCTACGAGCTGAGGTAATTGCCAGAAGGAAAGCTGTTTTCCAGGACAAATATTGCAAATCTGATGAGGCAGAGGTTCAAAGGGAGGCAAGGTCAGTTTTTCCAGAATGAAATTGAGATCCCAAGCAGGTATTGGTTGTTTTCTTGGGGGTCTTAGATTCTTAGCCCCTCTGAGGAACTGTCTTAAGAGAGGGTGAGAGAATAAGGGTGGATCAGTGTTGTATTCTGCAGAAATGGCTGAGGCATGGATTTTGATGGAGGAGAATGAAAGTCCACTGCTTAGCAGCTCAGCTAAGTACTGTAGTATTTGAGGTAAATTCAGTTTCTCAAGATCCTGGCCCCTTTTCTCATTCCAGACACAAAACTGTTTCCATTTTGCGGAGTAAGCTTTTCTAGTTGACGGCCTTCTGGCCTCCAAAATGACATCCTGCACCTCCTTGGAGAGTAGGGTCTGTTGTGATGCTAAGGAATTTTCCATGCGGCTAGATTGAGTGTTTTTAGCTGGCTGTGAAGAGTTTTGAAGCTGTGCTGAGTCAGAAGAAGAGGCATTAGAGGCAGGGTCCATGGTGGGGAATGCGTCAGGCTCCTCAGGAGTGGGTACCAGTGTTGTCTTGGCCAGTCCGGAGCAATGAGGATCATCTTTGGTCTGTCTGCTCTGGTTTTCAATAGAACTTTGGGCAGCAGAAGAAGAGGTGGGAAGGCATAAACTGTCATTGATGTCCAACTGAAAGAGAGCGTCCACTCTCCAGGCTTTTGGATGGAAAATCCTTGAGCAGAATTTTGTCAATTGGTGATTTTTGTGGGAGGCAAAGAGATCTATGTCTGGCCTTCCCCATGCTTGGATTACTTCTGTAAAAATTTTTGGATGCAACTTCCATTCGTGTGGATCTGTCATATTTCTGCTTAGGTTGTCTGCCAGCGTGTTTTCCTTGCCTGGCAAGTACTGTGCTTGTAGTTCAATTTCTAAGTCCATGGCCATGTTCCAAAGTGACATGGCCAGTCTGCATAGGGGGTATGAATGTGTTCCAACCTGTTTGTTTATGTACCACATAACTGTGGTGTTGTCCGTTCTTATCAATAGTTGGCCTGGTTGCAGAAGGTCCTTGAAAGCTATAATAGCATTTATTACTGCTAGAATTTCCTTTTGATTGATGTGAAGGTGCTTTTCTTTTTGGGACCATTTGCCCTGAATGCACCGATCCGTCATGTGCGCCCCCCAGGCATAGTCCGAGGCGTCTGTTGTGATGACTTGATTTGCTTGAGGCTTGCTGAATGGAAGACCTGTGTTTGTTTGGCATGCTTGAGCCCACCACAGAAATTCCTTTTGCAGACATGGAATTAGTGGTATTATTGTTTCCAAACTGTGGCTGTGTTGAGACCATATGTTTTTCAGGTACCATTGAAGTTTCCTCATATGCAGCTTTGCACATGGGATTAGTAAGATGCAAGATGCCATGAATCCCAGAGCCTGCAGGATTTTCCTTGCAGTCAGCCTGGTGCAATTTGCTAGTGTTCTGAAGTATTGAGTTAGTTGCCCCTGCTTCTCTGGCGTGAGGTAGGCCATCTGGGTGTTTGTGTCCAAGTTGGCACCCAGGAAAATTATCGTCCGAGAGGGTATTAGCCTTGATTTCTTTTTGTTGACTGTGTATCCCAGAGAGCTCAACAACATTATTACGTAAGCCAGATGTTTCAGAAGAATGTGCTTGCTGTCCACTTGGATCAGGCAGTCGTCCAAATAAGGGTATATTTGTATCCCTTGAAGTCTGCAGTAGGCAATTACTGATGCCAGGCATTTCGTGAATACTCTGGGCGCAGTAGATAAGCCAAAGGGCAATGCAGAGAATTGATAATGGGTTGAACCTGCAAGAAATCTGAGGTATCTTCTGCAATTTTGTCTGATTGGGACATGCAGGTATGCCTCCTTGAGGTCCAGTGTTACTAGCCAAGACTCCTTGCCCAGCATGCGAAGAAGTTGCTGTAGAGTGAGCATCTTGAATTTTGGTACGAGTAGAAATGTGTTTAGGATGGACAGTTCCAAAATAGGTCTCCAATCTTTTCCCTTCCTTTTTTACCAGGAATAGCCTGGAATAAAATCCTTGACCTTGTTCGTGCGTAGGTACCTCTTGAATAGCTTGCATGTCTATGAGCTCTGTAATTTGCCTCTGTCCTTTGATTGTGTGGCAGGTTTGGCATGCCTCTCATTTTTGGAAGGGTGTGAAAATGAAATCTGTAGCCTCTGTTTATAATGTCCAGGATCCATTTGTCTTTTGTGACAATATGCCAATTCTTTGAAAATAATGCTAGTTTTCCTCCTAAGGGGGCTGCCATTTGAGTCTTGCTTGGCATGCAAAGGGGAAAGTAATTGGGCTTGCTTTCTGAATGATTGCGAGTTATCCTCACCACCTCTTTGTGTAGGAGCTTGCCATTGTCTGCCTCTAAAGGATCCTTGGGATTGTCCTCTGCCCCTCGGGCACCTGTATCTGCCTCTTTGGGGTCTGTCCATGGCTGGAAAGGACCAATTTTTGGAAGGCCAATTTCTACTGAAACGTGGGGGTTGTACCTGTAGAAAATCTTTCACAGTTTGCATTGATTTAGCCTTTTCTTCCATTTTCCTTAATACCTCCTCAGCGTTAGCACCAAATAATACATCCTTTTGAAGAGGGGCATCTAGTAATTTAGCTTTGACATGATCAGGCAAGGTTTGTTCCTTGAGCCAGGCATGTCTACGTATGACTGATCCTGTAACAGCAGCTCTACATGAGGCCTCTAGAGCATCAAAACCACATTGTAAGGTATGCTTACCCACTTGTTCTGCACTATGCATCAAATCCTGCAACTCCTTCAAGTCTGGTTGTTCAGGTTGTGACATTTTACTTTTCAATTGTGATAACAAAAACTGTTGGTATTTTATCATATGGAACTGACAGTTTAAGGCCCTCATGGTTAAGGTAGCCAAGGTATATACCTTTTTTCCCCACCTTTCTAAGGATATGGAATCTCTCTCGGAAGGTAATGGATTTTTAGCAGTGGAGGCCTTAATTCCCTTGGGGCCCTGTGAGATGGTTTCTGGGTCAGCAGCATGGCTTTTGTATAGAAATTGGTGTGAGTCAGGAACCCTGTAGTACCTGTCGGGCTTAACTGGGGCTGGAGGCAGAGAGTCCGGGTTAAGACAGGCCTCTGAGTAAACATCATCTAGGATGTCCAAGACAGGAGGTATAGCCAGAACCCTGTGCTGAGGTAGTAAGAGAAATTCCCTAAGCCTATTCTTGGAATCAGAATAATCTTGGCCTTCCCAGTGGAAGTGTTCCCTTAAAGTATGCAGAGTTTCCCCAAATGAGTAATCCTCTGGGGGGGATACAGAAGGAATGGACTCCTCCACATCAGAGTCTTCAAAAGGGGAGTAAGAATGTTCCTGATCATCAGAGTGCTCTGAAATAATGGAGCCCTGATCAGAGGAGGGGGATTCTTCCTCCACTCTGGGCCTTTGTCCGTGGGGGTTGAGAACCCCTGATAAGAGTAATTAAATCCTCAGCCATTTTAAGCATCTGCTTTTTAGGCATGGGGCCTGGAGATGGGCCCTGTGTAGCTTGTCTCAGAGTACATGGCTGCTTTAGACTTAGTGAAAGCCTTGATGGAGAAAGAAGAAGAAGGTCTGAAGACACCTTGAGTGGAGGTAGACCTGTCCACATTTTGAGGTTCAACGCCAAGAGTGGCTTCGGTATCTGTAGTCGGGGTGTGGGCCGAGGAGCCTGCAACCTCGGGCACAGGAGACACCGCCAATGTAGTGTCGTCGGTAGTCAGGGGCTGCGTAGGCACCTCGCTGAGAACTGGACCACGTGCAGCCGGCTTTAGCGTGGTGTCGGTAGAGGCCGCTGACCTCGTGTGTCGGTCCTTATCCTTGCGTTTTTTAAACAAAACTGGAGTCAGAGTATCCGATGACATAATATAGTTAAATGCTTTTCCAAAATAATGCTGGGCAAACTCCGCCCGATGCTTAATGGTGCGTTTGTTAAATGTAGCACAGAAGCGACAGACCGAGACGTCGTGGTCTGGGCCTAAACAAGGTATACAGAGGGAATGGAAATCCTTATGCGGTATTTGCTTCCCACATGAAATACAATTATTAACTTTGTCTGACATTGGTCTGAGGCAAGAAAAGTTTCCCCAACGGGGTACTTAGCTTTCAAGAAGGCTTCGGTTTCAAAATTTTCATAATTTCAGGAGCTGGCCGACCGGCACTTGCGAACTGCTTCTGCTTCGGGCACCACGCGGCAAGAAAGACTGAAGAAAATGGCGTCGGCTGGGTCCTTTATACCCCTGTCGCACTGACGTCAGGGAAGAAGCGACAACAACCGACGCCGGACCTAGACTTTGGAATTCGGCCGACCGAGGACCCGCCTGACGGCAGGAGAACCCATCTGTTATGACTGCAGCTGTATGCACGATGAACATCTACTCAAATCCACAAACAGATACAAATTTAAAACCACACATTAATTGAATAATAATAATAATCATAGAAAAAAACAAGAAGAAACTGCTGCAGTGCGGAGGGGTTGAAGTTCACTCCTGGAATTATGTTATGCATCTAAATTCACTAATAAACACTGAACTGTAAAATACGTACTATTAAATAATAAAAAATAAAATAGTAGGTAGTCCACCGTTGAGTTAAAAATGGAAAATCCTTTACTGAAACACACTAACAAGCAATTCTAGTACAGTATAATGAAGGGCATCAAAAACATTCATTACTACTTCTTGCTTTGTTTTTGATCCAGTATAAGGACTACAAGAGGGTAGTGAGACCATCTATGTTATATGGGTTGGAGACAGTGGCACTGACAAAAAGGCATGAGTCAGAGCTGGACGTGGCAGAGTTAAAGATGTTAAGATTTGCACTGGGTGTGATGAGGGTGGACAGGAATAGGAATAAGTCAGCACAGGTTGGAAGGTTTGGAGACAAAGCCAGAGAGGCAAGATTATGTTAGTCTGAATGTGCTGATAAGGGAGGCAGAGTATATTGGGAAAAAGATTTTAAGGATGAAGCTGCCAGGTAACAGGAAAAGAGGAAGGCCTAAGATAAGGTTTATTGATGTGGTGAGAGAGGACATGCAGGAAGTTGGTGTGACAGAACAAGATACAGAGGACAGAAAGAAATGGAAACAGACAATTTGCTGTGGAGACCCCCCTAACAGGAGCAGCTGAAAGAAGAAGAAGAAGATAGGTTGCATACTGGGTTTTCTGAGACTTCGAGGGATACCATGGACTTTCTTTTTGCAACTGAATAATGTTACTCACACTTTCAGGAACTGTCTTTGGAGGTTGAAATGTTTTTCCTAAGTAGCTTAAATATAATGTTTACTCAAACTATGCAAGACAACACGGTCGTTAACAATACTATGAATGCATCACCATATTTGCAAACCTTTAAAAAGCAAAAAGTATTACTGTATTCAAAACCTGTTGAAAGTAAGCACTATTTCCCGCATTTTTATGGCTTGAGAAAAAAAAAATACAAGGGCAGAAGAGAAGGGGAAAACTCTCTCATACATTACTACTCCTCTAAATTATTACCCACTCAAATGGCTGATAACTTAGTTTTTCTAACTGGAACTCAAAATTTACATTTTCATTTGGATACCATCTTGCAAATTAAGTACAAGCACTTGCATAAAATATTTTTGCATTATTTCATTAATGTACAATTCTAGCCATTATGAAACCAGTTAAATCCACTAACAGTTGTAGATTTAGAGCAATGCACATCTACATAACTGGGCAACATCCCTTGTCTTTTCTGTAAAATATAAAATCAATTGCTTACCCAGTACTTAGGCCAAGTTTTAGACTTTTCACATGTGTACACTTAATAAACCTTTCAATTACATATACACTGATGTACATAACCCCTACTACCATACAGGCTCTACAGTGAGACAGATCCTTCAGGGCTATCCAGGTGTCCTGCTCCAGGAAGTGCACATATAAACAAATGACTCTTCCCATTTATCCCCTATTTCTTCATTGGTATCTCTCAGTTCAAGTTTGCCTTTTTACTCCAGATGTAGCAGGGTTGATCTGTGTGACAAATCCAGGTTATTAAAAGCCAACAATCCTAGCACTCAAACATATTCAAAGTGGCAAGGAAAGAAAAATACAGTTTTGTACACTTACCATAAATGTAGAGGTTTGAGTGTATTCACTGTTGTAGTCATCACATTTGGGTTATCCTGCCAGGGGTAGCCCTCAGTCTGCCTGAATACCAGAGGCTTAGTATTTCTGCGTCGGTTGCTGTCACTCCAGGACTGAAGTCAGGTCATCAGAGGTATAAAATCAAGCAGCCAACGCCATTACATCAGTTTTTCGTGCCCTGTCAGGAGCCCCCAATAGGGAGCTAGGCTATGGTGGAAGACCACCACCAGTAGAAAGTAAATACCAACATTTCTTTGTAAGGAGAGAGAGAGACAGAGACAAGGGGGGTGGAGGGAGGGAAACCAGGACTGCAACAGTGAATACACTCCAACATCTACATTTATGGTAAGTATACACAACTGTGCTATGTTCTTCATGTTTCACTGTTGTAGTCATCATCACATTTGGGTTGATTCCCAAAGCTGAAGAAAAGGGTGGAGGCAGTCAAGAAGACTGGGGACTGGTTAGGATGCCCTGCAAGACTGCGGTGGCAAAGCCTGCCCTGGATTTGGAGAAGATAGGCATGTGGTAATGCTTGGTGAAGGTATGAACAGATGTCCATGTTGCAGCCTCCAGGATGTCCCTGGTGGGGACCCCTCTGAGAAAAGCAGCAGAGGTGGAGGTTGCTCTGGTGGAATGTATCCTGACCCCCTTTGGTGGTGGTTTCCCGTGCTGTTTGTAGCAGAAATGGATGCAGTGTGCTATCCATTAAGAGATTGACTGTTTTGATATGGCTTTGCCCTGTGCTCCTGGAGTGAAGCTGACTAGCAATTGATCAGTTTTTCTAAAAGATTTAGTCCTGTCCAGGTAAAATTTGAGCTGTCTGTGCACATCTAGAGAGTGCAGAATCCTTTCTCCCTTGTTTTGTGGGTTAGGGAAAAAAGGTGGGCAAATGAATGGATTGGTTGAGTGCCACACTGGACACCTTCTTTAGGTATGAAGGATGGGTTAGTCCTGAGGGAGACCCTGTCAGCATGGAAAATGATGAAGGGCTCTACAGCCATAAGTGCTTGTAGCTCTGATACTCTTTTAGCGGAAGTGATGGCCAGAAGCAAGACAGTCTTCCAAGAGAGAAATTTTAACTCTGCAAAAGCTGCAGGTTCAAAGGGGAGCAGGATGAGATTTTTCAGCATAAAATTAAGGTCCCAAGCTGGAGTAGGAGCTCTTCTTGGTGGCCTTAAGTTGTTTGCCCCTCTTAGGAACTGTCTGATGAGAGGGTGCGAGAAGAGAAGTGGCTCTGTGCTGAAATGAGCAGAGATGGCTGAAGCATGAATTTTAATAGAAGAGGACGGACTCCTGTGTAGTAGGTCTGCCAGGTAATCCAGGATGAGAGGTAGGGAGGGCTGTGCCTTTCCAGCTACCTTAGCCTGGATTCAGGTGCAAAATCATTTCCACTTGTCCACACAGGATTTTCTACTGCTGGGGCGTCTGGCCTCACGTATCACATCTAGAACTTGTTTGCTTAGGCTGGCAGCTTGAGGAGAGGTCAGGGAATAAGATAGGCTGCCAGGTTGAGGGTCTGCAATTGGGGATGCATGATTTCTCCATTCCTCTGGGTCAGGAGTCTTGGAATCTGAGGTAGGTGCCATGGTGGCAGGGGTGACAGGCTGCGCAGCAGTGGGTACCAGTGCTGGCGTGGCCAGTCTGGGGTAATCAGGATTGCTCTTGGTTTTTCCTCCCTTATTTTGAGCAGTACCCTTGAAATAAGTGGTAGAGGGGTAAATGCATACACAGATGTTTACCCACTGGAAGGATAGAGCATCCACTTACTTTCCAGGCCTTGCTGTGAGGTTCTCTGATGCAGTATTTTCTGACCTGATGACTGGAGTGGGAGGCAAAGAAGTCGAACTTCGGGGTGCCCCATTTCTGCGTTACAAGGGTGAAGGTTCTGTGGTCTACCTGCCACTTATGTAGGTCTAGCAGGTTTCTGCTTAAGTTTTCTGCCAAAGACATCCTGGTAGGAATTGTGCTAACAGGTGTAGTTGCATGACTGAGGCCGTGTGCCAAAGGGTCATGGTGAGCCTGCAAAGAGGATGAGAGCGAGTCCTTCCCTGCTTGTTGATACACCACATCACTGTGGTGTTGTCTGCTTTGATTAGTAGAGGCCCAGGGTAGAGTAGGGGTCTGAAAGCTGTCAGGGTGTGCTGAACAGCTAACATCTGTTTTTGGTTGATGTGCAGATGTATTTGATTTGGGCTCCATTGGCCCTGAATGCACCTGCCGTCCAGGTGAGCACCCCAGGCATAGTCTGATGCATCTGTGGTGAGGGGCTGGCCGGTGTGTCGTTGTGAGATGTGAAGTCCCTTGTTGTGGTTGCATGCTGCTACCCACCAAAGAAAATCTTTCCTTAGACAAGGTATCATTGGTATAAGAGTTTCCAGGTCTTGAGAGTGATGACACCAAAGGCTTTTTAGGTACCACTGTAGTTTCCTTATATGCAGTCTGGCATATGGAATGAGTAGAATGCAAGATGCCATGAACCCAAGAGCTTGCAGGATTTTCCTTGCAGATAACTGGGTTCTGGTGGCTAGTTGAGAGAAGTAGCCTGTCAGGTAGACTTGTTTTTCTGGAGTAAGGAATGCCATCTGGGAAGCTGTTTTCGTTGATAGTATACCCCAGGGAGGTCAGTAAGTCCTTTACAAAGGTCAGGTGATGTAGCAGTTTTTCCTGTCTGCCTGAATCAGGCAGTCATCCAAGTATGGGTAAATTTGAACATTTCTTTGCTTGCAAAAAGCAATGGCGGGAGCCAGACATTTTGTGAAAACTCTGGGAGCAGTGGACAAGGCAAAGGGAAGTGCAGAGAACTAAAAGTGCATAGATCCTGCCCTGAAACTTAGGTATTTCCTGCATGACTCCCTCACTGGGATGTGTAGGTAGGCCTCTTTTAGTTCTAGGGTGGCTAACCAAGCATCCTTCGAAAGCATAGGTAGACGTTGTTGGAGGGTGAGCATTTTGAATTTTGGTATCACCAGAAAGGTGTTTAGAATAAACAGATCTAGGACAGGGCGCCATTTGACCTCTTTTCTGGGTACTAGGAAGAGTCTGGGGTAGAAACCTTGGCTTATCTGTTCTGCAGGAACATGCTCTATTGCCCTCATGGAGAGCAGGGAAAGGACTTGCTTTTTGGCCTCTGCCCATTGGTTTGGAGGAAGGTCTGGGAACCATTTTGGGGTTGGCAGTGTGTGGAAATAAAATTTGTATATCTGGGACACTATGTTGAGGACCCAGCTGTTGTTGGTAATAATGGCCCAGTTGCTTGCGTGGAAGGAGAGTTTTCCTCCTAATGGCATGAGCAGGTGGGCAGAGGGAGGGGGTGGACGTGTAACGTTATCGTGAGTTATTACCATAATGGGGTGGCGTTGCACTCCCCGTTTTAGTAGAGGAGGAACTCCATTGCTTAGGTCTCTGCATTCCCTGGGGCTATTGTCGGGGGCGGGGGGTCTGCTTCCCCTGTGTCTGGGCTGAGTTGGCCTGGAGGGGGCAGGAAAGGACCAGTGCTTGGAGGGGCAATGCCTACTGAACCTGGGTGGCTGGACCTGTAAGAAGTCTGTCTGCATAGATTTAGCTTTTTCTTCCATTTTTTTTTTAAGACCTCTTCTGCATTGGTGCCAAATAAGTTGTCTTTGTTCAAGGATGTGTCCAATAATTTGGATTTGACATGGTCTGGCAAGGTCTGTTCCTTAAGCCAAGCATGCCTTCAAAGGACAGAACCAGTGACTGCTGCCCTGCAAGATGCTTATTGGGTGTCAAAACCACATTGTAAGGTGTGCTTAGTTACTTGGCTTGCTGAATGCATTAACTCTTGTAACTCTATTTTCTGCACAAGCAGGAAAAGATAATATTTTTTGCTTGAGGAGTTCCATGGTATGAAATTTTAGCATATGGAACTGACAATTTAATGCTATAACAGCAAGAGTAGCAGAGGTGTATACTTTTTTACCCCATCTGTCTAATGCTCGGGAATCCCTATCTGAGGGGGTGGGATTCTTAGCTGAAGTTGCTTTGATTCTTTTAGGTCCTTGAGAGATGACCTCCAGGGGCAGCAGAAGGATTTTTGAAAAGAAATTTTGAGAGTCAGGGACTCTATAATACCTGCCAGGTTTTGTGGGAGCAGGAGAGAGGGTGTCAGGAGTAAAAAGTACAGTTTTGTACCTACCATAAATGTAGATGTTAGAAGATCCACATTGCTGCAGTCCTAACACTTGGGTGGTTCGCTGTCCCAGTCGGCCCGAATACCAAAGTATAAGGCTGACGTCGGTCAAGGCGCATTATTCTGACGTCAGGACGTCAGGGTACAAATGCGCATGACCGACGTCATATCCTCAGTCTTTTCTTGCCCCAGATGTCAGAAGACTCTAAAAAGATAAGGCCAAAACCAAAAAACACCAAACACTCCTGTACCAAATATATGTACAATATATACAAATTTACAAAAGTACAACCCCACCCACATAACCACCCCTAAACACAGAGGGGAAGGAGGGAGGGTAAATTGGACTGCAGCAATGTGGATCGTCGAACATCTACATTTATGGTAGGTACAAAACTGTACTATGTTCTTCATCTCACATTGCTGCAGTCCTAACACTTGGGTAGAATCCCAAAGCAGAGGTAAGGGAGGCTGGCAAATCATAAAGAAGCAGGAGCTGTCAACATGCCCTGCAAAATAGCCGTGGCAAAACCAGCCCTAGATTTAGAGTAGAGAGGAAGGTGGTAATGCTTAGAGAAAGTATGCACTGAACTCCAAGTAGCTGCCTCCAAAATATCCTTAGTTGCCACCCCCCTTAAAAATGCTGTTGAAGTGGCAGTAGCCCTAGTGGAATGAGGCCTAATCCCAGCTGGAATCTCCTTGCCATGATGGGAATAACAAAATGCAATGCAAAACCCAATCCACTTAGAAATAGTTTGTTTTGACACAGGCTTGCCCTGAGAACTCAAAGCAAAAGAAACAAGCAACTGCTGAGACTGCCTAAAATCCTTAGTCCTGCTTAAATAATAACGCAACTGCCTGTGTACATCTAAAGTGTGCAAAATCTTTTCCCCCTTATTTTGGTGATCTGCATAAAAAGTAGGCAAATGAATAGTTTGGTTTAAAGCCACACTAGAGACCACCTTAGGCATAAAGGAAGGATTAGTACGTAATGATACCCTATCCTTATGGAAAATCAAAAAAGGCTCAACCGCCATAAGGGCCTGCAATTCAGAAACCCTTCTTGCAGAAGTAATGGCCAACAAAAAAGCAGTCTTCCATGACAAGTATTTCAATTCAGCAGTAGCCGCAGGCTCAAAAGGTTGTAGAGTAAGTTTCTCCAACACAAAATTGAGGTCCCAAGCAGGAGTAGGAGCTCTACGTGGGGGTCTTATATTCTTTGCCCCTCTAAGAAATTGCTTGAACAAAGGATGAGAAAACAATGGTGGGTCACAATCATAGTGAGCTGAAATTGCTGCAGCATGAATCTTAATGGAAGAGAAAGACAAACCTTTGTCCAATAACTCAGTAAGATATTGAAGAGCCACACTCAAATTAGACTCAGAAACCTCCAAATCCTTTGCTGCACTCCAAAATAAAAGTCTCTTCCATTTTTCTGCGTACACTTTCCTTGTACTAGGTCTTCTGGCTTCCATAATCACATTCAAAACTTGTTGAGGAAGTTGAGACCTGCTGTGGTTCAAAACAGAATATGCCAGGCTGTTAGATGAAGAGAGTGAAGCTTGACATTGAGTAGATGACCGTCCCTCTGAGACAATAGGTGTGGAATCAAAGGTAAAGGCCATGGAGGCTTCCTTACCACACTCCTCAGTAATGGGTACCAGTGTTGCCGAGGCCAATCTGGAGCTATTAAAATCATCCTTGGCTTGTCTTGTCTGACCTTTAGGAGTACCTTTGGGAGGAGAGGCAGAGGTGGAAAGGCATACACATGAAGATTTTTCCAACTGAAAGAAAGAGCATCCACTTTCCAAGCTGTGTGATGAAACCTTTTCGTGCAAAACTTTGGCAGCTGGTGGTTTAGTGGAGAAGCGAACAGATCTATGTCTGGAGTTCCCCATGACACTGTCAATTTCCGAAATACATGAAGATCCAGTTTCCACTCATGGGGATCCATGATTTGCCTGCTTAACACATCTGCTAAGGAGTTCTGTGCTCCCGGCAGAAACCTTGCCTGAAGATTTAGTTGCAAGCTGAGCGCAGTCTCCCACAAAATCATTGCTTGCCTGCATAGAGGATAAGAATGTGTTCCCCTTGTTTGTTGATGTACCACATGACAGTTGTGTTGTCTGTTAGAATCAACACCTGCCCTGGAAGAAGTAACTCCTTGAAAGCCATTAATGCAAACTGGACTGCTAACATCTCCTTCATGTTGATATGTAGATGCTGTAGTCTGGCAGGCCACTTGTCTTGTATCCACTTTCCATTCAGATGAGCTCCCCAAGCTATGTCTGAGGCATCTGTCATTAGAATCTGACTCGCCTCTGGCCGGGTCACAGAGAGTCCCTTGTTTAGGTGACATTCCTGAGCCCACCACAAAAATTCCTTTTGAATGCAAGGTATTATTTGAATGACAATGTCCAAATCCTGGCAGTGCTGTGTCCATACATTTTTGAGATACCATTGCAGCTTCCTCATATGCAGTTTGGCATTGGGAAGCACCAGAATACAAGATGCCATGAACCCTAAGGCTTGAAGGACTGTCCTTGCAGTCAGTCCGGACTGAAGAGATAGTTGATGGAAGTAAAGGGAAAGATTCTTTTGTTTGTCCGGGGTTAAAAAGGCCATCTGGGTTGCTGTATTCAGTCTCACACCCAGAAAGCACGTCTTGAGAGGGTACTAGACTGGACTTTATTTCGTTCACAGAATACCCCAGGCATCTTAGCACTGCTATCACATATTCCAAATGCTGAAAAGGTCTTCCTTTTCTTGAGCCAGAATCAGGCAGTCGTCCAAGTAAGGATAGATTTGTATTCCTTTTAGCCTGAAGTAAGCTATCACTGGAGCCAGAACTTTTGTGAATACTCTGGGCAGTAGATAAGCCAAAGGGCAATGCAGAGAACTGATAATGGGAATTCCCAGCTCGAAACGCAGAT